>NC_081575.1:47033491-47073115 GCF_022355385.1 Mustela nigripes
CTGCCTCTCTGTCTACTGTGATCTCTCTCTGTCAAATAAATAAATAAATAAATAAATCTTTTTAAAAATTAATTTATTTTAGTTTTCTTTTTCAGTGATCCATAATTCATTGTTTATGCACCACATCCAGTGCTAGTTGTTTTGCACCACATCCATGCAATAGTACTAATTTTACTAATTTTATTCACTTCACAGATACGAACTATACAGCAAAATTTCAAAAATAAATAATTGTGTCTTGTCAATGATTATATCTTATTTGGCTATTAGAAGTAACTGTAAAGAGATTTTTTTATAATCTTAAAAGTGCGAAGGTTGAAGTATAGAGAGATTATACTCCTTGAAAAATCAAGAAACCCATAGAAAATAGATACTAGCTAGGACTGTAATCCTAGCAATCTGCCTCAAAAGCCTATTATGTGGCAGGAACTATGTTATATTCTGGGGTTGTTGTAGTGACCTATCCTCTTCAAGTTCATTGACTAATATGGAAGATCACGTTTTTCAGATATTGTAAGAAATATATGTGAAATTATAAATGTGATGAGTGTTATAAAGGAGGGTCATATGGTCAAAGAGATTCTATTATATGGAGATTGGCTTATTCTAGGTGATTATGGAAGGTTTCCCTGAGCAAGTGATTCTTAAAACTAATTGATAAGTTGAGTTGGCATTAATTGGATATGAGAAAAAAATACAGACATTTCATGGAGACAGAATAGTATGTGCAAAGACACTAAGTTGGGGGACGGATAGTAAGTATGAAAGATCCAACTAAGACTGGTGTAGTTAGAGCATAGTGGTGGCAAGGGAGCAGTGGGTGTGTTGATGGAAAAAAATAAAAGTAGTCCCAGTATAAAAGATAGTATAAAAGATAGTGGAGTAGGCAGAATAATAAGAAATCCCAGAATGGAGAAGTAGTTCCAGGGTGGCTCATTAAAGGGCTTAGACTGGCTACATTAATGAATTATTTTGCATCCTAATGGCACCAGAAGATCATTGGAGAGTTACAAGTATGGGTCAGTTGAGATAGCATGATTATATTTTCATTCTGAAAAGACTATCCTGGCTGTACTATTAAAATAATATGGGATGCAGGTAGATACATGTATATGTACAGTACTGAGGAAAGAGTTATATTTGTGAAGACGGAAAATGATGTTGGTTTGAACCAGGCTAAAGGAAAGAAGTGCACATATTTGGAAAATATTTATGAAGTAAAACTGGAAAGTCAGAATAAGGGAGATGAATGTATTTTCAGGGGACATGATCAGATTTATATTGTAAAAAGGTGATTTCTTCTTGCCATTTCCAACAAGGTGGATGGAACTAGAGGGTATTATGTTAAGCAAAATAAGTCAGAGAAAGACAATTATCCTATGATCTCACTGATATGATGAATTTGAGAAAGACAGAGTATCATAGGAAAAAGGAGGAAAAAATGAAACAAGACGAAACCAGAGAGGGAGACAAAGCATAAGAGACTCTTTTTTTTTTTTTTTAAGATTTTATTTATTTGACAGAGAACACAAGTAGGCAGAAAGACAGGCAGAGAGAGAGGAGGAGGAAGCAGGCTCCCTGCTGAGCAGAGAGCCTGATGCAGGGCTCTATCCCAGGATCCTGGGATCATGACCTGAGCCAAAGGTAGAGGCTTTAACCCACTGAGCCACCCTGGTGTCCCATAAGAGACTCTTAATGTCAAGAAACAAACTGAGGTTGCTGGGGTGGAAGGAATGGGAGGGATGAGGTGGCTGGGTGATGGACACTGGGGAGGATATATGCTGTGGTGAGTGCTGTGAATTGTGTATGACTATTGAAACACAGATTGTACCCCTGATACAAACAATACATTATATATTAATAAAGAAAGAAAAAGGTACTTTCTGAGTCAGTAATCCTTCTTTTTCATCATGGTGACTCTATTATAATTTCAAAAGTCTTAACTGGAGAGCTAAGAGAAAACCTAGAGAGTTTTAATCTTATTTTAATCTAAAAAATTATATATTTTTTAATTTACTCCTTTTTTGTTTTGTTCAATTAGCCAACATATAGTATATCATATTTTTTAGGTAGTGTTCAAAGATGCATTAGTTGTCTATAACATACAGTGTTCTTCACCACACATGCCCTCCTTAATACCCATCACTTGGTTTCCCCATACCTCCACCTCCCTCCCTGCTGTAACCCTCAGTTTGGTTCCTGGAATCCAGAGTCTCTCATAGTTTGTCTCCCTCTCTGATTTCTTCCCATACAGTTTTCCATCCCTTCCCTTGTGGTCCTCCACACTAGTCCTTATGTTCCACATATGAAGAAAACCATGAGATGGTTGTCTTTCACTACTTGATTTATTTTCCTTAGGATAATCCCCTCCAGTACCATCCATGTTGATGTAAATTGTGGGTATCAATCCTTTCCAATGGCTGAGTAATATTCCATTTTATATATGAACCACATGTCCTTTATCTGTTCTGTTGAAGGGCCTCCCTGGCTACTTCCACAGTTTGGCTATGTGAACATTGCTATGAACATTGGGGTGAGGGTGCCCCTTCTTTTCACTACATCTGTATCATTATGGTAAATACTTAGTAGTGCAATTGCCAGGTCATAGGGTAGTTCTATTTTTAACATCTTGAGGAAACTACATACTGTTTTCCAGAGTGGCTGTACCAGCTTGCATTCCCATCAACAGTGTAAAAAGATTGCCTTTTATCCACATTCTCACTAAAATTTGTTGTTTCCTATATTGTTAATTTTTTCATTCTAACTGGTGTAAGCTTGTAGCTCATTGTGGTTTTGATTTGTATTTCCCTGATAGATAGTGATGTTGAACATTTTTTCATATGTCTCTTACCCATTTTTATGTATTCTTTGGAGAAGTTTTTGTTCATGTCTTCTGCCCACTTATTGACTTGACTATTTGTTTCTTGGGTGTTAAGTTTGAGAAGTTCATTATAGATCTTGGATACCAGCTCTTTTATCTGTAGCATCATTTGCCGATATCTTCTCCCATTCCATGATTTGCCTCTTAGTTTTGTTGATTGTTTCCTTTGCTGTGCAAAATATTTTTATCTTGATGAAGTCCCAATATTTTTGTTTCTCTTGCCTTTGGAGACATGTCTAGCAAGAAGTTGCTGTGGCCAAGGTCAAAGAGGTTGCTGCCTGTGTTCTCCTCTAGAATTTTGATGGATTTCTGTCTCACATTGAGGTCTTTCATCCATTTTGGGTTTATCTTTGTGTATGGTGTAGGAGAATGGTCCAGTTTCAGTCTTGTGCATGTGGCTATCCAATGTTCCCAGCACCATTTATTGAAGAGACTATTCCCCATTGGATAATCTTTCCTTATTTGTTGAAGATTAGTTGACCATAGAGTTGGGGGTTCATTTCTGGGGTCTCTATTCTGTTCCATTGATCTACGTGTCTGTTTTTGTGCTAATACCATGCTGTCTTGATGATTACAGCTTTGAGATAGACTTTGAAGTCAGTCATTGTGATGCCCCCAGCTTTGGTTTTCTTTTTCAACATTTCCCTGGTGATTTAGGGTCTTTCATGGTTCCATACAAATTTTAGGATTGTTTGTTCCAGCTCTGTGAAAAATGTCAATGCTATTTTGATAGGGTTTGCACTGAATGTGTAGATTGCTCTGGGTAGCACAGACATTTTCGCATTTATTCTTCTAATCCAATGAGCATGGGATGTTGTTCCATCTTTTTGTGTTTTTTTCAATTACTTTCATATGTGTTCTGTAGTTTCTAGAGTATGGACACTTTACCTCTTTGGTTAGGCTTATTCCTAAATATCTTATGTTTTTTGATGCTATTGTAAATGGAATCAATTTCTTAGTTTATCTTACCTCAATCACATTGGTACTATATAAAAATGCAACTGACTTCTGTGCATTGATTTTTTATCTTGCCACATTGCTGACTTGCTGTATGAGTTCTAGTAATTTGGGGATGGAATCTTTTAGGTTTTCCACATAAAGTATCATGTTGTCTGTGAAGAGAGAGAGTTTGACTTCTTCTTTGTCAATTTGAATGCCTTTTTTTTTCTTTTTGTTGTCTGATTACTGAGGCTAGGACTTCTAGTATTATGTTGAACAAAAGTGGTGAGAATGGGCATCTCTGTTGTGTTCCTGACCTTAAGGGAAAAGCTCTCAGTTTTTTCCCCATTGAGAATGATATTCGCTGTGTGCTTTTCAGAGCTGTCTGTTATGATACTGAGGTATAGTCAGTCCCTCTATTCCTACATTTGAAGAGTTTTAATCAAAAAAGGATATTGTATTTTGTCCAATGCTTTTTCTGCATCAATTAAGAGGATCGTATTGTTCTTGTGTCTTTTGTTAATGTGATGTATCACATTGTTTGATTTGTGAAAGTTGAACCACCCTTGCATTCCAGTAATAAATCCCACCTGGTCGTGATGGATAATCTTTTTAATATGCTGTAGGAGTCTATTGGCTAGGATCTTGTTAAATATTTTGGCATCCATGTTCATCATGGATATTTGTCTGTAATTCTCTTTTTTGATGGGTTCTTTGGTTTTGTGGTCAGGGTAATGCAGGCTTCATAGAATGAGTTTGGAAGTTTCCTTTCCATTTATATTTTTTGAAGCATCTTCAGTAAAATAGGTATGATTTCTTAAGTGTTTGGTAGAATTCTCCCGGGAAGCCATCTGGCCCTGGACTCCTATTTCTTGGGAGGTTTTTGATTACAGCCTCAATTTCCTTGCTGATTATTGGTTTGTTCAGATTGTCTATTTCTTCCTCTTTCAGTCTTGGTATTTTATAATACCAATGGAATGCAATGCATCATGTCCTCCAGATTATTCCCTGGCATCTTTCTGCTTCTCTTTAGATGGTCAGAGCAGATATGGCCTTGCAGTAATCTCTGGCCCAGAGCCACAGTGTCGCAGTTCCCCCCTCAACAATTCCTCCAGTTCAAACTGTCTCCACCTCTGCATGTACCAAACTCCACAGACTCACACAATTTGTGCACACTGCACCTTTCCAGGGGACGTTACAGAGACCCATGAGTGTCTCTACACTTTGTGACTTTGCAGTTGCTAGCAGCCGTGGGCTTGCACTTGCACCCTCTTCAACAGCTTAAAGTTCATGCTGGATATTGCCTTGGTGTCTCTTCAAGGGTCACAACACCCTGAAAGCTGTTACCCATTTGTGGGCACAGGCTCTCTGTGTGCCATACCACTGAATCCCAAGGCTCCCACTAGCTGCCCTTTTCCCAGGCGAGTAATGGGGACCCGCAAACGTCTCTGTGCTTTGTGGTTCTGAAACTGCTAGTGGCTGTGGGCTTGCACATGCACCCTCTTTTGCAGCTCACAGGTCACACTGAGTGCTGCCCCAGTGTCCTTTTGTGGGCCACATTGCCCTGATAGTTGTCCCTGTCATGGGAAGAAGCTGTTTTATATCTCCCCTAGGATGTTAAACAGCCTGAACCTTCTAGTCCTTTTCAGGGTGGTCAGGCAGAGGGCAGTCTTCCTACTGGCTTGGCTCATGATTTATGTCACCTGGAGCTGAGAGTCCCCTCTGGGCTCACTGACCATAGCCAGTCTCCCTGCTCCACTGCTTGAGCACTCTATTGGTTCAGGCTCCTCTGTTCTTTCTGAGTCTTTTGGAATCCTGAGACCACAGAGATCCACCTAGAATTCTGCCCTATTTATCCCTTGTGCCCTTTTCATTAAGGGGTGTCTCTCACTTGAGCAGAATTCCAAGGGTCCCGGTTTTTTGCTTCAGTCTTATATCACTTTCTGGTGGCTAGCTTATGGAGGTTCCTTCCCCCTCCATTTATTTTACAATATTTTCCCTGAAGATTCAAGTTTCCACACCTCTTATCTTGCAAAAAGTAGTCATTTTTCTGCTCACGTATATTCAGATAAATCTTCTTACATCTCAAGTTGGATTCATGTGTGTTCAGAATGGTTTGATAGATATCCATCTAAATTCAAGGGACCAGATGAAATTAGGTCCCCTATTCTGCTGCCGTCTTGCCCCCTCCCCAATAAATCTTATTTCTATTCTAAGCCCTTATAAAAAGACAGAGAGGTTATGTCAAGTCAGATGCCCAAAAGTGGCAGAGCAAGGATTCGGTCCGTATTCTACAACCTTCGAACACAATGGTGGCTCATTCCAATATGGGGAGTCCTTGTGTTCCTATTTTATAGTAGTTGGTGTGAGTCTGAGATTGGGAGAAAAAGCTGACCTTACAGGTAGTAAGCAAGATGATTATGAGAGATTCTTGGGCTGAAGAGATAAGTGATTGAAATTCGATTAAACATTAGAGTTGATAAATTAGGGTAAAGATTAATATGTTTGGAATATGTGCCACTTTTGAAGTGATTGATAAGTATACTGTAACCACCTCCTACAGCTAACTACTTACATTAAATTAAAAAAAAATGAAGACCAATTTGTTTATAGACCTGGTTTGTATCAATGTGCACCACTCTGCAGTGACTACCACCAATGAATTTGAAGTCAATGGGAATTAACTTATTTCTTTTCAAAACAATTTCAGTGCTTTTTGACTACAGAGAAGAATACATTCTGATATAGGTACTGTGCCCATTATTTTCACATGTTATTTGTTTTCTTTCAATATTATTGAGAAAAAAAACCTGACAGACATTACTGTTAAGTTTAAGTTGTACAGCAGGATGGTTTGATTTACACACATTTTGGAAGGATTACCACAATAGGTTTTTTTTTTAAGATTTTATTTATTTATTTGACAGACAGAGATCACAAGTAGGCTGAGAGGCAGGCAGAGAGAGAGAGAGATAGAGAGAGAGGAAGAAGCAGACTCTCTGCTGAGCAGAGATCCCAATGTGGGGCTCGATCCCAGGACCCTAGGATCATGACCTGAGCTGAAGGCAGAGGCTTTAACCCACTGAGCCACCCAGGCACCCCAGGATTACCATAATATGTTTAAGTAATACCCATCTTCTCATATTAAGACAATAAAAAGAAAAGAGGAAAAGAATAAAGGGAAAAATACTCTTTGTGATAAGAACTCTTATAATTTATTCTTTTAACAATTTCCTTATATATCATACAGTAGCATTAGCTATAGTTTTCATGTTGTATATTATAACCTTAGTACTTATTTACCTTATAACTGAAAGCTTATACAATTTGACCACATTTCTCTAATCCCCACCCCAACCCCTCCACTTCTGGTAACCACAAGTCTGATTTCTCTTTCTATAGTTTGGGATTGTTTTGTTTTGTTTTGTTTTGTTTAAAATCAATGTGTAAGTGAAGATATACAGTACTTTTCTTTCTTTGACTTATTTAGCATAATGCATTCAAGGTCCATATATGTTGTCATAAACAGTAGGACTTCTTCATTTTTTTATGACTGGAATGAAAAAAAAAATATATATATATATATAACTTCTTTATCCATTTACCTATCATTGTACACTTAGGATGTCTTGGCTATTATAAAGAATGATGCATATGAACAGGCAGTGTGGGTATCTTTTAAAGTTAGTGTTTTTGTTATCTTTGGATGTATTCTCAGATACCAATTTACAATCTCACCAAGAGTGTATAAGAGTTCCCTTTTTTCCACATCCATGCCAGCATTTATGTTATATATATATATATATATATATATATATATATATATACACACACACACACATACACACACACACATATATATATAATGGACATTCAAACATACATGAAGTGGTATTTCATTGTGGTTATAATTTTCATTGCCCTAATAACTAATGATGTTGAGCATTTTTTTTCATGTATCTGTTAGCATTTTTCATGTACCGGTTAGCCTCTCATTTATCTCCTTAGGGAGAAATGTCTATTCACCTTCTTTGCTCAATTTTAATTGGATTATTTGTTTATTTGCTCATCTATTTTTGCTATTGAGTTGTATGAGTAACATTTATGTTTTTGATTGTAACTTCTTATCAGATATATTGTTTGCAAGTATGCTTTCCCATTATATAGGTTGTCTTTTCACTTTTATTATATATATATAATAATATATATATATAATATATATATATATATATATATTTGTCTGTTTGTTTGTTTTTTTATAAACATATAATGTATTTTTAACTCCAGGGGTACAGGTCTGTGAATCGCCAGGTTTACACATTTCACAGCACTCACCATAGCACATACCCTCCCCAATGTCTATAACCACACCCCCTCTCCCAAACCCCTCCCCCCAACAACCCTTGCTTTGTTTTGTCATATTAAGAGTCTCTTATGGTTTGTCTCCCTCCTAATCCCATCCTGTTTTATTCATTCTTCTCCTACCCCGGTTGAGTCCTGATTTAGGACCGAGGATGTGATCTATTCTGGAGAATGTTCCACGTGCACTAGAGAAGAATGTGTATTCTGTTGCATTGGGATGAAATGTTCTAAATATATCTGTGATGTCCATCTGGTCCAGTGTGTCATTTAAGGCCTTTATTTCCTTGCTGATCTTTTGTTGGATGATCTGTCCATTTCAGTGAGGGGAGTGTTAAAGTCCCCTACTATTATTGTATTATTGTTGATGTGTTTCTTTGATTTTGTTATTAATTGGTTTATATAGTTGGCTGCTCCCATATTAGGGGCATCAAAATTTAAAATTGTTAGATCTTCTTTTTGGACAGACCCTTTGAGTATGATATAGTGCCCTTCCTCATTTCTCATTATAGTCTTTGGATTAAAATCTAATTGATCTGACATAAGTATTGCCACCCCTTATTTCTTCTGATGTCCATTAGCATGACAAATTTTTTTCCAACCCCTCACTTTAAATCTGGAGGTGTCTTTGCATCTGAAAGGAATTTCTTGTAGGCAACATATAGATGGGTTTTGTTTTTTATCCATTCTGATACCCCGTGTCTTTTTATTGGGGCATTTAGCCCATTCACATTCAGGGTAACTATTGAGAGATATGAATTTAGTGCCATTGTATTGCCTTTAAGGTGACTGTTACTGTATATTGTCTCTGTTTTTTTCTGATCTACTACTTTTAGGCTCTCTCTTTGCTTAGAGGACCCCTTTCAATATTTCCTGTAGAGTCTGTTTGGTGGTTGCAAATTCTTTCAGTTTTTGTTTGTCCTGGAAGCTTTTTATCTCTCCTATTTTCAGTGATAGCCTAGCTGGATATAGTATTCTTGGCTGCTTGTTCTTCTTGTTTAGTGCTCTGAATATATCATGCCAGCTCTTTCTGGCCTGCCAGGTCTCTTTGGATAAGTCTGCTGCCAATCTAATATTTTTACCATTGCATGTTACAGACTTCTTTTCCCGGGCTGCTTTCAGGATTTTCTGTTTGTCACTAAGACTTGTAAATTTTACTATTAGGTGATGGGGTGTGGACCTATTCTTATTGATTTTGAGGGTGGTTATCTGCACCTCCTGGATTTTGATGCTTGTTCCCTTTGCCATATTGGGGAAATTCTCTCTAATAATTCTCACCAATATACCTTCTGCTCCCCTCTCTCGTTCTTCTTCTTCTGGAATCTCAATTATTCTAATGTTGTTTTGTCTTATGGTATCACTTATCTCTCGACTTCTCCCCCATAGTCCAGTAGCTGTTTGTCCCTCTTTTGCTCAGCTTCTTTATTCTCTGTCATTTGGTCTTCTATATCATTAATTCTTTCCTCTGCCTCATTTATCCTAGCAGTGAGAGCCTCCATTTTTTATTGCACCTCATTAATAGCTTTTTTAAATTTCAGCTTGGTTAGATTTTAGTTCTTTTATTTATCCAGAGAGGGCTTTTATATCTCCCGAGAGGGTTTCTCTAATATCCTCCATGCTTATTTCAAGCCCAGCTAGAATCTTGAGAATCGTCATTCTGAACTCTAGATCTGACACATTACCAATGTCTGTATTGATTAGGTCCCTAGCCTTTGGTACTGCCTCTTATTCTTTTTTTTGTGGTGAATTTTTTCACCTTGTCATTTTGTCCAGATAAGAGTATATGAAGGAGCAAGTAAAATACTAAAATTGTGGCAAAGACCCCAGGAAAATACGCTTTAACCAAATCATAAGAGACCCCAAATCATGGAGGGAGAAAGGGGATAAAAAGAGGTTTAGAAAAAAAGAAACAAGTATGTGCTTTGGTGAGAGCTGTGAAGTGTGTAAACCTGGTGATTCACAGACCTGTACCCCTGGGGATAAAAATATATGTTTATAAAAAATAAAAAATTAATAATTAAAAAAAATAAATAAATAAACTGTTTTTATTACAAAAAAAAGAAAACAAATAAAGAACAAATTTGAAAGGGAAAAATATATATTAGATAAACTAGTTTAAAAAATGTTAAATAAGAAACGGGTAAAAGTTTAAAAAAATTTAGCAGCAGAAGAAAAAAAATTGAAAAAAAATTAAATCAACTGCAAGACTAATGCATCATTGGGAGAAAGCCATGAGTCCAGTGCTTTGCCTTCTCCTCCTCTGGAATTCCGTGGCTCTCCTTGGTATTGAACCTGCACTCCTTGGTAGGTGAACTTGGTCCTCCTTGGCTTTCTTGTTGATCTTCTGGGGGAGGGGGCTGTTGTAGTCATTCTCAAGTGTCTTTGACCCAGGTGGAATTGCACCGCCCTTACCAGGTGCCAGGCTGAATAATCCGCTTGGGTTTGCTTTCCTGAGCTTTAGTTCTCTGAAAGCTTTCCTTAGAGTTCTGGAGGACAGGAATGAAAATGGCGGCCTCCCAGTCTCCGGTCTGGAGCAACCGAGAGCTTGGGGCCCCACTCCTCAGTGTGACCTCAGAGAATAGTGCCCAATAATTCCTGTCTCCCTGGCTTCCAGGGAGCTCACCCAGGCTGCAAGCAGTTCAAGCTAACCCTGAGCTGAGAGCTCACTCCTCAGATCTGTCTCTGTAGTTGGCTTCCCTGTTCTAATACCTGCAAGCTCTGTGACACTCAGACAACTCCAATCCTTCTGTGACTGACCCTGTGGGACCTGGGGCCACGCTGACCCTGCGTGGGCTTCACCCTGGTTTAACCTCTGGAGCGATGTCCCTCAGCAGAAGAGACTTTTAAAAGTCCCGATTTCGTGCTCTGTTGCTCCACCTCTTGCTGGGAGCCAGCCCCTCCCCCTGCGGTGTATCTTCCCGTCGCTTTGGATTCACTTCTCCGTCAGTCTTACCATTCAGAAAGTGGTTGATTTTCTGTTTCTAGAATTGTTGTTCTTCTCTTCAATCTCCTGTTGGACTTGTAGGTATTTGCAATGTTTAGAAAAGCTATCTAGCTGATCTCCTACTACCTGATGTAACCTCAGCCTGCTACTTCTCCGCCATCTTGACTCATCCCTTGTCTTTTCACTTTTTTGATGGTTTTCTTAGTCCCTTTGCTTTTTTTGCATCACTTAAGTTATGGCATGCTGTTTCCACTTTTTAGGTATCATTTTTTTTTAAATTTACTTTTACTTTCTTATTCAATCCATTTAGTTATTCAGGATAATACTATTTGATTTGTATGTGATCATGAGTTTTCCACTTCCCTCTTCTTATTGATCTCTACTTTCATGCTATTGTGGCCAGAAAAGGTACTTGCTATGATTTCCATTTTCTTGAATTTGGTAAAACTTGTTTTGTGGCCTTACGTATAGTCTATCCTAGAAAATATTTCATGTACACTTGAGGAAAAATAATATTCTAAATAATAGTTGAAAAAATATTCCAAATCTGGGGAAGGAAACAGTGATCCAGATCCAGAGGGCACAGAGATCCCCTAACAAAATCAACAGAAGGAGGTCCACACCAAGGCACATAAAATTGAAATGGCAAAAACAAGCACAAAAAAAGCAGCACAAGAATGCAGTTGCACATAAGGAAATTTTAAAAGTAGTAAGAGAAAGCAGTTATACACAAAGAAAACCCCATAAGACTATCATCTGATTTCTCAGCAGAAACTTTACAGGTCAGATGCAAGTAGCATGATATATTCAAATGCCAGGAGGAAAAAAAAAAAACCCAAACTGCAACCAATGATATTCTATCCAGCAAGGCTGCTATTTAGAATAGAAAGAGATATAGATTTTCCTAGATAAACAACATTTAAAGGAATTCATTCCACTAAACCAGCCTTACAAGAAATGTTAAGGAGATTTTTTTTGAGTGGAAAGGAAAGGATATAATTAAGAGTAAGAAAATTAGAAAAATAACATATGTTACAGTTATATACAAATGTAATAAAAGTAGTAGATTAATCTTTTATAAAACCAGTACAGAGGTTAAAACACAAAAGCAGTAAAATCAACTGTATCTATAAAAACCAAAGAACAGAAAAAATAATATAAAATATTATATATATTAAATGCATGGGAGGTAAAAATTTAGTCCTTATAAAATGGGTTCAAACTTAAGTGACCATAAGTGTAATATAGACTGTTTTATGAATAGAATAGTGTATACAAACCTAATGGTAACCACAAATTTAAAAAAAAAACTGTAATAGATATACAAAAAGATAAAGGGAAAGGAATCCAAGCATATCACTAAAGAAAGCCATCAAACCACAATGGAAGATAACAAGAGAAGAAAGTAACAGAGAAGCACAAGAAAAACAATTGTAAAATAAATTTTAAAATGAAAATAAATATATGCCTAGCAATAATTACTTTGAATGTAAATGGATTGCATGTTCCAATCAAAAGACACAGGTGACAGTGGATTATAAAAAAAACACAAAAAAACTTTTTCGCTGCCTACAATAGTCTCATTTCAGACCTGAAGACATTTGCAGATTAAAAATGAAGGGATGGAAAAGCATTTATCACGCAAACGAAAGTGAAAAGAAAGCTGGGGTAACGATACATATATTGGACAAAATATACTTTAAAAACAGACTGTACTGAGAGACAAAAAAGGACACTAAATAATCACAAAAGGAACAATCCAGTGAGAAGATATTAAACTTTTAAATATTTATGCACCTAATATGGGAGCACCCAAATACATAAAGTAACTATTAACAAATATAAAGGAAGAAATCAATAGTAATGCAGTAATAGTAGGGAGGTTTAATATCCCACTTGTGTCAATGGATAGATAATCCAGACAAAGAAATTTTTTAAAAATCAAGGAAATGGTGGTTTTGAATGACACATTAGATCAGATTGATCTAACAGATTACTCAGAACATTCCGTCCAAAAACAGTGGATTACATATTTTTTGAAGTACACATGGAAGAGTCTCCAGAATAAATCACATCTTAAGCCACAAAACAAGTCAATAAATTAAAAAAAAAAATCTTGAAATAGTATCGTATGTCTTTTTAACTACAATGCTGTAAAACTGAAAATCAACCTTAAGAAAAATCCTGGAAAGTATATAAATATATGGATGGGAAATAACATGCTACTAAAAAATGAATGATTCAACTAAGAAATCTAAGAGAAAAAATAAAAAAAAAACCTGAAGACACGTGAAAATGAAAACACAATGGTCCAAAATCTTTGGGATGCATCAAAAGCTGTTCTAAGAAGGAAGATTATAACAATACAGGCCTAATTAAAGAAGCAAGAACATTTTCAAATAAAATACCTGACCTTACACTTAAAGGAATTAGAAAAAGAACAAATGCCAAAGGCAGTAGAAGGATATAAATAATAAGATTAGAACAGAAATAAATGAAATAGAGACTAAAAAAACAATAGAACAGATCAATGAAACAAGGAACTAGTTCTCTAAAAAGATCAACAAAATTGATAAACCTTACTCAGACTTACTAAAAAAGAGAGAGAAGACTCAAATAAATAAAATCAGAAATGAAAAAAGATAAATAACACCACCAAAGAAATACAAAGGATTATAGGAGAATATTGTGAAAAAATATATGCTAATAAATTGAACAACCTAGAAGAAATGGATACATTTCTAGAAACATATAACCTCCCCAAAATAAATAAGAAGAAATAGAAAATGTAAACAGACTGATTATTAACAATGAAATTGAGTATGTACTAAAAAGTTTCCTAACAAACCAAAGTAAAAACACAAATGAGACAGGTGAAATAACAACCAACACCATAGAAACACAAGCATTTTAAGATTATTGTGATGAAAAGCCACATGCCAACAAACTGGACAACCTAGAAGAAATGGGTACATTCCTGGAAACATATAAATTACCAAAAAAAAAAAAAGTAATAGAAAAAAACAGACTGATAACTGGCAAAGAAACAGAATCAATAATCCAAAAACTCCCAAAAAATAAATCTCCAAAACCAGATGACTTCACAGATGAATTCTACCAACATTTAAAAAAAAAAAAAAGTTAATACCTAATTTTCTCAAGGTCTTCAAAAATAGTAGGAAGGAAAGCTTCCAAATTCATTCAATGATGCCAGCATTACGCTGATACTATAATAACCAGATGAAGAAACTACACAAAAAAAAAAGAAAGCTACAAGCAACATCTCTAATAAATATTGATGCAAAAATCCTCAATGAAATATTAACAAATTAAATTCAACAATTTATTAAAAAATCATTTACCATGATCAAGTCAGATTTATTCCTGGAATGTGACAGTGGTTCAATATTTGTAAATCCATGTAATACCATTACATTAATAAAAGCAAGGATAAAAATCTTATGATCATTTCAATAGATGCAGAAAGAAACATCTGACAAAGTACATTTAGTCACAATAAAAACTTTCAACAAAGTGGGTTAAAGGAAACATACCTCAACATAATAAAGGCCATAAATGAAAAATCCACAGCTAACATCATACTCAGTGGCAAAACAAAGCATTTTACTCTAAGATCAGGAACAAAACAAGGTTGTTCACTCTCACCACTTTTGTTCAACATACTACCAGAAGTCCTAGCCACAGCAATAAGACAAGAGAAAGGAATAAAAGGTAACCAAATTGGTAAAGAAGAATTAAAACTTTCACTATTTGGAGACTACATGATACTCTATAAAGAAAACCCTAAAGATTCTGCTAAAAAATGACCAGAATGGGGACGCCTAGGTGGCTTAGTCGGTTAAGCCACTGGCTTCAGCCTCAGGTCATGATCCCAGGGTCCTGAGACTGAGTCACAGATTGGGCTCCTTGCTCAGTGGGGAGGCTGCTTCTTTCTCTACCTCTCCCTGCCACTCTGCCTGCTTGTGCATGTGCACTCTCTGATATATATATATATATATATATAGATATCTATCTATCTATCTATATCTATATCTATATAGATATATATATATATAGATAGATATTATATATATATAATTTATATATATAATATCTTAAAAATCTATTAAAAATGAACAGAACTAAAATCTATATAGAGAAATCTGTTGCATCTTTGTACAATAGTGATGAGGCAGCAGAGAAATAATTTAAGAAAACAATCCCACTTACAGCTGCACCAAAATTAATAAAATATCTAGGAATAAATTTAACCAAGGAGGTTAAGTGCATTTTGAAAACTAAATCATGGTGAAAGAGTTAAGATGATGCAAATGGGCAGATATGTTATGGATTGTGAAAATGGATATGGTTAAAAATTCACACTACCCAAAGCAATCTACAGTTTAATGCAATTCCTATCAAAATACCAACACCATTTTTCTCAGAACTAGAACAAATAATTTAAAATTTGTATTGAACCACAAAGACCCTGAATAGCCATAGAAATCTTGAGAAAGAACAAAGCTGGAGGTATCACAATTCCAGATTTCAAGATATACTACAAATCTGTAGTAATCAAAACAGTATGGTACTGATACAAAAATAGGCACAAAGATCAAAGTAAAAGAATAGACAGCTCAGATATAAATCCATAATTATATGGTCAATTAATTAAGGACAAAAATGACAAGAACATCCAATGGGAAAAAGATAGTCTCTTCAACAAATGATGTTGACAAAACTGCACAGCTACATGGAAAATAATGGAGCTGAACCACTTTGTTACACCATACACAAAATTTAACTCAAAATGGATTAAAGACATAAATATGAGACCTGAAACCATAAAATTCCTAGAAGAAAACATAGGCAGTAATCTCTTTGATATTAGCTGTAGAAACATTTTTCTATGGCTATCTCCTAATGCAAGGGAAACAAAAGCAAAATCACTCTACTGGGACTAAACAAAGTTAAAAAGCTTTTTGCACAGTGGAGAAAACCATGGAAAAGACAAAAGGACATAAAGAGTTTATACAACGTGGCACCAGAAAGAGCAAATAATCCAAACAAAAATGGGCAGAATACATGAACATACATTTTCCAAAGAAGACATACAGATGTCCAACAGACACATGAAAATACGCTCAACATCACTCATCATCAGGGAGATGAAATTCAAAACCACAATGAGCTATCACCTCACACTTGTCAGAATGTTTAAAACAAAATAAAAAGATAAGAAACAAAAAATGTTGGCAAGAATATTGAGAAAAAAGAACTATCATGCCTTGTTGGTGGAAATTCGAGCTGGTGTAAGCACTATAGAAAACATTATGGGGGTTCCTCAAAAAATTAAAGGTAGAATTAACCTATGATTCAGTAATCCACCACTGGGTATTTACCAAATAATCCAAAAACACTAATTCAAAAAGATACATGCAACCCCATGTTTATTTCAGTGTTGTTTACCATAGCCAAGATATGGAAGCAACCCATGTGTCCATTGACATATGAACAATTAAAGAAGAAGTGATATATATATCACAATGGAATATACATACACACAGACAATGGAATATTACTCAGCCATAAAGATAATGAAATCTTGCCATTTGGAACAACATGGATGGATCTAAAGGGTTTGATGCTAAGTTCAATAAGTCAGTCAGAGGAAGACAAATACATATGATTTCACTCATATATAGAATTTAAATAAAAAGCAAATACATAAAGAGACAAAAAAACCAGACTCTTAAATATATAGAATAAACTTGTTTTCGGCAGAAGGGAGGTGGGTAAGGGAATGGGTGAAATAGAGAGGATTAAGAGTACACTTGAAGTTATGAGCACTGAGTGTTATATAGAATTATGGAAATACTATATCGTACACCTAAAACTAATGTAACACTGGATGCTAATTATACTTGATTAAAAATCTAAATATATCTTGTTCCAAAGTCCGTTCTTTTTCATTAGATAAAATTTCTTCCTCAGATTACTTTAAAGGAGAAAAGTCCTGAAGAACTAAAGACATGTTCTTCATTTGTCTGCTTATTTTCTTTGAGAAAGCTAGGTGATTTGGCCCTTGAAAACTGAACTTTCATTTATCATCAAAGTTAAAACTACTATTTATTTTTCATAAATTGGAATTTTTTTTCTGTGTCTGTTCCATTTTTGTGGCCTCTTAATTGTGAAATTGGGGGAAAGGAGAAGACTGTGGTATCACTTCTAGGAATTTTTTCATATGTCAATAGGTTCATTTGAATGAAAAATTGTCTTTTTTAAGTTTTTATTTAAATTTCAGTTAATTAACATCAGTGTAATATTAGTTTCAGGTGCACAATACTGTGATTCAACACTTCCATACATCATCCTATGCTCTTCACAACAAGAAAACTTGTTAATCCCTGTCACTTATTTTACCTATTCCCCCACCCACCTCCCTTCTGAGGTAACCATCAGTTTGTTTTCTATAGTCAAGAGTGTATTTCCTGGTTTTGCTCTTTGCTTGTTTGGTTTCTTAAATTCCACATACGAGTGAAATTATATGGTATTTGTCTCTCTCAGACTTAAGTTGCTTAGCATAGTACTCTCTAACTCCATCCATATTGTTGCAAATGGCTAGATTTCATTCTTTTTATAGCTGAATAATATTCCATTATATAACATTTTCTTTATCCATTCATCTATTGTTGGACACTTGGGCTGTTTCCATAGTTTAGCTATTGTAAATAATGCTGTAATAAACAAGGGTGCATATATCTCTTCAAATTGGTGTGTTTGTATTCTTCGGGTAAATACCCATTAGTGTGATTACTGGATCATAAAATAATTCTTTTTTTATTTTATTTTTAATTTTAAGGAACCTCCATACTGTCTTGCACAGTGATTGTACCAGTTTGCACTCCCACCAAAAATGTACAAGGGTTCCTTTTTTCCACATCCTTGTCAACAGTTGTTGTTTCTCGAGTTTTGGATTTAAGCTATTCTGACAGCTGTGAGGTGATATTTCACTGTGGTTTTGACCTGTAATTCCCTTATAATGAATGATGTTGAGTACTTTTTCAAGTGTCTTTTGGCCATCTGTATGTATTCTTTGGAGAAATGTCTGTTAATGTTTTCTACCAACTTTTTAATGTGCTTGTTTGTTTTTTTGGTGTTGAGTAGTATATGTCTTTATATATTTTGGTTTCAAACCCTTTGTTGGATTTGTCATTTGCAGGAAGAAGAACCTCATTCATTCTATGAGGCCAGCATTACCTTGATACCAAACCAGATGCAGCCATCAAAAGAAATAAAATCTTGCCATTTGCGACAACGTGGATGGAACTAGAGCGTATCATGCTTAGCGAAATAAGTCAAGTGGAGAAAGACAACTATCATATGATCTCCCTGATATGAGGAAGTGGAGATGCACATGGGGGGTTAAGGGGGTAGGAGAAGAATTAATGAAACAAGATGGGATTGGGAGGGAGACAAACCATAAGTGACTCTTAATCTCACAAAACAAACTGAGGGTTTCTGGGGGAAGGGGGGTTGGGAGAAGGGGGGTGGGGTTATGGCCATTGGGGAGGGTATATGCTTTGGTGAGTGCTGTGAAGTGCGTAAACCTGGAAATTCACAGATCTGTACCCCTGGGGATAAAATTATATTATATGTTTACAAAAATACAAAATTAAAAAAAAAGACACCACAAAAAAAGAGCTATAAACCAATATCGCTCATGAAAATATATGCAAAAATATTCAATAAAGTATTGACAAACTGAGTCTGAAAAAATATTTTAAAAAGTCATTCATCATGACCAAGAGGAATTTATTCCAAGATGCGAGGGTAGCTCAATATTTACAAATCAATCAGCATGATTCATCCCATCAATACAAGAAAGGATAAGAATCATGATCAGTGCAATAGACACAGAAAAAGCACTTGACAAAGTACAACATCTCTTCATCATAAAATCCCTCAATGAAGTAGGATTAGAGGGAAGATTTTATATATATATATATACACACACACACACGTATGTTTATATATATAAAGATTATATATATAAAGGATATAAATATATACTTAACATATATTATATTTTATATAATACATAATATAAATATATTTAATATATTATATAACAAATATATTATATATATTTTATATAAATAAAGGATATAAATATATATTTTATATATTTAAACATATATATGTGTGTGGATATATACGTGTGTGTATAGATATATCTATATCATCTATCTATCCATCTATCTATCTATCTATCTATCTATCTATCTATCTATCTCAGAAAGCATATATGGAAAACCCTCAGCTAACATCATCCTAAATGAGGAGAAACTGGAGTGCCTGAGTGGCTCAGTTGGTTAAGCATCTGCCTTCAGCTCAGGTGGGTCCTGGGATTGAAACCCACATCAGACACCTTGCTCAGAAGGGAGACTGATTCTTTCTCCTCATCTGTGTGCTGCTCTCCCTGCCTGTGCTATCTCTCTCTCTCTGTCAAATAAATAAAATATTTAAAAAAATAAATGGGAAAAAACTGAGTTTTTCTCGTAAGGTCAGGACAAGACAAGGATGTCCACTCTCACCACTTCTATTCAACATAGACCCATGCCATTTTCACTTGATTGCAAAACAGATAAAATTTCAGACTTATAAATTTATTGCATTTTAGTAATCTATTGAGAAAGGCAAACAAGTACATATGGGCATGTTGTCCTTTCTTAAATTATTTATTTCAGGTATATCTTTACCTGTTAAATACAGCATTGTGCTTGCCAAAATAGCAATTCATCTAGTGAAAGATTACAGAAGAATCGATAGTGTTTTCTGCATAATTTGCTTTCATCCATAACCAAGATCAATTTTGTCTATTGTTCCTTATAGATGTTTTGCCAAACATAAAAAAAAAGTAAATCATTTCATGTTTTGAAGGCCATTTCCTTCCTCTCTTGGGTCTTTCCATTTAACTCAAACTGGTTCTCAGTTTAGCCAGAAGGATGGTACCTCATTGTCCTGTCCCTACTTCCTTACCATTCCTTACTGTGGGCAGGGCTCATTCAGCGTAAAGGAAACTGCATGCCAGGAGTGTTTTATAGAGATTTAAAACTCCTCTGTCTGATGTGATACTTTATGTGGAAAGCCCAAAAGACTCTACTCCAAATCTGCTAGAACTTGTACAGGAATTCCGTAAAGTGTCAGGATATAAAAACAATGCACAGAAATCAGTTGCATTTCTATACACCAACAACAAGACAGGAGAAAGAGAAATTAAGGAGTCAGTCCCATTTACAATTGCACCCCAAACCATAACATACCTAGAAATAAACCTAACCAAAGAGGCAAAGAATCTGTACTCAGAAAACTATAAAGTACTCATGAAAGAAATTGAGGAAGATATGAAGAAATGGAAAAATGTTCCATGCTCATGGATTTGAAGAACAAGTATTGTGAAAATGTCTATGCTACCTAAAGCAATCTACACGTTTAATGCAATCCCTATAAAAATACCATACCTTTTTTTCCAAAGAAATGGAACAAATAACCCTAAAACTTATATGGAACCAGAAAAGACCTCAAATAGCCAGAGGGATGTTGAAAATGAAAACCAAAGTTGGTGGCATCACGATTCCAGACTTCAAGCTTTATTACAAAGCTGTCATCATCAAGACAGTATGGTACTGGCACAAAAACAGACACATAGATCAATGATATAGAATAGAGAGCCCAGAAATAGACCCTCAACTCTACAGTCAACTAATCTTTGACAAAACAGGAAAGAATATCCAATGGAAAAAAAGACAGTCTCTTCAACAAATGCTGTTGGGAAAATTCAAAGCCACATGCACAAAAATGAAACTGGACCATTTCCTTACAGCACACACAGAAATAAACTCCAAATGGATGAAATAGCTCAATGTGAGAAAGGAATCAATTAAAATCCTTGAGGATAACACAGGCAGCAACCTCTTCAACCGCAGCCACAGAAACTTCTTCCTAGGAATATCGCCGAAGGCAAGGGAAACAAGGGCAAAAATGAACTACTGAGACTTCATCAAGATCAAAAGCTTTTGCACAGCAAAGGAAATAGTCAACAAAACCAAAAGACAACTGACAGAATGGGAGAAGATATTTGAAAATGACATATCAGATAAAGGGCTAGTATCCAAAAACTATAAAGACCTTATCAAACTCAGCACCCAAAGAACAAAGAATCCAATCAAGAAATAGGCAGAAGACATGAACAGACATTTATTCAAAGAAGATATCCAGATGGCCAACAGACACATGTAAAAGTGCTCCACATCACTCGGCATCAGGGAAATACAAATCAAAACCACAATGAAATACCACTTCATGCCAGTCAGAATGGCTAAAATTAACAAGTAAGGAAATGACAGATGCTGGCAAGGATGTGGAAAAAGGGGAACCCTCCTACACTGTTGGTGGGAATGCAAGATGGTGAAGCCACTCTGGAAAACAGCATGGGGGTTTCTCAAAAAGTTCAAAATAAATCTAGTCTATGACCCAGCAATTTCACTACTGGATATTTACCTTAAAGATGCAAATGTAGTGATCCAAAGGGGCACATGCACCCAAATGTTTTATAGCAGCAATGTCCACAATAGCCAAACTATGAAAAGAACCTAGATGTCTGTCAACAGATGAATGGATAAAGAAGATGTGTGTGTGTGTGTGTGTGTGTGTATAAATATATATATATATATATATATATATATATATATATATACATCCAATGGAATACTATGCAGCCATCAAAAGAAATCTTGCCATTTGCAATGATGTGGATGGAACTAGAGGGCATTATACTGAGTGAATTAAGTCAATCACAGAAAGACAATTATCATATGATCTCCCTGATATGAGGAAGTTGAGAGGCAAAGCAGGGGGCTTGCGGGTAGGGAAGGAAAAAATGAAACAAGATGGGATTGGGAGGGAGACAAACCATAAGAGAGTCTTAATCTCACAGAAAAACCCAGAAGGGTGTAGGGAGAGGGTGGTTGGGTTATGGACACTGGGGAGGGTATGTGCTATGGTGAGTGCTGTGATGTGTGTAAACCTGGGGATTCACAGACCTGTACCCCAGGGGCTAATAATACATTATATCATTATATGTTAATAGAAATTAAAAAAATTAAAAAATAAAAATAAATAAAAAGATTTTTAAACAAAACAAAACTATGCAAAACAATACAAACAAACAAACCAGCAAGCCCTCCTCTGTGTAAATCGCTCCCCTTGTCAAGATTTGATGATCTTTTTCCTTTAGCAATTCTTTTGGGTTGAGCATTAAAGAAGTTTTTTTCAAATGCAAATGTTATATGGAAAGGGTTGGTTATTACAAGACATTAACTTTCTTCTTTTATCAATTAATGCAATGTTGGAGCACCTACTATATGATAATGCACATGGCTTATTGCTGAGAGGATGAAAGACACATTAAAAAAAAAAAAAGATAAGACAGAGTGTCAATCCTCAAGGAGCTTATTGAGAAATTAAGGTAACTCCAGACATCTGATTATAATCCTGAGCAATAGCATGGACAAGACTGGCTGGACTACTTTGTAAGGCTGAGGGTAGATAATGGAGGGATAGTGTGGTGATATTGGGTAACACTCTGTGTGTTTGTGTGTGTTAGTGATATCTCCTAAGGAGGAGAGAATGAAGCCCCCAACACAATTGTGCAATTTTCTAAGCACTTGCTCTTGTAAGAGCTGTTGCACATAATCACATACCACTTGTTAGTTCTGCCATTCTAGGGAGTTGTATGACTTCTTCCTCACTAGTAAACTTTATAGACGACCAGGTGATCATTGTAATTTAAAATATGCTGTATGTACTGATGTTGGAGAAGCAAGAAGTTTACATTTTCGATATGATTTGCCTTGTCTTAGATTTCTTTCCTCTACTCTACATGCTGGGACATCCTGCTAACCTCTAACTAACTTCATACTTCTACTTGAAAACAGAACTTAAAGACATGTTTCCCATGGAAATGTAAACTGGTGTACCCTCTGCAAAAACCAATATGGTGACTCCTCTCAAAATTAGAATTACCAAAAGATGCATCAATTCTACTTATGAGTATGTATATGAATAAAAAATCAGAGACTTGTACAGATATGTATATACCAATGTTCATAGTGGCATTGTTTACAATTTACAGATTCAGCAAATGAATGGATAAAGGAAACTTTGTGTATTGGGGACATCTTGGAGATATAGCAAGTTCAATTTCAGACCACCACAATAAAGCAAATATCATAATAAAGTGAGTCAAATAAACTTTTTGGTTTTCCAGTGCAAATAAAAGTTATGTTTACATTATACTGTAGTCTATGAAGTGTGCAATAGTATTGCATCTAAAAAAACCCCCAAACATACATACCTTAATTAAAGAATACTTCAGTACTAAAATATGCTAACCATCATCTAAGCTTTTATCTATTTGTAAGTTTTATTTCTTGTCTTGATGTTGATGGTTGCTGACTGACCATGGTGGTGGTTGCTGAAGGTTGAGGTGGCCGTGACAATTTCCTAAAATAAGACAATGATGAAGTTTGTCGCATCAGTTGACTCTCCATTTCATGAAATATTTATCTGTAGCATGCAGTGCTTTTTTTAAAATTTTTAAATTTATTTTCAGCATAACAGTATTCATTGTTTTTGCACCACACCCAGTGCTCCATGCAATATGTGCCCTCTCCAATACCCACCACCTGGTTCCCCCAACCTCCCACCCTCCACCCCTTCAAAACCCTCAGATTGTTTTTCAGAGTCCATAGTCTCTCATGGTTCACCTTCCCTTCCAATTTCCCTCAACTCCATTCTCCTCTCTAACTCCCCTTGTCCTCCATGCTATTTGTTATGCTCCACAAATAAGTGAAACCATATGATAATTGACTCTCTCTGCTTGACTTATTTCACTCAGCATAATCTCTTCCAGTCCTGTCCATGTTGCTACAAAAGTTAAGTATTCATCCTTTCTGATGGAGGCTTAATACACCATCGTGTATATGGACCACATCTTCCTTATCTATTCGTCCATTGAAGGGCACCTTGGTTCTTTCCACAGTTTGGCGACTGTGGCCATTGCTGCTATAAACATTGGAGTAGAGATGGCCCTTCTTTTCACGACATCTGTATCTTTGGGGTAAATACCCAGTAGGTATGCAGTGCTTTTTGATAGCATTTTACCCACACTAGAATTTTATTCAAAATTGGAGTCAATCCTCTCAACCCTGACACTGCTTTATCAACTAATTTTGTGTCATTTTCTACATTCTTTGTTGTTATTTCAACATTTGTTTACAGCTTCTTACCAGCAGTAGATTTTATGACAAGAAGCTGCTTTCTTTTCTCATCCATACAAAGCAAGTCTTCATCTGTTAAAGTTTTATCATGATATTGTAGCAATTTAGTCACATTTTCTGTCTCCACCTCTAATTCTCATTCTCTTGCTGTTTCTACCACATCTGAATTTACTTTCTCCACTGAAGTTTAGAAACCCTTAAAGTCATCAATGAGGACTGGAATCAACACCTCCCAAACTCCTGTTAATGTTGCTATTTTTATCATTTTCCATGAATCATGAATGTTCTTAATGACATATAGAATGGTAAAATATTTCCAGGAGGTTTTCAATCTACTTTGCCCACCCAGATCCATCAGAGGAATCATGACCTATTATGGTACTATAGCCTTACAAAATGTATTTCTTAAATAATAAGACTTGAAAGTTGAAATAACTTCTTGATCTATGGGCTGCATAATGGATGCAGTGTTAGCAGGCATGAAAACAACGTTAATATCATTGTATATTGCCATCAGGGTTCTGAGGTGACCAGATACATTTCCACTTTTGGCAGCAGTATTTTGAAAGGAAATTTTATTCTGAGCAGTAGCTCTCAACAGTGGGCCTCAAATGTTCAGTATCATAAACAGATGTGCTATCATCAAGGCTTTGTTGTTCCATTGATAAAGCACAGGCAGAGTAGATTTAGCATAATTTGTAAGGGCCCTAGGATTTTATGAACAGTGAATGAACATTGGCTTCAACTTAAGGTCACCGTTGTATTAGTTCCTAACAAGAGAGTCAGCCTGAGCTTTGAAGCTTTGAAGCCAAGCATTGATTTCTCCTCTTTAGCTATGAAAGTCCTAGATGGCATCTTCTTTCAATAGAAGTATGTTTCACCTACATTAAAAATCTACTGTTTGTGTAGACATTTTTATTAATTATCTTATCGAGATTTTCTGGGTAACTTGCTATAGCTTCTACATCAGCATTTGTTCCTTTACCTAGTATTATAGAGATGGCTTTTTTTCTTTAACCTCATCAATCAACCTCAGCTATCTTCAAGCTTCTTTTGCAGCTTCTTCACCCTCTCAATCTTCACAGAACAGAAAAAGTTAAGGCCTTGCTCTGGATTAGGCTTTGGCCTAGGGGAATATTGTGATTTTCTATCTAGACCATTAAATTTTTCCCTATTTCAGAGCAAAAACTGTTTCATTTTTAAATTGAGAAAACTTTATTAGTTTATTGTCTTACATATATCTGATGACAGATTGAAGTATACCATGTATTAATTACATCACCTATTCTTTGCCTTTCCTCCTTATCTTTCCTTCCTGGTCTTTCACACTTTGGAGCTTGTCCGATTTCCTACTCATTCTATTTCTATTCCTTGGTTTCTTTTATTGGTTGCACTTTTTCTTCAGTTTTTATGAATTTTCTTTGTTGTTCTTTTGTTTTATTTTTTTTTTTTTATTATGTTCATTTGGCGCTGGTATAGTATATCATTAGTTTTTGATATAGGGTTCAGTGATTCATTAGTTGCATATAACACCCAGTGCTCATCACAACATATGTACTCCTCAATACCCATTACACAGCTACCCCCTCTACATGCCCCCTCCCCTCTGAAGCCCTCCATTTGTTTCCCAGGGACAGTTATGTCTCAGGGTTCATATCCCTCTCTAATTTCTCCCCCTTCATTTTTTCCTCCTTTCCTATATGTTCCTCAGTACTATTGCTTATGTTCCACTTATGAGTGAAACCATATGATAATTGTCTTTCTCTACTTGATATTTCACTTAGCAGAGTCCCCTCCAGTTCCATCCATGTCAATAAATGTGGGTATTCATCCTTTCTGATGACAGAGTAATAGTCTGTTGTATATATGTACCACATTTTCCTTATTCATTCTTCTGTTGAAAGGCATCTCAGCTTCTTCCTCAGTTTGGCTATTGTGGACATTGCTGCTATGAACATTGGGGTGCATGTTGGCCTTCTTTTCACTACAGCTTTATCTTTGGGAAAAATACCTAGTAGTGCAATTTCTGGGTCATAAAGTAGCTGTATTTTTAACACCTTGAGGAATGTCCATAATGTTTTCCAGAATAGCTGTACCAGCTTGCATTCATCAACAGTGCAAGAGTGTTCCCCTTTCTCCACAACCCTACCAATATTTGTTGTTTCCTGTTTTGTTAATTTTTCCCATTCTAACTGGTGTAAGGTGATATCTCATTGCAGTTTTAATTTGTATTTGCCTGATAGCTGATGATTTTGAATATTTTTCATTTTCATCTTATTATTCATATGTTCCCTGGGGTAACACTTTTTAATTTTATTTTTTAAAAGATTTTATTTATTTATTTGAGGAGGGGAGTGGCAGAGGGATAAGGAGAAGCAGACCACCACTGAACAGGGAGTTTGACATGAGGCTTGGTCTCAGGAAACTGAGATCATGACCTGAGCTGAAAGCAGACACCTAACCAACTGACTCACCCAGATGCACCTGGAGTAGCACTTAAAAATGAAAAATATTCATTTATTTATTTGAGAAAAAGAGAAGAGAGAGAATGTGTGAGTGCAGTGGTAAGGGGCAGAGGGAGAGAGAAAATCTCAAACAGACTCCCCACTGAGCACAGAGCCCAATGCAGGGCTTGATCCCATGACCCTGAGATCATAACCTGAGTTGAAATCAAGATTTGGATGCTTAACTAACAGACTCCCAGGAACCCTTGGAGCAGCATTTTTAGTTATCTTCGAGAGCTTTTTCTTTGCATTGACAACTTGGCTAACTGTTGTTACAAGAAACCTGACTTGGCTTTTTGACATGACTTCTTCACTAAGCTTGATCATTCCCACCTTTTGATTTAAAGTGAGAGGCATGTGACTCTTCCTTTCTCTTGAACACTTAGAAGTTATTCTAGGGTTTTTGATTGGACTAATTTCAATATTTTTGTGTCTCAAGGATTTTGCAGGACTGAGGAGAGGGGAGAGATGGGAAGACAATTTATAAAAAATTAAATGTCTGAAGTGCAGTAAAACAAAGAGCAGCAAATTGGGATAGCACTTTACATACAATGACATATTATTCAGTATTAAAAATATAAAATTTTGGCACATGCTACTATGTTGATCAATCTTGAAGACTTGCTAAGTAAAATAACTTAATAAACAAGAGGAAACATATCATATAGCTCTACATCTATGAGGTATTCAGAGCAGTCAAATTTACAAATATAACAAGTATAATGACATTTACCTGTGGCTAGGGAAAGAGGGAATGTGGAGTTATTATTTAATGACTATGAAGTTTCAGTTTGAGGTGGTGAAACAGTTCTGGAAATGGATGGTGGTGATGGTTTCACAACAATATGAATGTACTTAATGCAACAGAACTGTGCACTTAAATGTTGTTAAAATGGCAAGTTTATGTTATATATATTTTACCACAATAAGAATTTTTGTATAAAAAATGCGTTTGGTGGGAATGCAAGCTGCTGCAGCCACTCTGGAAAACAGCATGGATGTTCCTCAAAATGTTGAAAATAGAACTGCCCTATGACCCAGCAATTGCACTATTGGGTATTTACCCTAAAGATACAAACATAGTGATCCAAAGGGGCACGTGTACCCGAATGTTTATTGCAGCAATGTCCACAATAGCCAAACTATGGAAAGAACCTAGATGTCCATCAACAGATGAATGGATCAAGAAGATGTGGTATATATACACAATGGAATACTATGCAGCCATCAAAAGAAATGAAATCTTACCATTTGCGACAACATGGATGGAACTAGAGCGTATCATGCTTAGTGAAATAAGTCAAGCAGAGAAAGACAACTATCATATGATCTCCCTGATATGAGGAAGTGGTGATGCAACATGGGGGCTTAAGTGGGTAGGAGAAGAATCAATGAAACAAGATGGGATTGGGAGGGAGACAAACCATAAGTGACTCTTAATCTCACAAAACAAACTGAGGGTTGCTGGGGGGAGGGGGATTGGGAGAAGGGGGTGGGATTATGGACATTGGGGAGGGTATGTGCTTTGGTGAGTGCTGTGAAGTGTGTAAACCTGGTGATTCACAGACCTGTACTCCTGGGGTTAAAAATATATGTTTATACAAAATAAAAAATTTAAAAAAATGTGTTTCCTCAAGCATTCTCTAAGTAAGCAGAAAATTCCATTATAAACTTTATTTAGAAGCCAAAATTGGTGTATTAGAAATCATTTCCATGAAAGCAAAGCTCATGTTATTTTCTTTACAATTACATTTCAAATTTTTCTTTGATGCTATGAAGGTATACAGAAAGTATATAGTTCTTTCCTACAAAGTACTTATAAATCTGTTAGGTAGGCAATCATTCCATACAGGAAGAAGAAAGAAAACTTAGGACCATGTGTGCCAAACATTATGTATTACAATGCTAAACTCTATAGGCCATAACTACTGTGTAGTTCAAAGGAAACTGGGATTAGAGAAAGTTGAATTACAGGTGATAAATTAATGGAAGAAATGATGGTTGAGTTGAACTTAAAGACTGAATAATATTTAGAGAGTTGGAAGTATGGCATTTAGAGACATAGGAGATAACAAAATAAAAGCACATAGGTAGGAATGATTTAGCTTATCTGTAGGACAGTGAGAATAAATATCTGACTAGAGAGCAGAGGAAATAACCAGAAAATAAAGTTAGGTCAGTTGGGGGCAGATTATTAAGTAGTTTAAAATATAGACCATTTTTTACTATTAAATTGTTTCTAGCTAATTTTATCAGATATAGCCTCTCCCAACTTACTAATAAAATTTTTTGAGACACACAGATGTAAGCAAATCTTCACAGCACAACTGAAACCTGGCACCAATAATTAATCAGTTGCCAAAAATATGGTAAAATATTCACTAATAGGATTTTGGAATTGAATCTATAAACATAAGTGTTGGCCAATATATGATAAATTGTTAAGGATAGAAAAATTTGCTAGTCTGAAGGAAAATGGAAGAATGATTTTTTAAACCTTTTCTCCTTCTATTCTTTTGTTCAGAATTTCAAATTCCGTACTAACAATAAAATTGGGTACAAATCTTTCTATTGCTTGGATAATGATTTTTTATTCCTCTCCCCACCATATTCATTCAGTCTCTAACAGTACTTCATTTCTAAATCCTGTTAGAAACTACAGTCCCCATGATCATTCAATCATGATGTAGTGCGAGTGTTATAGCAATATATTAATTTCTGAGTATGTAGTTCCCTGAAATAAAAACACTATTGGCCAGCATGGCAGAAAAGTAGCTGTCTTCTGAAAACCAATGTTCTTGTTATAGTGTAGAGTTGTGTTTCAAAGCAACTGTCCATCTAGAAATTATATTCCTTGTCTTCCTCATATCTGGATATAGCCTTGTTCTTTGCCAAAAGAAGGTGAATGAATGCAATATCTGTTACTTCCAGGAAGAACTGGTTAGGAGGTAGGTATCCTCACCTCTGTGAAGTTTTCTATTTTTTTGCTGAAGCTAAAGGATTCTAAGGCACTAGGGAATGACAGAGCCATGTAATGAGAGGACACTGAGTTTCTAAATCTTCACATGGAAGTTAAGTCACTGAATATCCATTGAACAATTGTTCCAGCAAGACATGAACTGGCATAAGCCATTGAAATTTCAGTTTATTTGTTATAGAACCTGGCATTACCATAAGCAACATAGCATGGGTGAACAGAGTAGGGTATTTTTTAGCAATGTATGTTGGTATAGTAGTTTTAAAAATATGCTTCATATAATAAGAATCTTGAAGTATAAAATTGTGGGGACAATAGAAGATTTGTCAGTTTAGTAGAACATAAATTTTAAAAATTGGACTTTTGGAATTGGACTAGGAATTATGCACAACAACCCATGTTCACTATATAATAGTATATGTAACTCATGTATCCTTCTATATATGTCACCTCACTTTATCTTCACACTCCTATAGGTTAAGTAATAGCATCATAGTTTGACAGATGAGGAAATTGAAATATCTCCCCAAGGTTATACAGCAAATGGTGGATCCAAGGTAATTACCAGAGTGTTTCTTATTTTAAAGTCACATTTAACTACTACTTTCTAAAACTTCCTGTAAAAGAATTGAGAAGATATTTCTCCAACTGACAAATGAATGGAGAACAAAGTGAAGGGCAATTCACTTACACCATCTGTTACAAGTTTTTAGATCTAGATAGATTTCTTCTTATTCAGGAATGAGTAAGATACAAAATAGTCAACTTGGAGATAATTACCATGTAACTGATACATATATCATACACAACTTGGATATAATCAGAAAGCAACTTTAGTTTAATTTCCTATGACCTCTTCAAATTTATTCTGAAAAAAAGAGTTCTTCTCTTACCCCTGAATACAAATCAAGGAAATTCCTATAACTTTTCTAGTTACTTTAAAGTAATAAGTGCCTCATTTAAGTAACTAATATATCTTCAGAGTAGTATAATAACAAAACTGTAAACTTTATTGAAAGCCTCGCTCATTTCTAAGGTCAGGCTTGCTTCCAGGGTCACTAGCTTGAACAGGAAAGGGGACATGTTTTCTATACTTTGCATTTACCTTCTCTTACTCTATTTTGTTAACTTTTTGACTTCCTTTTGGTAAGATAAAAGCAGAACGAGAAGACAAAAAAGCCAGGAAATTTATTACACTGCCATCAGAAGGAACATATTCTCTGGCTTTAATAGATGTTTAAGCTTCATCATTTCTTTCATGGAATACTTTATTACCTTTTTCAGAGACCACCTCATCTTTGGAAATAACTCACAGTGCTTATGATGCTTGTGAATCTATTTCCTCTGGCTTTTTCTTTATTGTTCCTTATTCATTATATAAAATTTGATAATTCACTCCCTATTTAAGTATCTTTCCCATGACTTTTCTTGGCCAGGCTCTAAGGAACCTCACACTGGCTCTTTGTTTGTAGTCTACATATGGTTTATAGGATACACTCATGGATCCTTTATCATAACAAATTCTGTGAATGCAGGCATCACTCAAATACAACTTCTTTTTGTTCTGCTCTAGGAGCAACCAGCCAACAAGTTTTGCCCTTTAGACTGTATAAGTGTTATGAGTCAGATATCAATCCAGTACAGGGAACATATTTTAAACTCTCCATATAATTCTGATGAAGACCCTTTTCTTCAACTTGTGATGAGGGGTGAGCATTTTTCACTATTCACACTTTGAAAAGGTAGTACTCATAGTACACCAACAATTCTTCCCAAAAATCTCCTCCTAAACTCCCAATCTTTTATCAAACTCTCCAATCTTTATTATAAGCTTAAAATAAAGAGGAGTTAAGATGGCAGAGGATTAGGGGGATGCTAAGCTTATCCCTCAAACACAGCTAGATAGTTACCAAATATTTCTTAGCATTCAAGAAATCAGAGTTCTGATAGAACAAAAACTGCAAGTCTATAAGTAGAAAAATGACCACCTTTTGGAAGATAGGAGGTGCAAAGAGTTGATTTGTGGCTGAAATAGCTGTGTATACTGTGGCAAGGATAGGGCCTGCTTATGAAGGTCACCATAACATATAATAAGCAGTGGAACACAAAATCTGAACCTTTAGAAATCTACTACTGTGGGGGATGCATCTGCCTTTAAGGTGCTCAGGTGGTGAAGTGGGCTGGAATTCCAGGAGTCACAGCATGGTCTGAGAATCCCCTGGATCACCAGAGGAATGTGTGGTTCAAACCTGCTGTTCTGTTACCAGGCATAGTAGTGAGGAAGCTGGCTGAGAAAAGTGGGTCTTAGTGCTGGATATTTGCCATAACTGAAAACCACTGTGCAGTCATGTGACTGCTATCCTGGGACTGATTGGCAAATAGCAAAATCATGGTGAGACCCTCTACCAGAGGAAGAGCACAGGTCCACATTGCAGGAGTTCCTAAAATTTGGAGTTTTGAAACTCAGACATGTTCCTGAGATTAAAAAACAAAAACAACAACAACAACAAAAAAAACCCACACAAAATCTCAGACATAGGGTAAATGTAGGGTTCTGATAGAAACCAGGGACATAAGTAGGGTGATTGATTGCTCTTCTGTGAAGGCTTACTGAAGAATGGGGGTCATGGCCTTTCAGTTCCAGACCCAGAGAGATGGGCACTGCCATATTCATCTGATCCATCAGTGCTGAAAACCTTCAGGGAGCAAAACAATGCCACCTAGTGGAGGATGGTGCTGCTTATACCAAGCTCTGACCTGCAACCTGGAGGTACATTTCTACTGAAACAAGTTCAACTAAGAATCAGTGCAACAGGTCCTTCCCCCAGAAGATAAGCACAAACAACTCCCTCACACCAAGCATATTGATCATAGAGTACTGCAAATCTTCAGCTCTGGGGGAAATAGGACATAGCTTCCTTTCTAATTTTATTCTTTCATATATATATGTATATACATATATATGTATATACATATATATATATATATATATATAATGTTTATTTTATGATTATTTTATCCCCCCATTTTTTAAATTTTGGAATCTAGATTCTTTTAACAAGCAGACCAAAACCCACTCAGGACGTAGTTTTTCTTGTTTTTGTTTGTTTTGTTTTGTTTTCCTTTCTTCTTTTCTTTCCTGGACAAAATGATGAGATGGAGAAGTTCACCCCAATAGAAAGAACAGGAAGTAGACCTCATGGCCAGGGATTTAATCAATATAGATACAAGTAAAATGTCTAAACTAGAATTTAAAACAACAATATAAGCGTACTAGCTGGGCTTTAAATAAGTAGTGAAAACACTCAAGAATCCCTTACTGCAGAGAAAAGGGAATTAAAATCTAGTCAGGCCAAAATTTAAAAAGGTATAACTAAGATGCAATCCCAAGTGAAAACCAAAAACAAGGAGGGATGAAGTACAGGACGGAATCAGTGATATAGAAGATAAAATAATGGAAAAAAAAAAAAAAGAGGGCAAGAAAGGTAATGGACCATGAAAGCAAACTTCAGGAACTTAGGAACCTATTGAAATGTAGTAACATTTGTATCATCGGAATCCCAGAAGATGAAGAGAGACAAAAGTGGCAGAAACTTTATTCAAACAAATTATAATTGAAAACTTCTCTGACCTGGGAAAAGACACAGATGTCAAAATCTGAGAAGCACAGAGAACTGCCATTAAATTCAACAAAAGTTGACCATTACCAAATCATATGGTAGGATCCTGGAGTCCTGGAATCAAGTCCCACATCAGGCCCCCTGATCAGCAGGCGGTCTGCTTCTCCCTCTGACATTCCCCCTTTCATAATCACTCTCATTCTCTCTCTCACTCTCAAATGAATAAATGAATGAATGGATGAATGAATGAATAAATAAAATCTTTAAAACAAAAGTAACAGCAAGGAAAGAATCTTGAAAGCAACAAGTGCTTAACCTACAAGTAAGACAGATCAGGTTCACAGCAGATTTGTCCACAGAAATAATGCAGGCCAGAAAAATGTGACAGGAAATAGTCAATATGCTGAAAATACACAACCGAGATTTTGTTATCCAGCAAGGCTGACATTCAGAATAGGAGAGATGAAGAGTTTCCCAAACAAAAACTAAAGGAGTTTGTGACCACTAACCCAGTCCTGCAAGATATTTTAATGGGGGGCTCTTTGAGTGAGGTGGGGAGATACCAAGAGCAACAAAGACTAGAAAGGAACAGAAAACATCACCAGAAATACTAGCGCAACAGGTGAAACAATTGCAAAGATAAATTCATATCTTTCAGTAGTTATTCTGAATGTAAGTGGAATAAATGCTCCAATCAAAAGATGTAGGGTATCAGAATGGATTAAAATACTGCTATAAACATTCGGGTGCATGTGCCCCTTTGGATCACTACGTTTGTATCTTTAGGGTAAATACCCAATAGTGCAATTGCTGGGTCATAGGGCAGTTCTATTTTCAACATTTTGAGGAACCTCCATGCTGTTTTCCAGAATGTCTGCACCAGCTTGCATTCCCACCAACAGTGTAGGAGGGTTCCCCTTTCTCCGCATCCTCGCCAGCATCTGTCATTTCCTGACTTGTTGATTTTAGCCATTCTGACTGGTGTGAGGTGATATCTCATTGTGGTTTTGATTTGTATTTCCCTGATGCCAAGTGATATGGAGCACTTTTTCCTGTGTCTGTTGGCCATCTGGATGTCTTCTTTGCAGAAATGTCTGTTCATGTCCTCTGCCCATTTCTTGATTGGATTATTTGTTCTTTGGGTGTTGAGTTTGCTAAGATCTTTATAGATTCTGGACACTAGTCCTTTATCTGATATGTCGTTTGCAAAATATATGTTTATAAAAAATAAAAAATTAAAAAAAAGAGGACAAAAGAAAAACAAACAAACAAATAAAACATGAGATCAAAGATAGATTATAGAGTGCATAAATTGAACTAAGTCTACTAGTACTAGTTACTCTTATTCTACTTTTTAGTTTTTTGAAATTATAAATTTAAGTTTTAAGCCTATTTAAGTGGGTTTCCTTTTAATTGCAATAAAGAGTTCTGCGATACAACATTCTTTGTAAGTTATAGAATTAAATCTTTACAACAAATTTTAGATATAGATATCATTTTCCTCATTTTATAGGCAGAAATAAGGCCTCAGAAATGAAGCGATTTGTCAAAGTTTATCTAAACTAGTAAGACATTGAACTAGGATCCAAATTTCTGCTTTCTTAATTGAAACTCCACTGCCATCAACATGTTATATAGCTTGACGTGTTTTTTTTTTTAAGCTTTTCTGTAAATGTCTATTTTTTTCCTGTTTTAATGTGAATTATGGTAAATAGTTTCTATACGTTATGGGGATAGCACATATCTTTGCATCTAATTTAATCCTATGCCTGTGTACCTGGATGTAGGACTAAGATTTCAGAATTTGAAGACTAATAAAATTACCTAAATATAAAAAAAAAAGAATGGATGAAAATAAACAAACAAACCAAAAAATAAGACCCATCTATATGTTGCCTACAACAGACTCATTTCAGACCTAAAGAGACCTGCAGATTGATATGAGGAGATGGAGAACCATCTGTCATGCTAATGTATGTCAAAAGAAAGCTGAGTCGCCATGCATATATCAGACAAACTACATTTTAAAACAAAGACTATAAGAAGAGATGAAGGAGGACATTACATCATAATTAAAGAGCCTGTTGATCAGGAAGATCTAATAATTGCAAATACTTATGTCCCCAACTTGGCAGCACACAAGTATATAAATTAATTAATAATAAACACAAAGAAACTAATTGATAGTAATGCAATAATAATAGGAGACTTTAACACTCCAATTATAGCAATGGACAGAACATCTAAGCAGAAAATCGACAAGGAAACAATAGCTTTGAATGAAACACTGGACCAGATGGACTTCACAGATATATTCAGAAAATTTCATCCTAAAGCAGCAGAATGCATGTTCTTTTCACTTGCACATGGGATATTCTCTAAAAATAGATTACATCCCAGGTCACAAATCAGCCCCCAACAAGTACAAAAAGTTCAAGATCATACTGACATGCCTATTTTCAAAACACAATGCTATGAAACTTGAAGTCAAAACCCAGAAAATATTAGGAAATACTTCAAATACATGGAGGTTAAAGTACATCTTACTAGAGCATGAATGGATCAGCCAGAAAAGTAAGAAGAAATAAAAAAGAATATATGGAAGGGGCGCCTGAGTGGCTCAGTGGGTTAAGCTGCTGCCTTCGGCTCAGGTCATGATCTCGGTGTCCTGGGATCGAGCCCTGCATCGGGCTGTCTGCTCAGCGGGGAGCCTGCTTCCCCCTCTCTCTTTGCCTGCCTCTCTGCCTACTTGTGATCTTTCTCTCTGTCAAATAAATAAAATCTTAAAAAAAGAATATATGGAAGCAAATAAAAGTCAAAATACAACAGTCCAAAACTTATGGGATACAGCAAAGGTAGTCCTAAGAAGGAAGTATATATCAATACAGGTCTATCTCAAGATGCAAAAAAGGTCTCAATTATGCCACTTAACCTTATATTTGAAGTCTCCAGTAAAGAAACAGGAAATAAAGCCTAAAACCAGGAGAAAAAGGGAAATAATAAAGATTAGAATAGAAACAGATGATAAAGAAACAAACAATAAAAAAACCCAGGATGGATTAACAAAACAAAGAGCTGTTTTTTTAAAAGAATGAATATCATTGATAAAGTCCTAACCAGCCTTATCAAAAATAGAAGAGAAAGAACCCAAATAGATAAAATCATGAATGAAAGAGGGGAGATCACAAATAACACTGCAGAAATACAAACAATTATAAGAGAATACTATGGAAAAATTGTATGTCAACAAACTGGCAACCTGGAAGAAATGGACACATTCCTAGAAACCTACACACTACCAAAACTGAAACACAAAGAAATAGAAAATTTGAACAGAACCATAACCAGCTAAGAAATTGAATCAGTAATAAAAAATATCCCATCAAAAAGAAGTCCTGGGCCAGATGGATTCTCAGTGGAATTCTACCGGACATTTAAAGAAGAGTTAATGCCTATTCTTCTCAAACTGTTCCAAAAAATGGAAATGGAAGGAAAACTTCCAAACTCCTTCTATGGAGCCAACACTACCTTGATTCCAAAACCAGACAAAGACCCTACTAAAAATGATAAGTACAGGCCAAAATACCTGATGAACATGGTTGCAAAATTTTTCAGTAAAATACTAGCAAGTCAAATCCAACAGTACATTTAAAGAATTAATCACCACGATCAAGTGAAATTTATTCCTGAGCTGTAAGAGGGGTTCAATATTTGCAAATCAATGTGATACACACTATAAAGAAAAGGATAAGAACCATATAATCTTGTCAATAGATGCAGAAAAATTATTTGACCAAATACTTCATCTTTTATTTTATAAAAACCCTCAACAAAATGAGGATAGATGGAACATACCTCAACATCATAAAAGCTATATACGAAAGACCTACAGCTAATATCATCCTAAATGGGAAAAAGTTGAGAGCCTTCCCTCTATAGTCAAGAACAATACAAGGATGTCAGTTCTTACCATTATTATTAATTAATAATTTTAGGACTTAGCCTCAGCAATCAGGAAACAAAATGAGATAAAAAGGAAGAAGTCCAACTTTCACGATTTACAGGTGACATGATACTCCATGTAGAAAATCTGAAGGACTCCACCAAAAAAGTCGCTAGAACTAATACATGGATTCAGTAAGTAACAGGATACAAAATCAATGTACAGAAATATGTTGCATTTCTATATATCAATAATGAAGCAGCAGAAAATAAACGAAGAAATCAATCCCATTTAGAGTTGCACCAAAATCAATAAAATACCTAGGATTAAACCTAACTAAAGAGGTAAAAGTTCTATACTCAGAAAACTATAGAACACTTATGAGAGAAATTAAAGAGAACATAAAGAAATGGAAAGACATTCCATGTTCATGGATTAGAAAAAAAAAAACAAATATTGTTAAAATGGATAAATTACACAAAGCATTCTATGCATTTAAAGCAATCCCTGTCAAAATACCAATAACATTTGTCACAGAGATAAAACAAACAATCCTAAAATTTGTATAGAACCACAAAAGACCCCAAATAGCCAGTGTAATCTTGAAAATGAAAAGAAAGGCTGGAGGCATAACAATTCTGGACTTGAAACTATATTGCAAAGCTGTAGTGACTAAGACAGTATGATACTAGCACAAAAACAGATACAGAGATCAATGCAATAGAATAGAAAAATGCAGAAATGGATGCACAACTATATGGTCAACTGATCTTCAACATAGCAGGAAAGAATATCAAATAGAAAAAATACAGTCTCTTCAAAAAATGGTATTGAGAAAACTGGACAGAAACATGCAGAAGAGTGAAACTGGACAATCTTCTTACACCATGAACAAAAATAAATTCAAAATGGATTAAAGACCTAAATGTGAGGCAGGAAACTATCAAAATCCTAGAGGAGAACACAGGCAGCAACCTCTTTAACCTTGGCTGTAGCAGCTCCTTACTAGACACAATGTGAGAGGCAAGGGAAACAAAAGCAAAAATGAACAATTGGGACTTCATCAAGTTACACTTTCTGTACAGTTAAGGAAACAATCAACAAAGCTAAAAGGCATCCTATATAATGGGAGAAGATATTCATAAACAACCTATCTGGTAAGGATTAGTATCCAAAATATAAAGAACTTATCAAACTCAACACCTAAAAAGCATTAAAATAATCCAATTAAGAAATGTGCAGAAGACATGAATAAATTTTTTTCCAAAGAAAACATCCAGATGGCTAACTGACATTTGAAAAACTGCTCAACATCACTCACCAGCAGGGAGATACAAATCCAGACCATAATGAGATACCACCTCACACCTGTCAGAATGACTAAAATTAACAACACAAGAAACAATAGATGTTGGTGAAGATGCAGAGGAAGGGAAACCCTCTTTCTCTGTTGGTGAAAGTGCAAAATGGTACAGCCACTCTTGAGAACAGTATGGAGGTTCATCAGAAAGTTAAAAATAGAAGTACCCTATGATCCAGCAACTGCACTACTAGGTATTTACCCAAATGACATAAAAGTACAGAGACCAAGGGGTACATGCATCCTGATGTATATAGCAGCATTATCAACAATAGCCAACTGATGGAGAGAGCCCAAATGTCCATTGACTAAGGAATGGATAAAACAGTGATATATAAAGCCATATGTATCCAAATGTGTGTACACATATACATATACATTTTAATATTACTGAGCCATCAAAAAATAAAATTTTTCCATTTTCAATGATGTGGATGGAGCTAGAGTGTATTATGCTAAATGAAGTAAGTCAGTCAGAGAAAAACAAATACCATATGATCTCACTCATATGTGATTTTTTAAAATTAATTTATTTATTTTCAGAAAAACAGTATTCATTATTTTTCACCACACCCAGTGCTCCATACAATCCGTGCCCTCTATAATACCCACCACCTGGTACCCCAACCTCCCAGCCCCCAGCCACTTCAAACCCCTCAGATTGTTTTTCAGAGTCCATAGTCTCTCATGATTCACCTCCCCTTCCAATTTACCCCAACTCCCTTCTCCTCTCTAACACCCCTTGTCCTCTATG
>NC_081575.1:47078115-47103045 GCF_022355385.1 Mustela nigripes
GGCCATTCTAACTGTTGTAAGGTGATATCTCAATGTGGTTTTAATTTGAATCTCCCTGAGTGCTAGTAATGATGAACATTTTTTTCGTGTCTGATAACCATTTGTATGTTTTTATTGGAGAAGTGTGTGTTCATATTTTCTGCCCATTGTTTGATATGATTATCTGTTTAGGGTATGTTGAGTTTGAGGAGTTCTTTATAGATCCTGGATATCAACCTTTTTTCTGTACTGTCATTTGCAAATACCTTCTCCCATTCCGTGGGTTGCCTCTTTGTTTTCTTGACTGTTTCCTTTGCTGTTCAGAAGCTTTTGATTTTGATGAAGTCCCAAAAGTTCATTTTGCCTTTAGTTTCCTTTGCCTTTGGAGCCATATCTTGAAAGAAGTTGCTGTGGCTGATATCGAAGAGATTACTGCCTAGTTTTCCTCTAGGATTCTGATGGATTCCTGTCTAACGTTGAGGTCTTTTATCCATTTTGAGTTTATCTTTGTGTACGGTGTAAGAGAATGGTTGAGTTTCATTCTTCTACATATAGCTGTCCAGTTTTCCCAACACCCTTTATTGAAGAGACTGTCTTTTTTCCACTGTATATTCTTTCCTGTTTTGTCAAAGATTATTTGCTCATAGAGTTGAGGGTCCATATCTGGGCTTTCTACTCTGTTCCACTGGTCTATGTGTCTGTTTTTATGCCAGTACCATGCTGTCTTGGTGATCACAGCTTTGTAGTAAAGCTTGAAATCAGGTAACGTGATACCCCGCTTTATTTTTGTTTTTCAACATTTCCTTCGTGATTCGGGGTCTCTTCTGTTTCCATGTTAAAATGTCTATACTGCCTAGAGCATCTATATTTTTAATGATCAAAATTCCACCGGTATTTATCAAAGAGCTGGAGCAAATAATCCTCGCTTATTTTAATTTATCTTGAAGCAGGCTTGGGGTGTATGGGTGGCACAGTTGGTTATGCATCCAAGTCTTGATTTCAGCTCAGGTAATGATCTCAGGGTTCTGAGATTGAGGCGCATGTTGAGGTCAGTGCTTAACGGGGAGTCTTCTCTCTTTCTCTCCTTCCCTTCTGCTCCTACCTGTACTCATTCTCTCTCTCTAAAATAAATATAAATACATGCATACATACATGTTTTAAAAATAAATACATAAATTATTTTGGACCTGGCTAAATTAAATTGTTGACCTTTTTACTTGCAGGATAAAACAGTGAAACAGGTTAGAGAAAATTTCAAATCTGGAAAATAAAAATATTCTGAAAAATTTGGAAGGGTGGTCCTTTTTATCTGAGCAAATTTATTTATCTTGTCTGGTAAATGGTATATTAAATTAGAACTCAGTATATCTACTCCCCCACCTGGTTCTAAATTCCAAAACTTAAGAATTCTTTACCATTGGGTATATTGACTATCGACAGCATTAGGTTTCTTTCAATTGTGAGATTTTTAACTAAGGGATACTGCAGGGGCTAAGGCATTTTTTAAATTAATTTTTAATTTTTTATAAACATATAATGTATCTTTATCCCCAGGGGTACAGGTCTGTGAATTGCCAGGCTTACACATTTCACAGCACTGACCATAGCACATACAATCCCCAATATCCATATCCCTACCACTCTCCCCCCAGCAACCCTCAGTCTGTTTTTGAGATTGGGTCTTTTATGGTTTGTCTCCCTCCCGATCCCATCTTTTTACACTTTTTCTTTTCCTATACCCCAACCCCCCACGTTGCATCACCACTTCCTCATATCAGGGAGATTATATGATAGTTGTCTTTCTCCGATTGACTTATTTCACTAAGCATAATACCCTCTAGTTCCATCCACGTCATCACAAATGGCAAGATTTCACTTCTTTTGATGGCTGCATAGTATTACATTGTATATATATACACCACTTCTTCTTTATCCATATATCTGTTGATGGACATCTAGGTTCTTTCCATAGTTCGGCTATTGTGGACATTGCTGCTATAAACATTTGGGTGCAGGTGCCCCTTCGGAGCACCACACTTGTATCTATATGGTATATACCCTGTAGTGCAATTGCTGGGTCATAGGGTAGCTTTATTTTCAGTTTTTTGAGGAATCTCTACACTGTTTTCCAGAGTGGTTGCATGAGCTTACATTCCCACCAACAGTGTGAGAGGGTTCCCCTTTCTCTGCATCCTTGCCAGCATCTGTCATTTCCTGACTTATTAATTTTAGCCATTCTGACTGGTGTAAGATGGTATCTCATTGTGATTTTAATTTGTATTTCCCTGATGTCGAGTGATGTGGAGCACTTTTTCATGTGTCTGTTGGCCATCTGGATGTCGTCTTTGCAGAAATGTCTGTTTATGTCCTCTGCCCATTTCTTGATTGGATTATTTGTTCTTTGGGTGTTGAGTTTGCTTAGTTCTTTATAGATTTTAGACACTAGTCCTTTATCTGATATGTCGTTTGCAAATATCTTCTCCCATTCTGTCAGTTGTCTTTTGATTTTGGTAACTATTTCCTTTGCTGTGCAAAAGCTTTTGATCTTGATGAAATCCCAATAGTTCATTTTTTCCCTTGCTTCCCTTGCCTTTGGCGATGATCCTAGGAAGAAGTTGCTGTGGCTGAGGATAAAGAGTTTGCTGCATGTGTTCTCCTCAAGGATTTGGATGGATTCCTTTTGCACATTGAGGTCCTTCATCCATTTTGTACCCATTTTTGTGTGTGGTGTAAGGAAATGGTCCAATTTCATTTTTCTGCATGTGACTGTCCAATTTTCCCAGCACCATTTTTTCAAGAGGCTGTCTTTTTTTCATTAGACATTCCTTCCTGCTTTGTCGAAGATTAGTTGACCATAGAGTTGAGGGTCTATTCTGGGCTCTCTATTCTGTTCCATTGATCTATGTGTCTGTTTTTGTGCCAGTACCATGCTGTCTTGATGATGACAGCTTTGTAATAGAGCTTGAAGTCCGGAATTGTGATGCCACCAAATTTGGCTTTTTTTTTTCAATTTTCCTTTGGCTATTCGAGGTCTTCTATGGTTCCATATAAATTTTAGGATTATTTGTTCTATTTCTTTGAAAAAACTGGATGGGATTTTGATCGGGATTGAAATAAATGTGTAGATTTCTTTATGCAGTATAGACATTTTCACAATATTTGTTCTTCCAATCCAGGAGCATGGAACATTTTTCCATTTCTTTGTGTTTTCCTCAATTTCTTTCATGAGTATTTTATAGTTTCCTGAGTAGAGATTCTTTGCCTCTTTGGTTAGGTTTATTCCTAGGTATCTTATTGTTTGGGGTGCAATTGTAAATGGGATGGACTCCTTAATTTCTCTTTCTTCTGTCTTGTTGTTGATGTAAAGAAATGCAACTGGTTTCTGTGCATTGATTTTATATCCTGACACTTTACTGAATTCCTGTACAAGTTCTGGCAGTTTGGAGTGGAGTCTTTTGGGTTTTCCTCATATAGTATCATATAATCTGCGAAAATGATAGTCTGACTTCTTCTTTGCCAATTTGAATGACTTTTATTTCTTTTTGTTGTCTGATTGCTGAGGCTAGGAATTCTAGTACTATTTGAAGAGCAGTGGAGATAATGGACATCCCTGCCATGTTCCTGAACTTAGTGGACAAGCTTTCAGTTTTTCTCCATTGCGAATGATATTTGCAGTGGGTTTTTCATAGATCACTTTGATGATATTGAGGTATGTGCCCTCTATCCCTACACTTTGAAGAGTTTTGATCAGGAAAGGATGCTATACTTTGTCAAATGCTTTTTTAGCATCCATTGAGAGTATCATATGGTTCTTGTTCTTTCTTTTATTAATGTATTGTATCACATTGATTGATTTGCAGATGTTGTACCAACCTTGCAGCCCTGGAATAAATCCCACTTGGTTGTGGTGAATAATCCTTTTAAAGTACTGTTGGATCCTATTGGCTAGTATTTTGGTGAGAATTTCCACATCTGTGTTCATCAAGGATATTGGTCTGTAATTCTCTTTTTTGATGGGATCCTTGTCTAGTTTTGGGATCGAGGTGAGTTTGGAAGTTTTCCTTCCATTTCTATTTTTTTGGAACAGTTTCAGGAAAATAGGAATTAGTTCTTCTTTAAATGTTGGTAGAATTCCCCTGGGAAGCCGTCTGGCCCTGGGCTTTTGTTTGTTTGGAGGTTTTGATGACTGTTTCAATCTCTTTACTGGTTTGGGCCTGTTCAGGTTTTCTATTTCTTCTGGTTCAGTTGTGGTAGTTTATATGTCTCTTGGAATGTATTGATTTCTTCCAGATTGTCAAATTTGTTGGCGTAGAGCTGCTCATTGTATGTTCTTATGATTGTTTGTATTTCTTTGGTGTTTGTTGTGATCTCTCCTCTTTCATTAATAATTTTCTTTGTTTGGGTCCTCTCTCTTTTCTTTTTGATAAATCTGGCCAGGGGGCTATCAATCTTATTAATTCTTTTATAGAACCAGTTCCTAGTTTCATTGATTTGTTCTATTGTTTTTGTTTGTTTGTTTGTTTGTTTTTTGTTTATTGTTTTTTAGTTTCTATTTAATTGATTTCTGCTCTGATATTTATGATTTCTCTTCTCCTGCTGGGTTTAGGCTTTCTTTGTTGTTCTTTCTCCAGCTCCTTTAGGTGTAGGGTTACGTTTTATACCTGAGACCTTTCTTGTTTCTTGGGAAAAGCTTGTGCCGCTATATATTTTCTTCTCAGGACTGCCTTTGTTGTGTCCCACAGATTTTGAACCATTGTGTTTTCATTATCATTTGTTTCCATGAATTTTTTTTAATTCTTCTTTGATTTCCTGGTTGACCAATTCATTTTTTAGAAGGATGCTGTTTAGTCTCCATGTATTTGGCTTCTTTCCAAATTTCCTCTTGTGATTGAGTCTAGCTTCAGAGCATTGTGATCTGAAAATATGCAGGGAATTATCCCAATCTTTTGATACCAGTTGAGACCTGATTTAGGACCCAGGATGTGGTCTATTCTGGAGAATGTTCCATGTGCATAGAGAAGAATTTGTATTCTGTTATTTTGGGGCAGAATGTTCTGAATATATCTGTGATGTCCATTTGGACCAGTGTGTCATTTAAGGCCTTTATTTCTTTGTTGATCTCTTATTTTATTTTATTTTAAAAATTTTTTAAATTAATTTTCAGCATAACAGTATTCATTGTTTTTGCACCACACGCAGTGCTTCATGTAATCCATGCCCTCTCTAATACCCACCACCTGGTTCCCACAACCTCCCACCCCCCACCACTTCCAACCCCTCAGATTGTCTTTCAGAGTCCATAGTCTCTCATGGTTCACCTCCCCTTCCAATTTCCTCTAACTCCCTTCTCCTCTATAACTTCCCTTGTCCTCCATGCTATTTGTTATGCTCCACAAATAAGTGAAGCCATATGATAATTGACTCTCTCTGCTTGACTTATTTCACTCAGCATAATCTCTTCCAGTCCCATCCTTTGTTGATCTTTTTCTTGGATGATCTGTCCATTTCAGTGAGGAGAGTGTTAAAGTCCCCTACTATTATTGTATTATTGTCAATGTATTTCTTTGATTTTGTTATTAATTCGTTTATATAGTTGGCTGCTCCTACGTTAGGGGAATAAATATTTAAAATTATTAGGTCTTCTTGTTGGACAACCCTTTGAATATGATATAGTGTCCTTCCTCATCTCTTATTGCAGTCTGTGCCTTAAAATCTAATTGATATGACATAAGGATTGCCATCCCAGCTTTCTTCTGATGTCCATTAGCATGGTAAATTGTTTTCCACACTCTCACTTTAAATCTGGACATGTCTTCTGGTCTAAGATGAGTTTCTTGTAGGCAGCATATTGATGGGTTTGCTTTTTTTATCCATTCTGATACCCTGTGTCTTTTGATTGGGCATTTAGGCCATTTACATTCAGGGTAACTATTGAAAGATATGAATTTAGTGCCATTGCATTGGCTGTAAGGTGACTGTTACTGTATATTGTCTCTGTTCCTTTCTGATCTACCACTTGTAGGCTCTCTCTTTGCTTAGAGGGCCCCTTTCAATATTTCCTGTAGATCTGATTTGGTGTTTACAAATTCTTTCAGTTTTTGTTTGTCCTGGAAGCTTTTTATCTGTCCTTCTATTTTCCATGATAGCCTAGCTGGATATAGTAGTCTTGCATGTTTTTCTCATTTAGTGCTCTGAATATATCATGCCAGTTCTTTCTGGCCTGCCAGGTCTCTGTGGATAAGTCTGCTGCCAATCTAATATTTTCACCCTTGTATGTTACAGACTTCTTTGCCCAGGCTGCTTTCATGATTTTCTCTTGTTTGCTAAGACTTGTAAATTTTACTGTCTGGTGATGGGGTGTGGACCTATTTTTATTGATTTTAAGGGGGGTTCTTTGCATCTCCTGGATTTTGATGCTTGTTCCCTTTGCCATATTAGGGAAATTCTCTACAATAATTCTCTCCAATATACCTTCCGCTCCCCTTTCTCTTTCTTCTTCTTCTGGAATCCCGGTGATGCTAATGTTGTGTCATCTTATGGTGTCACTTATCTCTTGAATTCTCTCCTCGTGGTCCAGTATTTGTTTGTCTCTTTTGCTCAGTTTCTTTATTCTCTGTCATTTGGTCTTCTATGTCACTAATTCTTTGTTATGCCTCATTTATACTACAGTAAGAGCTTCCATTTTGATTGCACCTCATTAATTTTAATTTCAACTTGCTTAGATTTTAGTTCTTTTATTGCTCAAGAAAGGGTTTTTATCTTTCCAGAGAGGGTTTCTGTAATATCTTCCATGCCTTTTTCCAGCCTGGCTAGAACGTTGAGAATCATTATTCTGAACTCTATATCTTTCATATTACCAATGTCCATATTGATTAGGTCCCTAGCCTTCATTACTGCCTCTTGCTCTTTTTTTTGTGGTGAGTTTTTCCACCTTGTCATTTTGTCCAGATAAGAATGTATAAAGGAGCACATAAAATGTTAAAAGGGTGGCAAAGACCCCAGTAAAATGTGCTTTAACCAAATCAGAAGAGACCCCAAATTGTGGGATGGAGAAAGGGTTTAAAAAAGAAGTTAAAAAAAAAAAGAAAGAAAGAAAAAAGAAAAGAAAAGAAGTAAATAAAAAATATTAAAAAAGAAAAAAATAATTTGAATCTCCCTGATGACTAGGGATGATGAACATTTTTTCATGTGTCTGATAGCCATTTGTATGTCTTCATTGGAGAAGTGTCTGTTAATATCTTCTGCCCGTTTTTTTATATGATTGTCTGTTTTGTGTGTGTTGAGTGTGAGGAGTTCTTTATAGATCCTGGATATCAACCTTTGTCTGTGAAAGAAGAAGGGAGTTGAGGGAAATTGGAAGGGGAGGTGAACCATGAGAGACTATGGACTCTGAAAAACAATCAGAGGGTTTTGAAAGGGCGGGGGGGGGGAAGTTGGTGGAACCAGATGGTGGGTATTGGAAAGGGCACAGATTGCATGGAGCACTGGGTGTGGTGCAAAAATAATGAATAATGTTATGCTAAATAGAAAAGAAAATAAGAAAAAGTGTGCATATATATATATATATATATATATATATATATATATTAGACTGGCGACTAGAACAAGTTCACTCACTTAATTTTGGTTGTATTTTGGTCTCTTAGAAGAAACTACCTCCCAAAATTTAAAGGACGAAAAACATATATAAGGGTAGGCACAATGAAGAAATGGAATAAGCCTATAAAGATGAGAATTTTTTTTTTAATTTCTAAAAAATGATTTGATAAAGCAAGTTGGTTGGGAGAATAAAGAAAAAGAAAGTGGAGATAATTTGCTCAGGTTGGAGATTACAACAAGCCTGGAGCTAGATTTAGGTTATATTTTGATCTATTAGGAGTAGTTTTACCCCAAATTTTTTAGAAGAAAAAACCCTATGTGTACACAAAAAATATAGTTAGATACAATAGAGGATAAAATATGACTATAATAATGAAGGTTAAAAAAAGATTATTTTTTTTGTAAGGTATTGTTAAGATAAACTAGTTAAAAAATAACGTTAAAAGAGGAAAGGGTAAGAGTTAAAAAAAATTAGCAGAGGAAAAAAAATTAACTGCAAGACTAAAGAATCATGGGGAGAAAGCCATGAATTCCTTTCTTTGCTTTCTCCTCCTCTGGAATTCCGCTGTTCTCCTTGGTAAGTCAGCTTGGTCTTGGCTGGGCTTCTTGTTGATATTCTGGGGGAGGGGCCTGTTGTAGTGATTCTCCAGTGTCTTTGCCCAAGGCAGAATTGCACCGCCCTTATCAGGGTCCAGGCTAAGTAATCCACTCCGGGTCGCTTTTGGGAGCTTTTGTTCCTTGAACGATTTCCATAGAGTTCCAGAGGATAGGAATTATAATGGCAGATTCCCAGTCTCCAGCATGGAGGAGCCAAGAGCACGGGGCCCCACACCTCAGTGCACCCTCAGAGAAAAGTGCTAAATCTCTCCCATCTCCCTGGCCTCTGGCTGCGCTTGGAGAAAAGCGCTCATTCACTGGTGCTTGGAGAAAAGTGCTTGGTCATTCTGTCTCCCCGGCCTCCAGCTCCATGCTTGGGGAAAAGCGCTCAATCACTTTGTTTCCCTTATCTCTGGCAGCACTCTGAGCTCACCCAGCCATTGCCCAGTTCAAGGTAACCACAAGCTGAGAGCTCACTCCTTGGCTCTACCTCTGTAGCCGGCTTCCCCGCTCTAATATGTGTGAGCTCTGCTACACTCAGACACCTCCCGGTCCTTCTGTGACCCTGTGGGATCTGGGGCTACGTTGACCCCACGTGAGCTTCACCTTGGTTTAGCCTTTGGAGGGATGTCCCTCAGTGGAGCAGACTTTTAAAAAGTCCCAATTTTGTGCTCTGTTGCTCTGCCATTCACTGGGAGCTGGCCCCTCCCCCCACGGTCTATCTTCCCATCATTTTGGAATCACTTTTCTGCCGGTCCTACCTTTCAGAAAGTGATCAATTTTCTGTTTCTAGATTTGTTGTTCTTCTTCTCTTCGATTTACCATTGGATTTGTAGGTTTTTGCAATGGTTAGGTAACCTATCTAGTTCATCTCCTGCTACCTAATGTCATCTAAGCCTGCTACTTCTCCATCATCTTGACTCCTCAGGCTAAGGCATTTTTATCTTATTTATTTAGCAGTGAGATCGCATCAAAACTGTTCAAGTATCAGAATTTCATGTTGGGGGGTCCTGCTTTTGGCATATTGATCTGTGAAGGCTGTCATATCAAACTGGAATTGGTATGAGAATTGCAGGAGATTATTGTAACAGTCCAGGCAAGAGCTAATAAACAAACTTTATTAAAGTACATATAAGCAGATTTGAATAGAGAAAAATCTCATGTTCATTCCTTGGATGACTGAAAATATAATTCTCTCAAAATTAATCTTTAAATTTAACACAAACTCAGGAAATTTGCAGTATATTTTTTTACTTTATATCTTAGTAAAATGATTCTGGACTTTAACTGAAAATAAAAATACCCTTGCAAGATGGGCATTTGAAATGAGCAATGAGAGGTGGAACTTATGTTACTGCATATTAAAATATATAGTTATAATAATTAGAAGTGTGTTACCAGTGATTGAATAAGCAAGTAAGTCACTGTGAGAAAATCAATCAAGTAATAGAAATTGGCCTAACTATATGTTGATAAGGGAATATTTAAAAAGCAGCATCAAAATTAAATAATATTTCTGGAGCAAATTGCTATTTAGAACAATTAAAATAAAATAATTGATATTTGTAAGGTACAGCAGTATTTCTCAAGATGGGATTCATGAACACCACCATCAGTATCACCTGAGAATTTATTAGCAATGTAAATTATCAGACCCTAGGAATCCCAGAATCAGAAGTTCTGAGTGTGGAGTCCTGCAATCTGTGTTTTAACAAACTATCAAAGCAATTATGGTGCTTGTTAAAGTTTGGAAACCAAGCTATATTCTGCTGTAGTCACAAATACCTGAGAAACCAAGCTATATTTTGCTGTAGTCACAAATACCTGAGATTTCAATGGCTTAGAAAAACTAAGGCTTGGGGTGCTGGGGTTGCTCAGTTGTTTAAAGAGCTGACTCCTGATTTCAGCTCAGGTCATAATCTCAGGGTTGTGAGACTGAGCCCCACATTGGGCTCTGCATGGAGTCTGCTTTAGATTCTCTCTCCCATTCCCTCTACCCCTCACCCAACTTGTGTTCTGCTCTGTTTCTCTCTATCTCTCAAATAAACAAATAAATAAAATCTTAAAAAAACAAAAACAAAAGTAAACCTAAGGCTTATTTCTCACTTAAAGTACATGTCAATTGGTGATTGACAGTGGGCCTCTGTTGACAGAGGTACCAACATCTTATAGTTGTATTTCCTGGATCATGTGACCTCCTTTGATGTGGCAGAAGGGAAAGAGACAGTTATAGTGTTCTATGAGATTAGTCTTTTATTATTTTCCACAACCCACCAGAACTAGTCATATGATCCTTCCTAACAGTTTGGAAAATGAGGAGAAATAGTTGAAGTGTTTGGTGGTCACTATTATCTCTGCCACAGATAGTTATAACATACCTTATCAAAATATTGCATATGGAAGAAATATTTAAAGGGAAAAGTTAAATTCAGGCTATAGGGAAATGTAAGTCAATGTTTGGAAAATATCTGTCATGGATAATGGCTTTCCAAGAATATTAAAAAAAAAAAAAAACTTAGAAATCACAATGAAAAAGAATGACAGATTATAGAATGACACTATAGTAATTTTTTTTTAAAAGTATGTCAAAATAAAATAAACCAAACTTAAGAAAGAAGTAGAAAGTCTATTCCCGCCATTTTGGTGGCTGCTCTTAGTTGGGGCCATCCAGCACCTAAGACAGGAAGATGGTGGCCACAAAGAAGACGAAAAAGTCGCTGGAGTCGATCAACTCCAGGCTCCAGCTCGTTATGAAAAGTGGAAAATACGTGCTGGGGTACAAGCAGACTCTGAAAATGATCAGACATGGCAAAGTGAAGCTGGTCATCCTCACCAACAACTGCCCGGCCTTGAGGAAATCTGAAGTAGAATACTATGCCATGTTGGCCAAAACTGGTGTCCATCACTACAGTGGCAATAATATTGAATTAGGCACAGCATGTGGGAAATACTACAGAGTATGCACGCTGGCTATCATTGATCCAGGTGATTCTGATATCATTAGAAACATGCCAGAACAGACTGGTGAAAAGTAAATCACACGGAATTTTTCTTTAATAAAACTGGCCACAGCTTGTTTAAAAAAAAAAAAAGAAGCAGTAGAAAGCTACTTTTGAATATATAATAGTTAATGACATTAGTATGTAAGAAATTCTTAAATCAAAAAGAAAAAGAAAAATATCCAAATAGAAGGATGAAAATTGGCATATTAAAAATATTTGACTTCAATAATTATCAAAGGAATGAAAATTAGAACAAGATATTAGACACCATCTTTAGAAAGTTATAAGAAAAAAAAAATAATACATGATGTTGACAAGACCATGAGAGACTTCCATTAATTACCCCTGGCAGTATAATTGGTACGACAATTCTGAAAGGAATGGTAGTAATATATATCAAAATACCTAACATTGTGTACACATTTCAAAATAGAAATTTCATTTCTAGAAATATTATCCCAAGAAAATTCTGATAAATATAAAATGTTATATGCACATATACTATTCAAGAAGACTGAGGTGTGGTTTACAAGTGTCACCATTTCCCAAGGTACAACAAAATGGATGTATCTAGAGGATATTCTGCTAAGAGAAGTATCAAAGTAAGACAAATACCATATAATTTCACTCATATGTGGAATTTAAGAAATAAAAAAAAAAACATCCAAATGGGAAACAAGAGAGAGAGAGAGAGGCACAAGCCAAGAAGCAGACTCTTAACTATAGAGAACAAACTGATGCTTACCAGAGGGGAAGTGGTTGGGAAGATGGGTGAAATATGATGCAGATTAAAAAAATACGCTTATCATGATGAACACTGCATAATGCATAGAATTGTTGAACAATATTTTACACCTAATATAACAAGTTAATATAACACTATATGTTAACTGCACTGAAATTAAAATAAAATTTTAAAATGGGGGAAAATATACATCTCTATCAGTAAATGATATAAATAATGTTGATCTACATTTACTGGTATATAGTAAATAAAGAAAAACAGGTTATAGAAAAACATACTTAGCATAAGACCATTTCCCATGTTCCCCCCCCACCTCAAGCTCCATTGTGGGGAGCCACTTTCACCCCCCCCCAATAGCTGCTTCTGATACTTCAGGAATCACTTTAATTCTCACCTCCTCAGATGTGGTAACCACATCTGTATTCAATAGCCCCATTTATTCCTAATCATAGCATGTTATTTATTTTATCTCTTATAGCACTAATCACTAATCTGTATTTTTTTTCATGTTGCCTATTTTTCCACTAGAAGGTAAGTTTGATGAAAATGAATTTGTCTTTATTTACAGTTCTATCCCTAGTAATTAACAGAGTGACTGGTAGATAATAGACATTTCATAAAAACTTAAGAGGTAGAAGAAAAGAAGATAAAGAAAGAAAAAAAGGAAAGAAGAACATAGGAAGGAGGATGTAAAATTCACATGGAAAAAGTCTAGAAGGGTTTACAGGAAATACTTAACAGTGATTTCTTAAAAGTGAGATAGCAGATTATTTTAAATTTTTAACTAGACTTCTTTGCTTTTTCTGAAAGTTTTTTTGATATAATGAGTTTGTGTTACTTTTATATGCAAAGAAAGAAACACAAAGTATTTATATTTTGACAAGAGGAAGGGCTATACAAATAATGGAAGCTGAATTAGGGTAGTGACAGTAGGGATGGGAAGGAAATGGTAAATGTTAGAGACATTCTGGAGTTAGAATGAACAGGAGTTGGAGGAGCATGAGGAGGAGGACTCAATGATGACACTCATACTCTAAGTTACAATACAATTGGAGAGTGCTTTATAGTTTTCTTTAACCCTTAGAGGTTCTTCTCATAGCCTTTCTTTTCTTCTCATTTTGTAGGGCATGATATAACACATTTTGTGTTAGAAATGCACTTAAGATGTCAATGGTGGAGTTTGAAAACTGTTATGGAGAGGTACATTGAGGGTCTGGTCTAGATTAGTGGCTGAAGAGATAAGAAGGGGAAGGATTAGAGAGAGGTATGGAAGATAAATTCTCATAATGAATGTGTGTGTGTGTGTGTGTGTGTGTGTGTGTGTGTGTTTGTGTGTGTGTTTAATAGGGGCCAAAGGCAGGAAGAAGAAGAAATCTTTGATTACTGTCAAGTTTCTTGCTTGTGCTATTGGGAAAACAGTGATGATATTTCCTGGGGGGGGGGAATATGGACATAGAAATTTTTCTGATAGTTTTGGTTTAGGAGAGGAGTCTATATTACCTTATCTTGGGAAGCAATCCATTAAAGACAATAATGTTAGGCTTCAGGATTGAGCAGGGGATGCTTTTTTATTTGCAATAAGGGACACATGATGAGGATTGAAATTGGAAATTTTGAGACATTGAAGTATAAATGTTCCTATTTAGTTAGATCTATATATCTGCAGCTCAGGGGAAATTTGGGGGTTGAAAATTTGATTATCATAGATCATCAGATTATAGGTGTGAAATGAAATAGAGATGTTCAGAAACCACAAGATTTTAGCCTGACCTGTCTCAAAAAGCTTTAAATCTCTCCCTCTACCATCTAATAATTTAAGTGTCTGCAACTCTCAAACTACCCCACTGCTGAAGGTACCTAGCCTGCAATTGACTGCTGTGTTCTGTTTCAGTAGTTTTTGTGATTCATGACATTTGTTTCTTCTTTCTTCCTTCTACTTTGATGATTTCTAGTTGCCTAACACATGCAATTAGGAAAGAGCCAGAGTGATGTTGGACAATTATATTTCAACTGTTTTTTGAGTTCTGAAATCATTCAGCAAAATAGAAATAAAATAAATAATTTATCAGAGTAACTTAGAAAATAGTTTCTTGTCCACATGTATGTGGTTAATAATGTAAGATTTAAGTACACATAAAGTAAGAAAGGTTGATTTTTACTTTTTATTACTGGTAAAAAAAAAAGTTTGCTAATTGCCTCCAACCATGTACTGTAGGTTATATTACTCACATCTCACCTCCCCAGATGAGGGTTCCAATAGTGAAGATAAAAAATTCTACGGGGAATAAAATAAATGCTAAAGAACTAAGAAGGAGTAAGTTTTTAGTGATAAAAAGCCTGGGAAGAACTATGGATGGTGCTTTTTCCTTCATGCACCTTCCTGCTCCTCCTCCAACCTGATCTTCATTAGGCTAAAATTATTCCATTCATTTCCTGATGAGGAATAATTCCCTTTAATAACATTTTCTTTTTTATTCATTGATTGTCAGAAAAATATATTAAAAGCAAATAGTTTTCACATTTCTCTAGTTGCAGGATAGTTGGCTTTTTAAAAAGTTTTTATTTATTTATTTGACAGAGAGCCAACGAGAGAGAGAGAACACAAGCAGGGGGAGTGGGAGAGGGAGATACAGTCTTCCTGCTGAGCAAGGAACCCATGTGGAGTTCATTCCCAGGACCCTGAGATCAGGACCTGAGCCAAAGGCAGATGCTTAATTACTGAGCCACCAAGACATCCCAGAATATTTCTTTTTAATGTTATTTGTCTTTGATGAATTCTTCAAGTACAATGCTAAAGGTCAAAACACTGCATTTAGCAAATGGAATCCTCACCTCCCTACCTTCTCCTACACATTAGAGACTACCAGAGTGATTGAGAAGAGAGATTTAGTCCCACATTTAAAGGAAGTTACATGGCCCATTCTCTGTGAGGCCTTTGCAGGACTAGCAGCTTAGTCCATATTTCCTAAAGACTTAATGTTTGAACCATAATATCTTAATCAGTTGACTTATACTGAGTATATAAATTGGTTAAAACAACTAGGAGTTACTAATTACTAGGAATTACTAACAACTAGGAATTACTTGCTTAATTTCCCCCTTTTCCAGGATTATTTTTATTTATCGTCTCAGAATGTTACTCCTGGATTTAGGAATCTTGTTAGAGTAAAAATTTATTATCTGGTAAGTTGGATACACCATTGTTTAGACAAGTATTCCATAGGCTCAAAAGATAATTCATGTTGTACCTGGCTGTTTCCCCTTATAATTCTCATTGTTCATTTTTCCAGGACCTCTTAAGTAAATGATACAGTGACGATGATTTGTTCTCTCTACCTTCAAGTCCCTAACCAGTTTAACTAACTTTGAGTTACAATAAAATATTTTGAGCCAACTTTGATTTAGATTAAAGTCTTTCTATAGTAAAATGATAGACTCTAAGCACTAGTTCATTATTTTATTGCATTTTTTTAAATTAATTTTTTTTTAATTTTCAGCATAACAGTATTCATTGTTTTTGCACCACACCCGGTGCTCCATGCAATCCGTGCCCTCTCTAATACCCACCACCTGGTACCCCAACCTCTCACCCCCCTGCCACTTCAAACCCCTCAGATTGTTTTTCAGAGTCCATAGTCTCTCATGGTTCACCTCCCCTTCCAATTTCCCCCAACTCCCTTCTCCTCTCTATCTCCCCATGTCCTCCATGCTATTTGTTATGTTCCACAAATAAGTGAAACCATATGATAATTGACTCTCTCTGCTTGACTGATTTCACTCAGCATAATCTCTTCCAGTCCTATCCCTGTTGATACAAAAGTTGGGTATTCATCCTTTCTGATGGAGGCATCATACTCCATAGTGTATAGTCATAAAGAAGTTTTATTTTTAATTTCTTGAGGAATCTCCACACTGTTCTCCAAAGAGGCTGCACCAACTTGCATTCCCACCAACAGTGTAAGAGGGCTCCCCTTTCTCCACATCCTCTCCAACACATGGTGTTTCCTGTCTTGATAATTTTGGCCATTCTAACTGGTATAAGGTGATATCTCAATGTGGTTTTAATTTGAATCTCCCTGAAGGCTAGTGATGAACATTTTTTTCATGTGTCTGATAGCCATTTGTATGTCTTCATTGGAGAAGTGTCTGTCCATATCTTCTGCCCATTTTTTGATATGATTATTTTGTGTGTGTTGAGTTTGAGGAGTTCATTATAGATCCTGGATATGAACCTTTTGTCTGTACTGTCATTTGCAAATATCTTCTCCCATTCCGTGGGTTGCCTCTTTGTTTTCTTGATTGTTTCCTTTGCTGTGCAGAAGCTTAAATTTTAGAATAGGGGTGCCTGGGTTGCTCAGTGGGTTAAGCCTCTGCCTTTGGCTCAGGTCATGTTCTCAGGGTCCTGGGACTGAGCCCAGCATCAGGCTCTCTGCTAAGCAGGAAGCCTGCTTCCCCCTCTCTCTCTCCGCCTGCCTGTCTGCCTACTTGTGATCTCTGTCTGTCAAATAAATAAATAAACTCTTTTAAAAATTAGAATAAAATGCAGAGAGGAAGGGCTCTTATGCAATTAGGTACATTATATTTAGTTTTTTTTTTAACAGTTCACTTTATCTCACTTTTTAAAATTAAAGAAATTATTTAAGCCCCCTTTTCCCAGAATGAAAAAGTTATGCTATTAAACAGACTTTAGGGATACTTACTTCTCATTTTCTTTTTCTTTTTTCTTTTTATCTTTTTCTTACTTCTAATTTTACTAAAGCTCTTGGATCTTCCATATTAGACCTTCTCATGAGATTTCTTTTTTTTTAAGCTTTTATTTATTTACTTGACAGAGAGAGATCACAAGTAGGCAGAGAGGCAGGCAGAGAGAGAGACGAGGAAGCAGGCTCCCTGCCGAGCAGAGAGCCCAATGTGGGACTCAATCCCAGGACCCTGAGATCATGACCTGAGCCGAAGGCAGCGGCTTAACCCACTGAGCCACCCAGGCACCCTCTCATGAGATTTCTGATCAAGTCTGAACTACATCACTATCAGATACACAAAATCGATATGAACAACATTATGCTTTTATTTGGAAGATACTAAATGACTTAATATGCGTAGTAGTAGATCCTTCATTTAATTGTTAGTATTCTTTGTGCTTTCTAAAAAGGTGACCCTTCTCATCAGATCATTATCTTTGACCAGATTATGCATCATAGAGTTTATTCTACTTTTTTTAAAGTTCAGGCTAGATGTCTTGCTCATTCAAGGGGCTCAGAATAGCCACAGCAAATAGATTCATCCCTCTGATCATTAATGCATATTTAAGTGTTATAACATGAAGTGAAAAATCCAAGAAAAGCATAATAAAAGTCAGATTCCTATTGTTAACAAAGAGTATTGTCTATTTAAGACACTACTTTCACTACAGGGTGCACTCTTGGAGACTTTTAGTCTAATTAGAATTCATTTCCATACACTTCATCAATTTCTTCTTCAGCTGAAATCTTCTCAAATGACCTTTATTTTTTCCCACTTATGACTCACACAAAGACTTCATCTTTCCCCAAACAATCATTCAAATACAAGGACATTTTTCTAGTAAACACATTTTAAGAATAAATTGCCTTGCTAGTGAACATCTAATAAATGGGAGGAAGACATTGACTGTACTAGGCTTGCTTTCAGTGTTAACAAACACTTTTTATGTATCTCTGAGGTGGGTAATACCAAGTGAGAGTCATGTTTCTGGGGCCTCTGAAAGTAAGAAAATTGAGTGTAACTATATGTACAGTTGCCTACTATATATATGAATTAGGTGGAAAAATTTAATTCCATGTCTGAAAAAAGAAATGAAAAGAGAAGCCAGGTTGTCATGTGCTGTATACAGAGTTCCAATAAGGAAATCTGCCTACACTCACAAGTTGTTCTTTGAGATCATGAAAGCAATTTAAATATGCACAGTTTCTGAAGCATAGCTCATTCTGATTGACACAATGCTTTGTCTGTTCTTATTCTGGGTCATTAATATGAATTCCAAAACAGTCTCTGGAAAGCCTTATCAGTGTTTAATAATATATGTTAATTACCAGACAAAATTTCTTATCCAGTCCTATTCTCTGACATCAGGTGAGAGACCTGTTTGTTTTCAACTGTCAGGGGGAATTTTCTGGTGGGTTTACAAGGTCCTGTAGGTAATTTGGATGAAATAAGAAGTAAGGGAACAAATACCTCACTCTTTCCTGGAATGGTTGCAGAGACAGTATTTGATCTCTTGTACAGTTTGTATAGGGATAATATGTACCCTGTAAAAATAAAGGGAGGGAATCAAAATGACTAATATTTTTTGAATATTTAATTTATTTATTTATTTGAGAGAGAGAGAGAAAGAGCACAAGTATGGGGAGGAGCAGGGGAGAGTGAGAAGCAGACTTCTCACTGAACAGGGAGCCCAATGCAGGGTTCGATCCCAGGACTCTGAGTTCATGACCTGAGCCAAAGGCAGATGGTTAACTAACTGAGCCACCCAGGTGCCCCTCAAGATGACTAATATTTCTAAAAAAGAAAAAATTAACTTGTACATCGGAAGTTCTCAGTCATTTTTCAGGTAGTTTATAGAACTTGATAAATCAGAAATTATATGGGAGATGAATCTGAAAACTTTATGAGTTTCTATCTACCAAATTATAACCAAACTTTTAGTGGGAAGAAATGGGGACTATTTCACATAACCCATTTTTTAAAATTGTGAAGGCTTTTCTCTGTGTATCATTGTGGTTAGAAATGCTATGACATTTACATTCATGTTACCAGAAGTGACACATACTGCTCTTCAAGATCCTGTTACTAGTAGTAAAATGTATACAACTTATTTCTACATTGTGTCATTTTTTTTTCTTTTTGAGTGATTTAATCCTTCAACAATTCTTGGGGAAATTGCAATGCAGATTATTACTCTGACATGAATTAATCACTGGGACTTGTTGTTCAGTACCAGCTCCACTTTTCGTACGCTGAACAAAGTGATATTGTTGATTTCAGTTTGACGACATTAAGCAGATGTATTTGATGTTATTTAAACAAAAGTTAGGTGGTTAATTGTGAAAACTGAGATTTGAATTAAAGATTTGCCCAGAATCAAACATCATCCTTACTGAATTATGATATGCACAAGCCAGTAAAAATCTTATTTGACAAAAATTGTATCAGTGATTCTCTATAGTGAATGTGATGTCAAAAATGTTATTCCAGAGAAACTGTCAAGAGCTTTAAATTCTTTTTGTAGATGTGCAGTTTATAATTATAGTTTGGCATCCTTCACTGCTTAAAACTTGTACTTTTGAAATTGTTATCATTATCTTTTCATTCTAAGTTCCCTTTTCAAATTAATTGACCTAGATATGAAATACAAATTATTTAGTTTTTTTTTAATTTTTTAATTTTTTATAAACATATATTTTTATCCCCAGGGGTACAGGTCTGTGAATCACCAGGTTTACACACTTCACAGCACTCACCAAAGCACATACCCTCCCCAATGTCCATAATCCCACCCCATTCTCCCAAACCCCCTCCCCCCAGCAACCCTCAGTTTGTTTTGTGAGATTAAGAGTCACTTATGGTTTGTCTCCCTCCCAATCCCATCTTGTTTCATTGATTCTTCTCCTACCCACTTAAGCCCCCATGTTGCATCACCACTTCCTCATATCAGGGAGATCATATGATAGTTGTCTTTCTCCGCTTGACTTATTTCGCTAAGCATGATACGCTCTAGTTCCATCCATGTTTTCGCAAATGGCAAGATTTCATTTGTTTTGATGGCTGCATAGTATTCCATTGTGTAAATATACCGCCTCTTCTTGATCCATTCATCTGTTGATGGACATCTAGGTTCTTTCCATAGTTTGGCTATTGTGGACATTGCTGCTATAAACATTCGGGTGCACGTGCCCCTTTGGATCACTATGTTTGTATCTTTAGGGTAAATACCCAATAGTGCAATTGCTGGGTCATAGGGCAGTTCTATTTTCAACATTTTGAGGAACCTCCATGCTGTTTTCCAGAGTGGCTGCACCCAAATTATTTAGTTTTTTTGTTGTTGTTGTTATGCTTTTGGGTTGCTACATGTCCTGTTACAAAAAACTCCATGAACTCACACAATTATTGTCATTATTATGTTCTTGAAATCTGAAGTTTAATGTGAGAAATTTAAGTAAGGGAAGTTAAAGGGAAATTGTTCATTTATGGCAGAATATGAACTGAAAGACATCATGTAGAACATTTCAACAATCATTTTCCCTATTTTTGTTTAAACTATGTACCTTTCATTAGGGAGACTACTTCTGAGATTTGTACAAAAGAAAAAATGTCTGTAGAAGTTTTGAGGAAATTTGTCATAACCAATTAAATTCAGCTATCAAATATCCATAATAGTAAACTAAATAAGCCACAACTCTTATCCCTGAGAAACTAAAAATACAACAGAAGAATTACTAAAAATAAATAAATAATTTCTATGAGAAGTGCAGCCTTACATAGTGCTTCTTAGCTCTTCACCTGGATTTACTTTTTGTAGTATTTATGACATTCTTATATTTCATATAAGAATGAATGAATGAATAAATAAATAAATAAATAAATAAAATGTATAATTTGTTTATAGCACACCAGATATTGAACTCAGAATGAAAAGAGTTGGGAAAAAACAAAGGGCAAGTATGCAACAAATGTAGACTACTTATTGAAGAACTTTTACAGTAACTGAAGGTTTACAGGGATTGAAAAGAACAGAAAACTATATAGTTACTGCAGTGGATTCAGTAAAGACAATTATTTAGAAATGGAAAGAAAGAATTGAATTGGGAGTACTTTGAAATTTTATATTATGGATATTTAGTGTATCTAATTAGAATGTTGATAAGTCTTTCTTGAAGCAGCATGCATAAATCAGAAGAGATTTTTTAAATGGTTTCCTGGATTAAGATTGGGGTTCAGCATAGTAGGTATAATAAAAGGAAGGTCAAAGAACTTAGGAAGTTCAGGGAATTGGTGAGAATGTAATTGAAACATTTAGAGTAGGATCCTAGATGGGTAGCAAGAACAATAAGACACTGAGTAAGTTATTAAAATGTGACAATATAACAATCAGAGAACAACTAGGAGGAGCACAATTAGGGCAACAAGTAAATTTCATGCAATGATAAGGTCTAAGATGACAAGTGAGGTGGAATAGAGCTAGAAGTTATTTAGCTAAAAGCATTATTACAATGCCATTATAAGGAAGTATTTCTGTTATACAAGAGCTTTCAAGACATTAAGTTAGTAGAGCATTATGAAGTAGCCTCTAAAATGTATATTTTATTATTTTTTTAAGCAACAAACATTTATTTCTCACAGTTCTAGAGAATGGGAAGTCCAAGATCAAGATATGGACAGTCTAGTGAGAGCCAGCTTCCTGGCTTAAGATGGCCCCCTTCTTACTGTGTCTTCACATTTCCAAGAACATATTTTATTAATTTTGTATCTTATAATATAAAACCTTCTTTATGATCATATGATGGTTTCCAAATGAAATTTTAAAGCCTAACTTAAAACTTCCCAAAGGAATGAGAGAAAGGAGAAAAATTAATTGAATGCACCACTAAAATAGTATAGGGCTGGTTAGTCTGAAAATCAGTAACTTGTATGATTCTCTTTTGATTAAAAATTTTAAGCATCTAGCAGACTTCTGGGAAGGATGGGGTAGTAGGCAGAACCTAAATTCACCTCATCTCATAGATACAATTAGATAACATTCACATCAGTGAAAATAACTCAGAAAATGAAACAAAGATTAACAGAACAAACTCCACAACTAAATGTAGGGAAGAGGATGCATTGAAGATGGTAGGAAAGGTGGAGACCTGGATGTGAGCCAAACAGACCCACAGAGCTGTCCATAGGAAGGAGCAATGTCACAGGCCAGAGAAGGAGGAGAAAGAGACCTTCATACCAGAGATCCCACATGGGGAAGATGAACCACACAACATTTGGCTTCAAAAACTAGAGGGGCTGAATTTTGTGGTTTTTATAAGCAGCAGGATTTAAAACATAGAACTTTAAAAATCAGCAGGCTCAGCTCTGGAGGACAGGTCAGATGAAAGGAAACTAAATCCCCATCCTTAAAGAGATAGCACAATAAACAGCCAAAAGAGATGCAGTATAGAGGCAGAAGTTTGAAAAAAAAAAATGTCTGGGGAATATGGGAGGGAGGTTTGTGTACTAATCTAGTGTGTGCTAGAAGGACAAAGAGTCTTGGAAGATTTCTCTGGGATCAAAGGAACTAGCAGGCACCATTTCCTTCCAGTGCCCCCACAGCATAAATACATATGCCTACCGGTAGGAACCAGCACATGTGGACACTCACTATCTAACTTGGTAACACCACACATCCTGTTCCCCCACACTTTGGCAGATCCACTTCCTTCAATAAGATTTTGGCCAAAGCCCATCCAAAGTGAGACCACAAGCCTAGCAGTGTGCAAGCAGCATGAACAGTGGCCAGCACCATGCCAAAGTGACTGCTTCCCCCAGGGAAAGGGAAAGATAACTACACACATCAAGAGACTGCACTCCCGATAGTCGGCTGGAGGAAAATAGCTGGTTTGATTGCAGGCCTCACCCACCAGTGAAAGCTTCAAAGAGAAAACACAGGGAAAGTCCCCAACAGTTTCATGCTAGTACATCTCTAACAAATGCTTGGTCTAACTCAACTTGTGCCCAAGGCAGCCCCAGACTTGCTGACTAACTCCACAGGTACAAAATACTGCCTACAACAGACAATGGGAGCTGCTGCGAGTGACTGGACTGAAGGAAAAAGTGGCTTAGCCACAACAGCAGAGCACATTCAAATCACAGGAGATATGCTTAAAGCACCAGGTTCAGGTGAACAGGGAACATTGTACTGCAGGGCACTACAAAACCTATTCTTTTTTTTATATGGCCACTAGTTTTGAGAGCAGGAGACATAGCTGACCTTCCTAACATTCACTAATGCAAAGAGTAAACAAAATGAGGAGACAGAGGAATATATCCCAGACAAAAGCACAAGACAAAATCACAATAAGAGACCAAAGTGAAACAGAGATAAGTAATATGCCTGAGAGAGAATTTAAAGTAATAATCAAGAAGATACTTACTGGACTTGATAAAAGAGTGGAGGACATCAGTGAGACCCACAGAAAAGAGGTAGAAAACATAAAAAAGAACCAAAGACCTATACTTTGAAAATTATAGAACACTTATATAAGAAACTAAAGATGACACAAAGAAATGGAAAGACATTTCACACTCATGGATTGGAAGAACAAATATTGTTAAAATGTTTATATTACCCCAGACAATCTGCACATTTAATATACTCACAATCAAAATACCACCAGCACTTTTCAGAGATAGAACAAACAATCCTAAAATTTGTATGGACCCACAAGAGACCCTGAATAGCCAAAGCAACTTGAAAAAGAAAAGCAAAGTTGGAGCATCACAATTCCAGATTTCAAACTGTGATCAAGACATTATGGTACTGGCACAAATACAGACACACAGACCCCAGAAATAGACCCACAACTATATGATCAACTAGTCTTTGACGAAGCAGGAAAGAATGCCCAATGGAAAAAGATAGTCTCTTCAACAAATGGTTTTGGGAAAACTGGACAGCAACATGCAGAAGAATGAAACTAGACCACTTTCTTACACCATACACAAAAATAAATTCAAAATGGATGAAAGACCTAAATGTGAGACAGGAAACCATCAGAATCCTAGACTAGAACACAGGCAGTGACCTCTTTGACCTTCGTCATAGTAACTTCTTACTAGACACATTGCTGGAAGCAAGGGAAGCAAAAGCAGAAATAAACTATTAGCACTTCAGAAAATATAAAGCTTCTGTACAGTGAAGAAAGCAATCAGCAAAACTAAAAAGAAACATACTGAATGGGAGAGTATATTTGTGTTAGTATCCAAACTATACAAATAAATTATCAAACTCAACACCCAAAAATGAATAATCCAATTAAAGATGGGCAGAAGACATGTAGACATTACTCCAAAAGAGAAAAATAGGTGGTCAATAGATATATGAAAAGATATAAACATCACTCATCATCAAGGAAATGCAAATCAAAACCACAATGAGATATCACTTCACACCTGTTAGAATGGTAAAAACAAAACATAAGATAAAGAAAATGTTGGGGAGGATGCGGAGAAAAAGGAACCCTCTTATACTGTTGCTGGGAATGCAAACTGGTACAACCATTATGGAGGTTCTTCAAAAAAATTAAGAATACAATTACCATATGATCCAGTAATTCCACTGCTATATATATATATATATATATATATATATGCCCCAAAAGGAAAATTCTAGTTCAAAAAGATAGATGCGTCTCTATGTTTATTGCAGCATTAGTTACAATAGTCAAATGATAGAAGACCTGATAAAGAAATGGTGGCATATATATATATATATATACAATGGAATATTATTCAGCTATAATAATGAAATCTTGCCATTTGCAACAATATGATATATCTAGAGAGTATAATGGTTAGCAAAATAAGTCCATCAGAAAAAGCCAGATACTATATGATTTCACTCATATGTGGAATTTAAGAAACAAATAAAATTTTTAAAAAGTTACAGACCAAAGAGCAGACTCTTAACTATAGAGAACAAATGGGTGACCCAAGTGAAGGGGTTTGAGGTACACTTGTCTTGATGAACACTGAATGTTATATAGAATTGTTGAATCACTATGTTGTATCCTTGAAAATATTATAACACTCTATGTTAACTATACCTGTATTAAAAATAAGAAATAAAAACACAAGAAAGTATAATATAGTTTTTAATCTAATCTAAATAAATAAATGAATAAAATTAAAACAAACAAAGAAAGGAAATCTTAAGCATTTATTCTGTTCTGGGTGTTCCAGATACCATGATGAGGATGTTTTCCTCAAGTTACTGGTTCTTAT
>NC_081575.1:47103145-47104665 GCF_022355385.1 Mustela nigripes
AAAATATTGCTCATAATCCCACTATTTGAAGAAAACTGTCAAAACTTCCTTCCAGCATTTTTAGCTGTGCTTGTGTGTGCCTGTGTGTGGCTACAAAAATATGATATATGTGTGGGCTTATAAATTTCATTTTCACATTTTTCCATAATTTCATATCAACATATTTCCATAGAAATAAATATACTTTTATAACATTTTAGTACACACTACATTTACTAAATAGTTCAGAGTATCTCACTGTATGGCTGTTAATTTATTTCCCCAGTATCTTTTATTTGGAGATTTAGATTATTTCCACTATTGCACAATAAATAAATACTGTAAACATTTTCAAATTTTATTTAAAAAATACTTAATATAATTGAGAGATTACTTCTGAGATTTCTTAAACTTACTCTTTTAGTTATCTGATTAAATATCATGTCTTTAGGCATAATTGAAGTATGCCATGGATCAAATGGCATATTTTGAGAATCTTTTGAAATTTCCTCTGACCTCAGGTATTTCCTTTCCTTTAAATGTCTTTTAATTGCCTGCCTTTTTTTACTTAATATTTTAAATAAAATACAATGCTATTAAAGAGGGATAAATATTAAGCCATTAATGTTTTAACTTGGATAGTTCATCAAGCTATAGTTATTTAGACAAGCTAGGTTCTCAAGGGCATGGTGATTATGATAGGTGTTTTTTAATAGAGATGGGAAACAGGGATAGCATTGACATACTGAGAATTCCAGGTAGGATGATTTTTGGTATAGTATCAGAGTACTGTTTTTCTGGAAAATGAGAAACAGTCCCTAGAGCAAAGAGTGAACATTAAAGAGTGGGATGGCAGGGCACCTCAGTGGCTCAGTGGGTTAAGCCACTGCCTTTGGCTTGGGTCATGATCTCAGGGTCCTGGGATCAAGTCCTACATCAGGCTCTCTGCTCAGCAGGGATCCTGCCTCCCCCTCTCTCTCTGCCTGCCTCTCTGCCTACTTGTGATCTCTCTCTCTGTCAAAAAAAAAAAAAAAAAAAGTGGGATGGCTATTGCCAAAAAGTTGTCTTTACTCCACACTGGTGGAAAAAGCAAGTACTGTAAGACCATGCTTATTTTATCCTTCTCTGTTTCCTCCACTTTCCTCAACATTGCTCTGGTGAAATATATCTCCTTCAAGGTAAAAAACTTGTAGTGTACTTAGTAAAATATGTCCACTGAAATTCATATTATCTGCCTTGGTGATAGAGAAAATATTTATGGTTTGCAATTAGAATGCTGATCCTATTTTTATTTGAAATTTTCATTAATATTTCCAGATAGTGATACACACACACACACACACACACACACACACATCTTTAAATACATATGTGTACTTTACATATAAAATATGTCTATCTGGTTTATGTCAAAACCATTCTCTTTAAAACTGTGTACTTCCATGAGTTGATCTCCTGATTAAAATAGTTAGTTTTCTTTTTGAATTACCAAAAATATTTACTGAACTAAAGGTACGTTTTAATACCGATCACTCACTTAT
>NC_081575.1:47105065-47151450 GCF_022355385.1 Mustela nigripes
TGATTTTAGCCATTCTGACTGGTGTGAGGTGATATCTCATTGTGGTTCACTCACTTATTTTTTATTTAGAATGAAGTCCTTGGGTAAATGACTATATGTAGCTCTAGACTATATATTAACTTATATATGTGTGTATTTATAGGATATTGCAATAATGAACAATAATGGTAGTAATTGGGGCACCTGGGTGGCTCAGTGGGTTAAGCCTCTGCCTTCGCCTCAGGTCATGATCTCAGGGTCCTGGGATCAAGCCCCACATTGGGCTCTTTGCTCGGTGAGGAGCCTGCTTCCCCCTCTCTCTCTGCCTGCCTCTCTGCCTGCTTGTGATATCTCTCTCTCTCTCTGTAAATAAATAAATAAAATCTTAAAAAAAATAATGGTAGCAATTATGTATTATATGCAATGATATAAAAATGTTTGTTTTTTTTAAATTCTGATTGTTACTGGGATTTTTTTTCTTAAAGGATGAGCCAAAGATGACCTTTGTGTATTGGGCCCTAGGTTTATTTCATTACAACAGGATGAAACCTATTACCTCAAAAGCCTGCCAGTGCCAAATTCAGATTCATACATATTCAGTTATTTTTAAAACATCCCCCAAAGCATATTTTTAGTCATTTAAGGCCTGACTCATTTGTATACTCTGTGAAACCTGGCCTCACATCTCCTGGCCTTGGTAAAGTAGAGCCTGTGGTCATTAAGACTTTAAGCTGCTCTGGCCCTTTGGAACTCTCTGACCCAGACTTTCCACAATGCTGCTGAGTGACATCACCTAGACACGTAAGCCCTACCTTGATCCCTTTTTATTCCCAGGGAGTTCCTTTCTTTTCTTCCTCTTCTGAGTAAAGATCACTTTGCCTTAGCCTCTGGCTAAAAGACTGCCTGTGAGGGACTTGCCTTCTCAGGAAACCCTATCCAAAGGCCACCTGGTATGCTGTTTTGTGTTAGTCTCTTGTCATCATATCTTTTCCTTTGTCAGCCCCAAATTTCTCAAACTCCTGACAGAACATAAAAACATGCATTCAAAGATACACAGAGACAATTAAACTTGTAACATTTGAACTGCAAATTTAATTATATACATTATATATGAGGATGTGTATGAATTAAAAATAGTATGTGCAAAAATTGAAGAGTATGACAAAGCATTATGAATATATATTTGTGGAAATATATGTGAAACTTGTAATGTAAAATTAAAGATACTATTTTCTCCATGTTTTGAGGTATTCAGGTAATGGCTAAAAGCAAAATTTAAAAGTATTTTCTGGTTTCTTGGTATCTTTGTTTCACACTCTTTCTATTGCTCCTTTCTAATTTGCTTATCTGTAGGATATAAAAATGAAAAGCATATTTTTTATTTATAATGTTGTGTTAGTTACCATACAGTACATCATTACTTTTTGATGTAGTGTTCCATGATTCATTGTTTGCATATAACACCAAGTGCTCCATGCAATATGTGCCTTCCTTAATACCTATCACCAGGTTAACACATCTCCTCATACCCCCTCCTCTCCAAAACCCACAGTTTGTTTCCCAGAGTCCATAATCTCTCATGGTTCATCACCCCCCTGACTTACCCCCTTCATTTTCCCCTTCCTTCTCCTAATATCTTCCATGCTATTCCTTATGGTCCACAAAAAAGTGAAACCTATGATAATTGACTTTCTTAGCTTGACTTATTTCACTCAGTATAATCTCCTCCAGTTCCATCCATGTTGATGCAAATGTTGGGTATTCATCCTTTCTGATGGCTGAGTAATATTCCATTGTATGTATTGACCACATCTTCTTTACCCATTTATCTACTGAAGGGCATCTCAGCTCCTTCCACAGTTTGGCTACTGTGGACATTGTTGCTATGAACATTGGGGTGCATGTGACCCTTCTTTTCACTACATCTGTATCTTCGGGGTAAATACCCAGTAGTGCAATTGTTGGGTAGCTCTATTTTTAACTTTTTGAGGAAAATCCACACTGTTTTCCAAAGTTGGTTGTACCAACTTGAATTTCCACCAACAGTGTAAGAGGGTTCCCCTTTCTCCACAACCTCTACAACATTTGTTGTTTCTTGACTTGTCGATTTTTGGCATTCTAACTAGTGTAAGGTGGTATCTCAATGTGGTTTTGATTTGACATTCCTGATGGCTAATGATGTTGACATTTTTTTGTGTGTCTCTTAGTCATTCGAATGTCTTCTTTAGAGAATTGTCTATTCGTGTCTTCTGCCAATTTTTTTTTTACTTGATTATTTGTTTTTTGGGTGTTGACTTTGAGAAATTCTTTATAGAGCTCATATACCAGCCCTTTATCTATAGTGTCACTTGCAAATATCTTCTCCCATTCCATGGGCTGCCTCTTTGTTTTGTTGACTTTTTCCTTTGCTGTGCAAACCTTTTTGTTTTGATGAAGTCCCAAAAGTTCATTTTAAACTTTTGACAGAAGTCTAGTTATGAACAAGATTTTTTTTTTATGATTTAAGATAATACTTGTACTTTGTGTGCATAGTTTGTGATAAATTAAATGTCCTAGTTTGTGGAATGGAGAACCTGAATTTTACTAATCTAAGTAAATGCTTTATTTCTTTCTTTTAAGATTTATTTATTAGAGAGGGAAAGAAAGAGGAATAGAGAGTAGGGGGAGGAACAGAGGGAGAGAGATAATCCTCAAGCAGAAGCCTGGCTGAGCAGAGAGCCCCATGTAGGGCTCAATGTAGCGCTCAATCCCAGAACCCAAAGATCATGACCTGTGCCAAAATCAAGGGCCAGCCACTTAACCAATCGAACCACTCAGTCATCCCTGAAAATGCTTTATTTCTGATGGTAGACATACTTTATGGACTTTTATCTTTCTTTCATTTATTCACTTATTCATTCAATAACCAGTGTTATGTTGAAGATAAGATGTATTTTGGAATTAGGCTTGTGCTCAAATTGTAACTCTGCTGTTTACTAATAGTGAAAATGTGGACAAGTCAGTTAACATCGTTGAACCTCATTTGCCTTAACCTCCCATTGCTTAATTACTTGATCATTCCTATGTGCACCTAGATACTCAAACATTTCTTGAGCTCTCAATATAGGCATATGTGATTTTTAAAATATTTTATAAATTTATTTGAGAGGGAGCCATCCTCTGGAGAACACAAGCAGGGGGAGTGGCAGGCACAAGAACAGTGAGTAGCATGATGGAGGGACAGGGAGTCCAATACACGCTGATCCAAGGACCCCAGCTGAAGGCAGACACTTAGCCAACTGAGCCACCCATGTGACCCTCGCTTTTGATATTAAAACAAGATACTTTTATATAAACTCCATACAACAATACAACCTCCTGATTTTCTCATCCTCTCCAAACCGGATTGTGCCTCCCCCTGGATCCCTTTTAAAGACCATATAGATTCCCACACTAACAAGTGTTAACCTTTTTTTTTCCCTGTTCATACTCTCCTCCCTTACTTTTAATTTTATTTTTTTCAGTGATCCAAGATTCATTGCTTATGCAGCACACCCAGTGCTCCCTGCAATATGTGTCCTCCTTAATACCCACCACTAGGTTCACCCAACCTCCCACACCCCCTCCAAAACCCTCAGTTTCTTTCTTAGAGTCCACAGTCTATCATGGTTTGTCTCTCCCTCCAATTTCCCCCAACCCACTTCTCCTCTCCTTCTCCCAATGCCCTCTGTGTTATTCCTTATGCCCCACAAGTAAGTGAAACCATATGATAACTGACTCTCTCTACCTGACTTATTTAACTCAGCATAATCTCCTCCAGTCCCATCTATGCTGATGCATAAATTGGGTATTGATCCTTTCTGATGGAGGCATAATACTCCATTGTATATACGGTCTGGCTGTGGTCATTGCTGCTATGAACACTGATGGCCCTTCTTTTCACTACATCTGTATCTTTGGGGTAAATACCCAGTAGTACAATTGCATGGTCATAGGGTAGCTCCATTTTAAATTTCTTAAGGAATCTCCACACTGTTTTCCAAAGTGGCTACATCAACTTGCACTCCCACCAACAGTATAAGAGGGTTCCCCTTTATCCACAACCTCTCCAACACTTGTTGTTTCCTGTCTTGTTGATTTTGGCCATTGTGACTGATGTGAGGTGGTATCTCAATGAATGTGGTTTAGATTTGAATCTCCCTGATGGCTAATGATAACAAACATTTTTCATGTGTCTGTTAGCCATTTGTATGTCTTCTTTGGAGAAGTGTATGGTCATGTCTTTTGCCCATTTTTTTTTTTAGATTTTATTTATTTATTTGACAGAGAGATAGAGTACAAGCAAGCAGAGAAGCAGGCAGAGAGAGAGGAGGGGAAGCAGGCTCACCGATGAGCAGAGAGTCTGATGTGGGGCTCGATCCCAGGATCCTGGGATCATGACCTGAGCCGAAGGCAGAGGCTTCAACCCACTGAGCCACCCAGGTGCCCCTTTTGCCCATTTATTGATGTGATTATCTGCTTTGTGATTGTTGATTTTGAAGAGTTCTTTATAGATCTTGGATATCAGCCCTTTGTCTGTAGTGTCATTTGCGAATATCTTCCCTCATTCCGTGGGTTGTCTCTTTGTTTTGTTGACTTGTTCCTTTGCTGTGCAGAAGCTTTTGATCTTAAGTCCAAAAAGTTCATTTTCACTTTTGTTTCCTTTGTCTTTGGAGACATATCTTGAAAGAAGTTACTGTGGCTGATGTCAAAGAGGTTACTGCCTATGTTCTCCTCTAGATAGATTCCTGCCTCATGCTGAGGTCTCTTATCCATTCTGAGTTTATCTTTGTGTATGGTGTAAGATAATGGTCAAGTTTCATTCTTCCACACATAGATGTCCAATTTTCCCAGCATCATTTAATGAAGAGACTTTTTTTCACTGTGTTGTGTATTTTTTCCTGTGTTGTCAAAGATTATTTGACCATAGATTTGTAGGTCCATATCTGGGCTGTCTACTCTGTTCCACTTGTCTATGTGTCTGTTTTTGTACCAGTACCATGCTGTCTTGGTGATCATAGCTTTGCAGTAAAGCTTGAAACTAGGCAACATGATGCCCTCAGCACATGTTATTAGCAAAACAAATCCTCCTGGTTTAAGCAACTTCAAAGCCTACCAAATGAGTTTTTTGGAAAGTGCTTATTAACTAGTATTGAGGTAATAAGATAGCAATCAGTCTGGTTCTTTTTGGCATAATAGCCTCAATTTATATAGCTCCTGGCATGTATTTGGCAGTTGTCTAATTAGTTGCTTTCTCTCAAAGGGATAACTATCAAAACACTAATTTAGGCTGTCACAATGTAAAGGTTTGACAGTCACATGAAGAATAGTCATTAAGGAAAAGCATCAAGACAATCAAGAAAAGGAATTTAAATGACTGACTAAACATAGTGAACTTTCTGAAGAATATAATATAAAACCATGACAATTGCAATTGTAAGAATTTCTGCTTTTTGCTTGTTTCTGCTTTGGCTTACTCATTCTATATTTCTCTCAAGAAAGAAAATGATTTTATACATTTTCTCATTGTCACAAAGTAGTTTTTGCTAAGAAGGAAAGAGTTTTTTTTTTTTTCTTCTTGCCTCAGAAACAAGCTAAGCTTTTAAACAAGGATTATTTTGGTTCTATTTGCCTTTGCCATGGATACATAAGCTACCTTCTCCTTCCATGGAGAGAATGTTGAGCAGTCAAAACTCTGTGCCCAAAAACTCTGGGGACAATTTAAAGGTGGCTTCCTGACCATTTTGAAACTATACCATTTGATAAATAGCAAATACCCCTGCTTACTCTACTAATGATTATTCTCAAGGATTCCTTGAGTGGACTCTTATTATTCTAAAGGATTCCTCAAGTGGACCCTGTTAATTCTTGAAGCCAAGAGTCCAAATTTCTGTGAGTATATGTGCATTTGCTCTCTGATGGCTCATTGAGTTTATAGAGTCAGTGTAAGCTCAGTTCATACCCAAGTGCACACATGCCACTATTGCAAATTGACCTCACAACTGGCTATAATTGGTTTCTTTGTTGTTTTTAAAGACTTTGGGTTGACTAGATGTAGATATGGAGCTAGGTGTTTTCTCTTAAAGTAAGACCTTCAAAGTAAGAGTGAATGATGATCTATTAGATGGTTGTAAACTGTACACTTAAGATATTTTGTGATTGGTATTGATGTTTTTTTTTTCTTCTCATCATAATTAAAAAAGATTCCTATTACTTAAAATAACCTACAAAGCTTTAGAGGATCTGATCTTGGTATGCCTCTTCAACCTTATCCCCTACCATTTTACCCTTTGCTTACTAAGTTTAGGACCTAATGGACCTTTCTGCCCCTCAGACTACCAAACTAATTCTCTTTTAAGGTCCCTTTCAGTTTTTGTTCTCCCCACTTGGAATACTGCATCATCTTATCTTGAATAGTGTGCTTCTTTTCATTTCAGTTACAGCTCAAAGATTGTTGCCATAGAGAGGCTCCTCCCTGACTACACAAACTAATGGCATATTTATTTAATACCACCCCCCACTAACAGTAATTCTCTATAACATATTTCTTCATGTTAGGTATTTCTTCTATTAAGAATTTTTTTTAATTGTCTGTCTCCTTTTACTATACTATAAGCCCAGTGAAAGTGAAGTCTTGCTGTCTTATTCACAGTTGTATCTTCAACACCTAGAATAGTGTCTGTGTTATAAGAGACACTTATAAATTTATTGTATGAATAAATTAATTTTGAGAATAAAATACACTGCACCTCCTCAGTTTATAAGTCTAAAGAAGGTTAATGTTTGTTGTGATCAAGGGTTGGGCCCCAGGAACAAGGTCCTTTAAGTGTAATATAAGAGAGGGAGCTACAGATTTATTCCAATCTCAGACTACAAGAATCACAGCAAAGGAAAGCATATCTAAAACAACTCTTGATGTAACTTTCACAATTCTAAGCTCTATTAAAATCCTCTACTTTCATTTTCCTCAACATTGGAAAATTCAAATACAATGGAACTTGAACCTGGTTATTAAAAATGGGTCTTCTTTGAGACTCTACTACATCATTTTCTTTTCCAATCCACCTTTACATTAGACAGAATAGTCTTTTTTTAAAAAAGTATAAATGCTGTAACAACATCTGCTAAGTTCACTTTAGCAGATAACATCCAGAATCACCGCCTTAGTTTTAGAGTCTGTACAATCTGGCTTTCTACCCTCCACCCACTTTGAAGTTCTTTCTGTTCTTGGAATGTGCCATGAACTTTCTCTTAGTTTAGGACTTCACATATGCTATTCCATCAACTTGAAACAGTCTTTCCTCATCCTCTTACCCTTTCCTAACTTACCTTTCAAGTCTCACATATAATGTCACTTTCTCAAAAATACCTCCCTTACCATTCAGACAAGTTGAAATCCCTAATATGAACTCTCACAAGCCCTCCATCCTTAGGCTTACCACATTTTATTCTGGATTCCACGATAGAAAGCAGCAAATACATATGTTTTATTTACTGTTACATAGTGCCTGGCACAGAACAGGTGCTCAATAATTATTTAAATAGTATTATTCAATGTTGTGTTTGGAGTTTAGTCATTCAGCTCTATGTATAGTTAGGTTTAATTCAACAGCAAGAATTAACTTTAGAAAAATAATATAGATCATTTTTTTATTTCTTATACTGAATTCCATATTTTACCTTCTTTTCTTTTATGGAAAAAGCCATTTTTTCCAAAAACAGGCCATTGATCAAATTATCTCAGAACTTTGAAACTGCCTCCATTTTTAAATTCTCATAATCATATCACATCTCTCCCTATCATTAAATTATTGTTCTAGAAAGAATTCTAGAAAGTTTCCAGGGAAAAAATAAATAGCCAGACAATAATATTTGCTGTGATTCTTGCTAAGTGTTTTTTTAAATTTTGGAATAATAGTGCAGAATCAGAATATAGGATTTTAAAGGCATAGATCTTGTTTGCTTTGTTGATTTCTTTTGTTTACAGTACTAGAACAGTTTCTGGCATATCATAGGTGCTCACCAAATATTTGTTTAGAGGAAATGTTTCTATCTACCATCCTTGGCCTGGAGTAGAGAAAATACATAGACTCTTATTCATACTTTGCCTTCTTTTGGATTTTATAGATGTACATTTCTAGAGCCAGGGTGTAGCACTTCAGAATCCATGTAAATTAACACTAAATTTGGATGACTCAGAATTCTCTGGGATGATACCAAAGTTATAGCCTCATGGTCACCATGCATTACTTATATTAAACAAGAATTCTCTCTCCTTTGGATTGTGGAATAAATGGTGGAACTAAAGCATCAGTAATGGCTTAACCCTTTACAGTAGCTGAATGTATCAGTTCTGTTGCATATTGGTATATTTTATTACTCATACTTTCTTCAAAGATAAGTTTGCAAATTTGATCTGTTGTACCTTTTAGAATTTCCCTTATGTGGTGTGTCACAACTTCTATGTACTCAGCTAGTACTTTTTGATCAATATTAACTCATATTTTACACTGTGAGAACACATTTTCAGAAAGGAAATATTAGTGGTCAAAGTTCATAGGATATTTGGTACTTTAAAATTCATTTTTGCATCTTTCAACAATCTTGTATTATCTAGTGAAACAATATTTGCTTTTACAGTCAATTCTCTCTCTGCTGCCACTAAATGAAAAGGTCAACACAGCTAAATGCTGAAAATGTTTCTTATCTCCATGTTAAAAGAATTTTCCACCATAGTGAAAAACAGTGAACAGATAAATATACACGCTTTATTTGATTTAAACAGAATAGATATATGGATTTTAGGATGCACCTACACTGTATTGAAACACTGCAGTTTCTTGTACATGCTATTGTCTAGAGGCTGTGTTGAGACTATTGTAGATACAACAAGTTTTTAAACATGTCAGTTGTGTCTAAATGCAATTTTAAAAGAAGAATTTATTTATTTGAGAGAGAGAAAGAGAATTGGGGGAGAGGTAAACAGAGAGGGAGATAAAGAATCCCAAGCAGACTTCCTGAAGAGCACAGAATCCATTGCAGGGTTGAGTCTCACAGCCCCAAGATCACCACCTGAGCTGAACTCAAGAGATGGACACTTAACCAATGGATTCACCCAGGAACACCTAAATGTAATTTTTTAGGTTGTTTAAATCGGTTTATGTTTATTATAGTTGTTAACATATTTGGAGTTATTTCTACAATTTTGGTGTGCTTTATTATTTTTGTATTATTTATTATTATTATTAATCATTATTTTTATTCACATATAATGTATTATTTGTTTTAGGGGTACAAGTTCTGAATATATCTGTAATGTACATCTGGTCCAGTGTGTTATTTGAAGCCTTTATTTCCTTGTTGATCTTTTTGTTAGATGATCTGTTCATTTCAGTGAGGGAGGTATTAACGTCCCCTACTATTACTGTATTATTGTTGATATGTTTTTTCTTTCATTATTAATTGGCTTATATAATTGTCTTCTTCTATGTTAGGGACATAGGTATTTAAAATTGTTGAATATTGTTGGATAGACCCTTTAAGTATGTTCTAGTGCCCTTTCTCATCTGTTATTATAGTCTTTGGTTTAAAATCTAATTTGTCTGATACAAAGATTGCCACTCTAGCTTTCTTTTGATGGCCATTAGCATGGTAAATTGTTTTCCACCTCCTCACTTTAAATCTGGAGATGTCTTTGGGTCTAAAATGAAATTCTTACAGACAGCATATCAGTAGGTCTTGATTTTTTAAATCCATTCTGATACTCCGTGTCTTTTGATTGGGGCACTAAAAGATATGAATTTAATGCCATTGTGTTGCCTGTAAGGTGACTGTTACTGAATATTGTCTCTGTTCCTTTCTGGTCTATGTTAATTTTAGGCTCTCTGTTTGCTTAGAGGACCACTTTCAACATTTCCTGTAGGGCATTTTGGTGTTTGTTAATTCTTTATTTTTTGATTGTCCTGGAAGCTTTTTATCTCTCCTTCTATTTTCAATGATAACCTAGCAGGATATAGTATTCTTGGCTTCATATTCTTCTCATTTTGTGCTCTGAATATATCATGCCAGTTCTTTCTGGCCTGCCAGGTCTCTGTGGATAGGCCTACCACCAATCTAATCTTTCTACAATTGTAGGTTACAGGCCTCTTGTCCTGAGCTGCTTTCAGGATTTTCTCTTTGTCTCTGAGACTTGTAAGGTTTACTATTAGATGACATGGTAATGACTTATTTATTTTTTTTTAATTTCAAGGGGAATTCTCTGTGCTTCCTAGGTTTTGATGCCTGTTCCCTTCCCCAAATTAGGGAAGTTCTCTGCTATAATTTACTTCAATATACCTTCTGCCTCTATCTCTCTCTCTTTTTCTTCTGGGATCCCAATTATTCTAATATTGTTTTGTCTTACAGTATCACTTATCTCTTGAATTCTCCCCTTGTGGTACAGTAACTGTTTATCTTTCTTTTTCTCAGATTTTTTATTCTCCATCATCTGGTCTTCTATGCCACTACTTTTATCTTCTGCTTCATTTATCCAAGCAGTTAGAGATTCCATTTTTATTGTGTCTCATTAATAGCCTTTTTAATTTCGACTTAGTTAGATTTTAGTTCTTTTATTTATCCATAAAGGGATTATCTAGTACCTTCTGTGCTTCTTCAAGCCCAGTTGGTATCTTTATAATCATCATTCTGAACTCTAGTTCCAATGTCTTACTAATGTCCATATTGATTAGGTCCCTGGTGGTTGGTACTGCCTCTTGTCCCCCCCCCCTTTTTTTTGAGGTGATTTTTTCTGTTTTGTCATTTTGTCCAGAGAAGAATAGATGAATGAGAGAACAAAATGTTAAAAGAATAACAATGACTTCAGAAAAATACACACTGAACAAATCAAAAGAGACCTGAAACCAGGGGGGGTAAGAAAGAAGAAAAAAAAAGGAATATGATAAGGCTGGTGAACAGAACAGAGCCACACACTAGATTTTGAGTGTATATTGGTTTGTGAGAAGAACCTAGATCCCAAAATTTTAAAGAAAGAAAAAATTATATATATACAAAAATAAGGATAATTACAATGAAGGGATAGAATATGTCCATAAAGATGAGAATTTCAAAAGATTTAAAAAAATTGATAAGAAGTTGATTGAAAAAAAGAGAGAAAGAGAGAATGTAATGCAGCAGGAGAGTAGAACAAAGGCATACACTATATTTAGGGTGTATTTTGGTCTGTTAGAAGATGCATCCCCAAATTTTAAAGGAATAAAAACTCATGTATATACAAAAAAATAAGGTTAAATATAATGAAGCAATAAAATATGATCGTAAAAACAAAAATTAAAAAAAGATTTAAAAAGGAGTTGATAAGATGTCATTTGTAAAGAGAAAGAAGAAAAATTCAAAGAAAAAAATGAAAAAATAAAGAAAAATTTAAAAATTAACCTTGAAAGACTAAAGAATTGTGGGGGAAAAAACAAGCAAACAAACTATGAATTCTATGTGCTGTATTCCTCTAGCACTAGAGTTCTGCAGTTCTCACTGATCAGTAAACTTGATCTTGGCTGTATGTTCTTACTGATCTTCTAGGGAGGGACCTGTTGCAGTGATTCTCAAATGTCTTTGCATGAGGCAGTATTGTACTGCCCTTGCCAGGGTTCAGTCTAATTAATCTGCTTGGATTTGTTCTTGGTGGCTTTTGTTTCCTGAAACCTTTCTGTATAGCTTTGGAGGATGAGAATTAAAATGGCAGCCTCCCAGTTTCAGCCCCAGCAGAGCCAAGAGCTCACAGGGTCCCACTCCTCAGTGAGCCCTCAGAGAGAAGCAGTCAATCACTCCTGTTTCCCTGTTTTTTTGCCACACTCTGTGCTCACCCAGTCTGTGACCAAGAGTTTCTATCTCTGGCACACAACACCACTTGGAGTTTCTGAACCCAGCAGATTCCTGTGGTGTAGTCCCATGCCACTCCTTCTGGGGGAGGAAGGGGAGACTCCCCAGATCTGCCACTTGTTGGGTCCCTGTTCAAACAGTGGTGACCTAACTCTGCTGTAGATTATGGTTTATGCCAACCCTGTGCTGAAAGGCCACTCTGTGGCTATGTCTTTGCAACTGGCTTCCAAGCTCTGATACTTGGGAGCTCTATTACATTCAGACACCCCTGGTCTTTCTGTGGCCTCAAGGGTCCTGAGACTACACATCCCTGTAAGCGCCTCCAACCCCCCCACCCCCCGCCAATGCTCAGCCACTGGAGTGACATCCCTCAGAAGAGCAGACTTCTAAAAGTTCTGATTTTGTGCTTTTCTGCTCTACCATTCGCTGGTAGCTGGCTGATGGAAGCTCCCTCCCCCTGTTGTCTCTCTTCCCTTATATAACCTTGGATTCACTTCTTTGCACATCCTGCCTTCCAGAAAGTGGTCACTTTTTTGTTCATATAATTGCTGCTGTTCTTTACTTTCATCTCCTTTATAGTTTGTAGGTGTTTGGAATGGTTTGATAACTGTATAGCTGAATTCCTGGACCAGATGAAATTTAGGTCTCCCACTCCTCTGCCATCTTGCTCCCAAGCCCTTAAATGTAATTTTTAAAGTAAACTATGATAAACTTGGTTCTTTATATAAAACATTTTCAAAACATAGTCTGAGATATTGTGCATTCATAATCTTGTGTGTTACATTGTTTAGGGGTAATATGATTCAAAATATATAAATACATGTAAAAATTATCTTAAAGAGCAAAGAGTTAGTATTGAAAAAGGGAAAATTACCCTTTTTTGGATGAAAGATTGTCATAGTAGCAAACACATTTATTTATAATCTTTACTCTCCACTTCATTTTTCAATGGTATAGGAAAATTGTGGAGATTCATAATGATTGGGGATGCTAGGAAAATAATTTCATATCTTCTCTTTGATAAGATTTGGAAGCACTCTGGTCTCTCGATCAAAAGTCATATTTGCAAGAATTTTTTTTTTTTCCAGATGGGTCCAAACATTGTGATGATGTAGTGCACATTATTTTTTTGTCCTAAATTAAGAATTTTCATTCTCAATCCTGAGTGAGAGCAAAGAGAACATAAGTTAAAAATTAGCTTATTGGTCCAGGATAAGAAAAAATGGATGGAATCTTATCTCAGGTAAAATTTTACATTTATTTAGTTTATTCTCTGTGTGCGTCACCATTTTTTTTAAATTTTTTATTTTTTAAAAAACATATTTTTATCTCCAGGGGTACAGGTCTGTGAATCACCAGGTTTACACACTTCACAGCACTCACCAAAGCACATATCCTCCCCAATTTCCATAACCCCACCCCCTTCTCCCAAACCCCCTCCCCCCAGCAACCCTCAGTTTGTTTTGTGAGATTAAGAGTCACTTATGGTTTGTCTCCCTCCCAATCCCATCTTGTTTCACTGATTCTTCTCCTACCTACTTAAGGCCCCATGTTGCATCACCACTTCCTCATATCAGGGAGATCATATGATAGTTGTCTTTCTCCGCTTGACTTTTTTCGCTAAGCATGATATGCTCTCGTTCCATCCATGTTGTCACAAATGGCAAGATTTATTTTCTTCTGATGGTTGCATAGTATTCCATTGTGTATATATATACCACATCTTTATCCATTCATCTGTTGATGGACTTCTAGGTTCTTTCCATAGTTTGGCTATTGTGGACATTGCTGCTATAAACATTCAGGTGCACGTACCCCTTCAGATCACCACATTTGTATCTTTAGGGTAAATACCCAATAGTGCAATTGCTGGGTCATAGGGCAGTTCTATTTTCAACATTTTGAGGAACCTCCATGCTGTCTTCCAGAGTGGTTGCAGCACCTTGCATTCCCACCAACAGTGTAGGAGGGTTCCCCTTTCTCCACATCCTTGCCAGCATCTGTCATTTCCTGACTTGTTAATTTTAGCCATTCTGACTATTGTGTGGTGATATCTCATTGTGGTTTTGATTTATATTTCCCTGATGCTGAGTGACGTGGAGCACTTTTTCATGTGTCTGTTGGCCATCTGGATGTCTTATTTGCAGAAATGTCTGTTCATGTCTTCTGGCCATTTCTTGATTGGATTATTTGTTCTTTGGGTGTTGAGTTTGCTAAGTTCTTTATAAATTTTGGACACTAGCCATTTATCTGATATGTCGTTTGCAACTATCTTCTCTCATTCTGTCAGTTGTCTTTTGGTTTTGTTAACTGTTTCCTTTGCTGTGCAAAAGCTTTTGATCTTGATGAAATCCCAATAGTTCATTTTTGTCCTTGATTCCCTTGCCTTTGGCAATGTTCCTAGGAAGAAGTTGTTGCAGCTGAGGTCGAAGAGGTTGCTGCCTGTGTTCTCCTCAAGGATTTTGATGGATTCCTTTCTCACACTGAGGTCCTTCATTCATTTTGAGTCAATTTTCGTGTGTGGTATAAGGAAATGGTCCAATTTCATTTTTCTGCATGTGGCTGTCCAATTTTCCCAACACCATTTGTTGAAGAGGCTGTGTTTTTTCCAGGATATTATTTCTTGCTTTGTCGAAGATTAGGTGACCATAGAGTTGAGGGTCTATTTAGGGGCTCTCTATTCTTTTTCATTGATCTATGTGTCTGTTTTTCAGTGCCAGTACCATGCTATCTTGATTATGACAGCCTTCTAATAGAGCTTGACGTCCAGAATTGTGATGCCACCAACTTTGGCTTTCTTTTTCAATATTTCTTGGCTATTCGAGGTCTTTTCTGGTTCCATATAAATTTTAGGATTATTTGTTTCTTTTCTTTGAAAAAAATGGATGGTATTTTGATAGGAATTGCATTAGATGTGTAGACTGATTTAGGTATCATACACATTTTCACAATATTTATTCTTCCAATCCAGGAGCATGGAACATTTTTTTTTCCATTTCTTTGGGTCTTCCTCAATTTCTTTCATGAGTACTTTATAGTTTTCTGAGTATAGATTCTGTGCCTCTTTGGTTAAGTTTATTCCTAGGTATGTTATGGTTTTGGGTGCAACTGTAAATAGGATTAACTACTTAATTTCTCTTTCTTCTGTCTTGTTGTTGGTGTAGAGAAATTCAACTGATTTCTGTGCATTGATTTTATATCCTGACACTTTACTGAATTCCTATACAAGTTCTAGCAGTTTTGGAGTGGAGTCTTTTGGGTTTTCCACATATAGTATCATATCATCTGCAAAGAGTGAGAGTTTGACTTCTTCATTGCCGATTTGGATGCATTTAATTTCCTTTTGTTGTCTGATTGCTGAGGCTAGGATTTCTATTAGTATGTTGAATAGCAGTGGTGATAAAATCGACATCCCTGCAGTGTCCTTGACCTTAGCAGAAAATCTTTCAGTTTTTCTCCATTGAGAATGATATTTGTGGTGGATTTTTAGATGGCCTAGATAATATTGAGGTATGTGCCCTCTATCCCTACACTTTGAAGAGTTTTGATCAGGAAGGGATGCTGTACTTTGTCAAATGCTTTTCAGCATCTATTGAGAGTATCATATGGTTCTTGTTCTTTCTTTTATTAATGTGTTGTATCACATTGATTGATTTGCGGATGTTGAGCCAACCTTGCAGCCCTGGAATAAATCCCACTTGGTTGTGGTGAATAATCCTTTTAATGCACTGTTGGATACTATTGGCTAGTATTTTGATGATAAGTTTTGCATCTGTGTCCATTACGGATATTGGTCTATAGTTCTCTTTTTTGATGGGATCCTTGTCTGGTTTTGGGATCAAGGTGATGCTGGCCTCATAAAATGAGTTTCGAAGTTTTCCTTCCATTTCTATTTTTTGGAACAGTTTCAGGAAAATAGGAATTAGTTCTCTAAATGTTTGGTAGAATTCCCCCTGGGAAGCTGTCTGGCCCTGGGCTTTTGTTTGTTTGGAGATTTTTGATGACTGTTTCAATCTCCTTACTGGTTATGGGTCTGTTCAGGTTTTCTATTTCTTCCTGGTTCAGTTATGGTAGTTTATATGTCTCTAGGAATGCATCCATTTCTTCCAGATTTTCAAATTTGTTGGCATAGAACTGCTCATAGTATGTTCTTATAATTGTCTGTATTTCTTTGGTGTTAGTTGTGATCTCTCCTCTTTCATTCATGATTTTATTTATTTGGGTCCTTTCTCTTTTCTTTTTGATAAATCTGGCCAGGGGTTTATCAATCTTTTTAATTCTTTCAAAGAACCAGCTCCTAGTTTCATTGATTTCCTCTATTGTTTTTTTGTTTGTTTGTTTGTTTTGTTTTTATTTCATTGATTCTTGCTCTGATCCTTATGATTTCTCCTCTCCTGCTGGGTTTAGAGTTTCTTTCTTGTTCTTTATCCATCTCCTTTAGGTGTAGCCCTAGCTTGTGTACTTGAGACCTTTCTTGCTTCTTGAGAATGGCTTGTATCGCTATATATTTTCCTCTCAGGACTGCCTTTGCTGTGTCCCACAGATTTTGAACCGTTGTGTTTTCATTATCATTTGTTTCCATGAATTTTTTCAAGTCTTCTTTAATTTCCTGGTTGACCCATTAATTCTTTAGAAGGATGTTGTTTAGTCTCCACGTTTTTGGATTCTTTCCACACATCCTCTTGTGATTGAGTTCTAGCTTCAGAGAATTGTGGTTGAAAATATGCAGGGAATGATCCCAATATTTTGATACCGGTTGAGACCTGACTTACGACCCAGGCTGTGACCTATTCTGGAGAATGTTCCATGTGCACTAGAGAAGAATGTGTATTCTGTTGCTTTTGGATGAAATGTTCTGAATATATCTGTGATGTCCATCTGGTCCAGTGTGTCATAAGGCCTTTATTTCCTTGTTGATCTTCTGCTTGAATGATCTGTCCATTTCAGTGAGGGGAGTGTTAAAGTCCCCTACTATTATTGTATTATTGTTATTAATTGGTTTATATAGTTGGCTGCTCCCACGTTAGGGGCATAGATATTTAAAACTGTTAGATCTTCTTGTTGGACAGACCCTTTGAGTATGATATAGTGTCCTTCCTCAACTCCTTCTATTCTTTGGCTTAAAATATAATTTATCTGATATAAGGATTACCACTCCTGCTTTCTTCTGATGTCCATTAGCATGGTAAATTGTTTTCCACCCACTCACTTTAAATCTGGAGGTGTCTTCATGTCTAAAATGGATTCCTTATAGGCAACATATAGATGTTTTTTTTTTTAATCCATTATGATACTCTGTGTCTTTTGATTGGGGCATTTACGTTATTAACATTCAGGGTAATTATTGAGAGATATTAATTTAGTTCCATTGTATTGCCTGTGAGGTGACTATTACTGTATATTATCTCTGTTCCTTTCTGATCTACTACTTTTAGGCTCTCTCTTTGCTTTCCTCAAAATTTGGTGTTTGCAAATTCTTTCAGGTTTTGTTTGTCCTGGAAGCTTTTGATCTCTCCTTCTATTTTCAATGATAGCCTAGCTGGATATAGTATTCTTGGCTGCATGTTTTTCTCGTTTAGTGCTCTGAAAATATCATACCAGCTCTTTCTGGCCTGCCAGGTCTCTGTGGATAAGTCAGCTGCCAATCTAATATTTTTACCATTGTATGTTACAGACTTCTTTTCCCGGGCTGCTTTCAGGATTTTCTCTTTGTCACTGAGACTTGTAAATTTTACTATTAGGTGACGGGGTGTGGGCCTATTCTTATTGATTTTGAGGGGCGTTCTCTGAACCTCCTGAATTTTGATGCTCGTTCCCTTTGCCATATTGGGGAAATTCTCTCCAATAATTCTCTCCAGTATACCTTCTGCTCCCCTCTCTCTGTCTTCTTCTTCTGGAATCCCAATTATTCTAATGTTGTTTCATCTTATGGTGTCACTTATCTCTCGAATTCTCCTTTCATGGTCCAGTAGCTGTTTGTCCCTCTTTTGCTCAGCTTCTTTATTCTCTGTCATTTGGACTTCTATATCACTAATTCTGTCTTCAGCTTCATTTATCCTAGCAGTGAGTGCCTCTATTTTTTATTGCACCTCATTAATAGCTTTTTTGATTTCAACTTGGTTAGATTTTAATTCTTTTATTTATCCAGAGAGGGCTTTTATATCTCCATAGAGGATTTCTCTAATATCTTCCATGCCTTTTTTGAGCCTGGCTAGAACCTTGAGAATAGTCATTCTGAACTGTAGTTCTGACATTTTACCAGTGTCCGTATTGATTAGGTCCCTAGCCTTCTGTACTGCCTCTTGTTCTTGTTCTTTTTTTTTTTTTGTGGTGAGTTTTTCCACCTTGTCATTTTGTCCAGATAAGAGTATATGAAGGAGCAAGTAAAATACTAAAAACGTGGCAAAGTCCCCAGGAAAATACACATTAACCAAATCAGAAGAGACCCCAAATAGTTTGGGGGAGAATGGGGATAAAAAGGGGTTCAGAAAAAAAATGCAATTAAAGAAAACAAAGAAAAATATATACATATTAGATAAACTAGTTAAGAAATGTTAAAAAAATAAAATGGTAAAAGTTAAAAAATATTAGCAGCAGAAGAAAAAAATTGAAAAGAAAAAAAAATTAAATCAACTGCAAGACTAATGAATCATGAGGAGAAAGCCATGAGTTCCGTGCTTTGCTTTGTTCTCCTCTGGAATTCCACTGCTCTCCTTGGTATTGAACCTGCACTCCTTGGTAGAGGAACTTGGTCCTGGCTGGATTTCTTGTTCATCTTCTGGGGGAGGGGCCTATTGTAGAGATTCTCAAGTGTCTTTGCCCCAGGTGGAATTGTACCACTCTTACCAGGGGCCAGGCTGAGTAATCCGCTCGGGTTTGCTTCCAGGAGTTTTTGTCCCCTGAACGCTTTCTGTAGTATTCCGGAGGATGGAAATGTATATGGTGGCCTCCCAGTCTCCGGCCTGGAGGAGCTGAGAGCTTGGTGCCCCACTCTTCAGTGCGCCCTCAGAGAGAAGAGCCCAATCACTCCCATCTCCCTGGCCTCTGGCTGCGCTCTGAATTCATTCATCCTCTGACCAATTCTAGGCAACCCTGAGCTAAGAGCTCACTCCTCATCTCTGTCTCTGTAGCTAGCTTCCCCGTTCTAATACCTGCAAGCTCTGTGACACTCAGACACCCCCAGTCCTTCTGTGACCTTGTAGGACCTGGGGCCATGCTGACCCCATATGGGCTTCATCCTGGTTTAGCCTCTGGAGTGATGTCCCTCAGTGGAACAGACTTTTAAAAGTCCTGATTTTGTGCTCCATTGCTCCACCGCTTGCCAGGAGCCAGCCCCTCCCCCCGTGGTCTATTTTCCTGTCGTTTTGGATTCACTTCTCCGCCACTCCTACCTTTCAGAAAGTGGTTGATTTTCTGTTTCTAGAATTGCTGTTCTTCTTCTCTTCACTCTCCCATTGGCTTTGTAGGTGTTTTAAATGTTTAGATAAGCTATCTAGCTTATCTCCTGCTACCTGATGTCATCTCAGGCTGCTACTTCTCTGCCATCTTGACTCAGACCCCTCCAAGTACCTATTTTTATCTTTTCTTTATATTGCCACAAAATAGACTGAAATGTACCCTAGTGCCCTACAAAATAGCTTTTACAATATTGGCACAGAGAAGAAAAATGGCCAAAGTGATTTGATTAAAGTTCCAATAATTATGAGATTAAAATATAATTTATTTATCAGTATTTTAACTTTAGCTCTTCAAAATAAAAAGTAAAGGGGCACCTGGGTGGCTCAGTGAGTTAAAGCCTCTGCTTTCAGCTCAGGTCATGATCCCAGAGTCCTGGGATTGAGCCCCGCATCAGGCTCTCTGCTCAGCAGGGAGCCTGCTTCCTCCTCTCTCTCTCTGCCTGCCTCTCTGCTTACTTGTAATCTCAGCCTGTCAAATAAATAAATAAATCTTTAAAAAAAATAAAAAGCACAAAGCTATAGGGTATAATGAAATCACTGAGTCACATCTATTTATTATAAGAATTAATTGGTACAACATAGAATTTAAAAGGATTTACCTGTCTTGACAAAGAAAATTTTTAAAAGATTTTATTTATTTATTTTATTTATTTATTTGAGAGAGAGAAAGAGAACATCAGTGCACAAGCAGGGAAAGGGGCAGAGGGAGAGGGAAAAGCAGAATGCCCACCAGCAAGGACCCTGATGTGGGGCTTGATTCCAAGACCCTGAGATCACTACCCTATCCAAAGGCAGACGCTCAACCAACTGTGCCACCCAGGCACCCCACAAAGATGATTTTGTAGGTGGTTACAGTTTGGAAAATGTGTTATGTTTTTCCTTCAAAGAACAAGAGAGAAGTGAAAAACATAATAAGCACTGAAGTAAAATGAGCAAGAAGGATATTTTAAGATCAATAAAGTTTATCTTTTCTCATTATGAAAAGCCAGTGTAGACAAATATGGGAGTCACATAGTTTTCTTGCATGGACAAATTTTTGTGGAATATGAAAGTGTGTGTGTGTGTGTGTGTGTGTGTGTGTGTGTGTGTAGGACAGGGAGATGAAAGGGGAGAAGAAGAAAATTTGAAAGAGATCCAGCAGGGACCAAGGAATACAGAAGAGTGTAGGAGAATTAAATGATAAAGATACACTCAGGCTTTTGTTTCCTTAAATCATCTAAAAACTGTATCTAGAATATTATTCAAGTCAGCAGGTCAGGCCAAGGATATTTATTTTAGTTACTATAATATATAGTGAAAATTTGTATCTTCCTTGGTTATTACTGCATCTAATGCTCATAGGTAAAATATCTTTCAATGGCTACCTTAGCCATTGTTGTTTTATAGTTTCCAAAGGTCAACTAGCAAAGGATCATTCCAAGAGTCCAAATGTTTGAAAGTCAGTAGTTTGTAACCTAAAAAGATAGGTCGATAGATTGAAACTGAGTTTTGAGGACAATGGAAGTGAAGGGTAGATGGCAATTTGATTCTAATATTGATTCAGTTTCATTCAGTGGATTGGGTACATGTACCACTCTTGACATCTAGAAGTGTTGAGTGCTACTTAATGCTGACTCATATGTGAGACTCATTTGGATCAGAATTTAGGAAGATGTCTGATTTCTCCCTCTTTCTCTCTTTCACATTCACATTCACATTTCTTTCACACTCATACACACACACACACACACACACACACAATTTTCTTCAACTCAGCTATGTGAGAGAATACATGCTTTTGGAATATATTATAGTAGGGAGGTAATATGGAGAGAAGGGAAGGAGAACAAATAATAAAAGTGCTACAGATAGTTTTGGTCAACCTCTTTATCTGAGTTATACATTCTTTCCATTCAACCTCTCTTCTTCCCATACAAACAATTCAATGGGATATGTTTTCTTATCCTTGTGATATAGAGACCAGTACCAGAAAGCAGGGATAGATTAGAAAAAGAGGTCACAGCAATGATAATTTTGAAAAGGGACAATTTTTTTATGTTGATACAATCAGAACATTCAGCTAAACAAGTATTTTTGTATGTGTATACTTATTATATTTCAGGACAGTGTTGGGAACTAAGAGTAAAAATGTGAATATATATAGGCCTTGATATAAATGGTATTTTATAATTTAGAGATAGTAGAGAGCAAAATAGTGAATTACACTGTAATGTGGTAAATGACAAGATGAACTATAAACTCCATAAAGGCAGTAGTTACGCCTAAAGTTGCTCACTTATATCCTGATCATCTAGTACATTGTCTTACACATAGTAAATTCTCAATAAATGTTAAATAAATAAACAGAAGTGTATTATAGGCATTGTGGGATTAGAAAAAAGGACAGATCACAGTTGGTGATTTAGGGTGAACTGTTTGGAAGGAATAATGGTTGAACTAATACTTATTAACAATTTACCCATTTAAATAGAAAGTGGTAGGCTTTAGTTAGAAAGAATAGCACAGGGACGCCTGGGTGGCTCAGTTGACTAAGCAGCTGCCTTTGGCTCAGGTCATGAACCCAGCATCCTGGGATCAAGTCCTGCATCAGGCTCCTTGCTCAGCAGGGAGCCTGCTTCTCCCTCTGCCTCTGCCTGCCATTCTGTCTGCTTGTGTTCGCTCTCTCTCCCTCTCTCTCTGACAAACAAATAAATAAAGTCTTAAAAAAAAAGAAAGAATAGCACAATAATAGGTAAAATGCATAAAATGGGATGTCAGATATTAAGAAAAATAAGAATTTCGGTAATACCAGATATATTTCAACAGCACTGGAGTAAGGAGGAAGATGGCAATAGAGTAGGAGGACCTTGGGCTCATTTTGTCCCCAAAATACATTCTAACTATCAAATCATCCTAAATACCCCAGAAATTGATCTGAACACTGACAAAACAAACTGCACAACTAAAGGGAGAGAAGAGGTCACATTGAAGAAGGTAGGCAGTACAGAGACATTGTTTAGGGAAGACATGGATCGTGAGGGCTCCAGAGAGGTGGTAGTCATAGTCACAGAGAAGGGGAGACAGAGGAGCACACAGAGGAATGCACAAAGAGAAGATTTCCATAAAACTATTGACTTGGAAAATGAAAAGGGCTGAATTTTGTAAATTATTGAAACCAGTGGGGCTTAAAGTCTGGACTTTTGAAATTCAGGGAGCTTGTCTGAGATAGAGTCTGGAGGGCACTGCACAGATCCTGGACAGAGGGCAGGCAAACAACCTGGGGGAGCACAACATGGAAACAGTGATGTGAAGAATGCCTGGAGGACAAAAGGAGGTTATTCACTCTTCTCCAAGTGGATCCCTGAGAGGTAGTGTTCATAGAGAAAGTTCTCTGGGGAAAAAAAGGAGCTTACTAGTGCTTTTCCCTTCCCTTTCCCTCAGCATAAACACAGAACAACCTGTAAGAGGCAGTGCAGTGCTGACACTGGCTGCCTATATTGTTTATACCCCCTGCTCTCTAGCAGGACTGCTTTTCTCAGACAAGCTTGCCTTATTCACAGCACTGTAGGCATTCCTTGCCCTGAGAAGACCAGCCCAAAGCCCAGCCCAAACCCTGTCTCTCAACCAGAGAATACTGCAGGGGCTCAGCTCTGGTGGAGTTGGTGTCAGGTCTCATTTCATAAGCAGTCCAGAGCATACCTACTTAAAACTCACCACATCCAGCTCAGTGATCAAACACTGCCCACAGTATATTGACAAGGAGAGCCTCTGCAGAACACTGGCTTTCATGGAGCTTACAGTTCATCTTGTCTGTTACCACATTACAGTGTAATTCACTATTTTGCTTTCTACCATCTCTAATTATAAAATATCACTTATACTAAGGCCTATGTATATTCACATTTTTACCCTTAGTTCCCAACACTGTCCTGAAATATAATAAGCATACACATACAAAAATACTTGTTGAAGGATAGAGCACCCAGAACCCAATGGCAAAGATGCAAAAAACACACATCAGAGACAATCCTTGAAGTTCCAGGCCCTGGACATTACATGAGCTCTTCTTCATAAGGCCATTACTTTAGAAGCAAGTGATATAACTGTTTTTTTTTTTTTAACACACAGAAGAATACAGAGACATAAACAAAATGTCAACATGGAGGAGTTTATACAAATGAAAGAACAAGATAAAACCATAGCCAGAGATTGAAACAGAACAGATATAAGTAACATGCCTGATGGAGAATTTAAAGGAGTCATTATAAGGGTATTCATTGGGCTGAAAAAAGAATAGGAGACATCAATGAAACCCTTACCACAAAGAAAAAATAGTTTAAAAAGAATCAATCAGGTGACTGGGTGACTCAGTTGATTAAGTGTCCAACTCTTAGTTTCAGCTCAGGTCATGCTGTCAGGGCTGTAGGATTGAGCCCCATGTTGGGCTTTGTACTCAGTGTGGAGTCTGCTTGTTCCTCTCCCTCTGTTTCTCTCCAATATCTTTATATCTCTAAAGTAATGAATAAATAAAATTTTAAGAACAGAACAAAAGATAAAGAGTGCAATAAATGAGATTGGAAACAGACTTGATAAAATAAACAGCAGGCTGGAAGGACAGGAACAAATAAGTGACATAGAAGACAAAGTAGTGGAAAGAAATGAAACCAAAGGAGAGAAAAAAAAGGAAATATGCAACACAAAAATAGACTTAGGGGATCTCAATGATTCCAAGAAACATATAAATACAAATAAAATTTGCATTATAGGAATCCCAGAAGAAGAGAGAGGAAAGGGGGCAAAAAATTTATCTGAAGAAATAATAGCTGAAAACTTCCCTAATTTGGGGAAGGAAACAGACATTCATATCCAGAAGACATAGAAAACTCCTATCAAAACCAACAAAATCAGGACAACACCAAGACATGCTGTAATTAAATTTGCAAAATAGAGTGATAAAGAAAACAATCAATAAAGCAGAAAGACAAAAGAAGTCCTTTACTCACAATGTAAGACCCATAAGGCTAGCTAGAGATTTCTCAAAAGAAACATGTCAAGACAGAAGGGAGGGGCATGATATATTCAAAGTGCTGCTGGCAAAAATCTGCAGCCAAGAATATTCTTCCAGCAAGGCTATTGTTCAGCATAGGAGAGATAGTTTCTCAAAAAACTAAAGGAGTTCTTGAGCATGAAACCAGCCCTGAAAGAAATATCAAAGCAGGGGCACCTGGGTGGCTCAGTTAAGCAACTGCCCTCAGCTCAGGTCATGATCTCATGGTACTGGGATCAAGCTCTGCATTGGACTCCCTGATCAGTGGGGAGTCTGCTTCTCCCTCTTCCTCTCCTCCTCTTCCCCCATCCATGCTCTCTTTATCTCTCATGCTCTCTCAAATAAATAAACAATATTTTAAAAATGACAATATTAAATACTAAAAGGGACTTAATATTTAATACAAAGGAGAGACCAAAAGTGACAAAGACAACAAAATGTCAGAGAAAATCTCCAGGAACAACAACAAAACTAGTCCTAAATTGGCAACAAAGGCCTATCAATTAATAATTTCTTCCAATGTAAGTAGACTAGACATACTGAACAAAAGATATGGGGTTTCAGACAGGATTAAAACAAGCAAGACCTACCTCTATACTTCTACAAGAGACACCTGCAGATTGAAAGTGAGGGGGTGGAGAAACTTTTACCATGTAAATGGTTGTCAAAAGAAAGATAGAATAACAATACTTATAGCAGACAAAGTGGTCTTAAAACTAAGACTCTGACAAGAGACAAAGAAGGGATTATATAATCATAAAGGGGACAATCCAACAAGAAGACATAACAATGGTAAATACTTATACACCCAACATGAAAGCACCCAAATATATGAGTTACTAGCAAAAATAACGGAACTAATTGATAGTAATATGATAGAAGGGGACTTAAACATTCCACTTACCTCAATGGACAGATCATCTAAACAGAAAATTAATAAGGAAATGATGGCTTTGAATGACACCCTGGAGAACATGGACTTATCAGGTATAGTCAGAACATTCCATCCTAAACAAACAAACAAAAAAAACAAAACAAAACAAAAACAGAATACAAGTCCTTTTCAAGTGCACATGGGACATTCTCCATAATAGATCACATGTTACATCACAAACACAGGCCTCAATAAACAGAAAGACTGAGATAATACCTTGTATCTTTTCTGACAATTACTCTATGAAACTAGAAGTCAACCACAAGGAAAAATTTGGAAAGACCACAAATACATGGATGTTAAGCAACATGCTACTAAGTAATGAACAGGTCAACCAGGAAATCAAAGAATAAATTAAAAAAAAAGAAACATGTGGAAACAAATAAAAATGAAAATACAATGGTCCAAAACCTTTGTGATGCAGGAAGAGTGGTCCTCAGAGAGAAGTATGTAACAATACAGGCCTACTTTAAGAAGCAAGAAAAATCTCAAATAAGCAACTTAACTGTACACCTAAAGGAGCTAGAAAAAGAACAACAAAGGGTAGATATAGCAGAAGGAGGGGGAAAATAAAGACTAAAGCAGAATAAATAATATATAAAATAAAAATTTTAAAAAGAACAAACCAATTCGCCTAAGATCTGAATCTTTGCCAAGTATTAATAGAACTTATAAACCTCTAGCCAGACTTATCAAAAAGACAATGGAAATGACCCAAATAACTAAAATCACAAATAACAGAGGAAAAATAACAGCCAACACCACAGAAATACAAATAATTGTAAGAGAATATTATGAAAACCTGTATGTCAAAAATTAGACAATCTGGAAGAAATAGATAAGTCCCTAAATTACTAAAACTGAAACAGGAGAAATAGAAAACTTGAACACATAACCATCAAAGAAATTAAATTGGTAAAAAACAAAACAAAACAAAATGAACAAAAAACTAACAAACAAAAGTCCAGGGCCAGATGGCTTTGTGGGTGAATTATAACAAACACTTATTTTTTTAAGGTGTATTTATTCATTTTTAGAGAGATGGAGAGCAGGGGGACAGGCAGAGGGAAAGAATCCCAGGCAGACTCCATGCTCAACACAGAGCTCTATGTGGGACTCAATCTCAGGACCCTGAGATCATGAGCCAAAATCAAGAGCTGGACACTTAACTGCAACACTCAGGTGCTCCTCTACCAAACATTTAAAGAAGACTTAATACCTATTATTCTTATATTAATGCAAAAAATAGAAACAGAAAGAAAACTTTCAAATACTTTCTATGAAGCCAGAATTACCCTGATATCAAAACTAGATAAAGACTCCATTATAAAAGGTATGTACAGGCCAATATCCCTGGTGAACACAGATGCAAAAATACTCAATAAAATACTAGGAAACCAAATCCAACAATCCATTAAAATAATTCACCATGATCAAAAAGGATTTGCACCTGAATTGGAAGAGTGCTCCAATATTCCCAAATCAATCAGTGTGATACATCATATCAATAAGACAAAGGATAACAATCATATGATCATTTATCCAGACACAGAAAAAGCATTTGAAAAAGTAGAACCTCCACTCATGATAAAAAAAAAAAATAACAGGTTTAGATGGAATATACCTCAACATAATAAAGGCCATTTAGTTAAAAAAAAAAAATAGCTAATATCGTCCTATATTGGGAAAAACTGAGAGCTATTCCTCTATGGTCAGGAACAAGACAAGGATGTCCACTCCAACCACTTTTATTCAACATATTAATGAAGTCCTAACCACATAAATCATATGAGAAAAAGGAATAAAAAACACCCAGTTTGGCAAGGAATAATCCAAACTTTCTGCATTTGTAAATAACATGATATTCTATATAGAAAACCCAAAAGACTGCACCAAAAAACTTCTAGAACTGATATATGGATTCAGTAAAGTTGCAGGATACATAATCAATGTATAGAAGCCTGTTGCATTCCTATACACCAAAAATGAAGTAGAAGAAGGAGAAAATAAGGAATCAATACCATTTAAAATTACACCAAAACAATAAGATGTGTAGGAATAAACTTCTTGTGATAAGCGCTAGGATGTAGGTGATGAATCACTAGATTCTGCTCCTAAAGCTAATATGTACAATATGTTGGCTAAACTAGAGTTTAAATAAAAACTTGAAACAAAGAAAAATATAGAAAGATAATAAAATAAACAAAGTAAAAAAATAAACAAAAAGAATAAACTTATCCAAAGAGATGAAAGACCTGTACTCGAAAACTATAAAACAATTTCTTTTGAAATTAAAGATGACAAAAAGAAATAAAAAGACATCCCATGCTCATGGATTGGAAGAACAAATACTGTTAAAATTCTATACTACCCAAAAGAATCTTCACATTTAATGCAAACACTATCATAATGCCAGCAGTATTTTTCAGGAGCCAGAACAAACAATCCTAATTTTTTTAGAGTTTTTGTATATTTTTTGACAGATAGTAATAAAGCACAAGGAGGAGGAATAGTAGAGGGAGAGGGAGAAGTAGGTTTCCTGCCAAGCAGGAGCCTGATGCAGAGCTCAATCCCAGGACTCTGGGATCATGACCTGAGCCAAAGGCAGATGCTTAACCATCTGAGCCACCCAGGTGCCCCAACAATCCTGAATTTGTTATTGAAACACGAAGAATTCCAACAACCAAAGCAACCTTGGAAAAGCAAAGCAAAGCTGGAGACATCACAAGTCAAGACTTCAAATTATATTACAAACCTTTAGTGATCAAAACAGTTTGGTACTTGCACAAAAATAGACACATATATCAATAGAACAGAATAAAAAACTCAATGAAGGAACCCACAACTCTATGGTAGATTAATCTTTGACAAAGCAGGAAAGACTATCCAAGGAGGGGGGACTGTTCAGCAAGTGGTGCTGGGAAAACTGAACAAAAACATACAAAAGAATGACACTCTACCAATTTCTTACACCATGTACAAAAATATACTCAAAATGGATTAAAAATATAAATATGAGACAGGAAACTATACCAATTCTAGAAGAGAGCACAGGTAATAACCACTTTGACATCAGACATAGCAACATCTTTTTAGATATGTCTCCTGAGGCAAGGGAAATAAAAGCAGAAATAAACTGTTGGAGGTACATCAAAATAAAAGTTTCTGTACAGCAAAGGAAACAATCAATAAAACTTAAAAACAACCTAGGAAATGGGAAAAGATATTTGCAAACTACATGTGTGATAAAGGGTTAGTATCCAAAATACATAAAGAACTAATCATACTAAACACCCAAAAGACAAATAATCCAGTTAAAATATGAGCAGGAGGCATGAAAAATAATTTTTTTTCAAAGAAGACATACAGATGGCTTAGAGACACATGAGATGTTCAACATCACTCATCATAAGAGAAATACACATCAAAACCACAATGACTTACCACCTCATACCTGTCAGAATGTCTGAAATTAACAACACAAGAAGCAACAGGTGTTGGAGAGAATATAAAGAAAGGGGGCACCTGGGCAGCTCAGTGGGTTAAAGCCTCTGCCTTCGGCTCAGGTTATGATCCCAGGGTCCTAGGATCAAGCACCACATTGGGCTCTCTGCTCAGCAGGGAGCCTGCTTCCTCCTCTCTCTCTGCCTGCCTCTCTGCCTACTTGTGATCTCTGTCTGTAAAATAAATAAAATCTTAAAAAAAAAGGAATATAAAGAAAGGACAACCCTTTTGCACTATTGGTGGGAAAACAAACTGGTGCAACCACTGTGGAAAATAGTGTTGAGGTTCCTCAAAAATTTAAAAATAGAACTACTCTACAATTCATCAACTTCACTAGTAAAGATTTATCCATAGACTACAAAAACACCAATTCAAAGGGATACATGCACCCTGATGTTTATAGGAGCATTATCTGCAATAGCCAATTCTAGAAATAGCAGTGTCCATCAGCTGATGAAAGGATAAAGCACACACACACACAGAGGAATATTATTCAGTCATGAAGAATGAAATCTTGCCATTTAAAATAACATGATGACATGAATGGAACTAGAGAGTATATGTTCAGTGAAATAAGTCAGAGAATGCCAAATACCATATACTTTCACTAATGTGTGGAATTTGAGAAACATGCCAAATGAATAAAAGGGCAAAAGAGAGAGAGAGGCAAGCCAAGAAATAAGACTCTTAACTATAGAGAACTAAAATATACAGAAAAAAAATTCTGGATTGAGGAAGTTATTGTAATACACTAACTATTTATACAAGAACACAGAACTACAGAACCAAGATAAGAGAAGCTTACTAACCCAAGCTTCAGGATTGCAAAGAGGGAATAGTTGAACTGGCAGCATAAATATTAAGAAAACTGATAATCACCTTAAGCCTTTCTGAGTTGGAGAAACTCATGCAGTAATGCCTAATAAATGGCTAGTCTATCATTATATGAACTTTCATTCACTTTTTTTTACTTTTAAAAAGACTGTATTTTTTTTATTTATTTGAGAGAGAGAGCGAATATGAGCAGTGGGGAGAGGCAGAAGGACAGGGAGAAGCTGATGCAGGGCTCCATCCCAGGACCCTGAGATCAGGACCAGCTCACTGGAGGCAGAAACTTAACCAACTGAGCTACCCAGGAGACCCCTTTTGTTCACTTTTAAACTCTAGACAACACCATATATAGAAAGACGCTAGTAGAGAAGATAGGACTAGAAAGGTCACTGCAGAAAGCAATTAGAGATAATAATAATCAAAAGTTTGATAATGGATTTGTGATGCCAGCAAATTCAAGACCAGAAACAAAATGACTTGTGAGGGTTGCAATCTGCAACTCATGGTTGCATTCAAATACCAAAAAGCTTGATGGCATCCTTGGATATTTTGGGTGGCATCAGGATTAGAAATTTATATATAAATTTTAGAAACTGAAGGGTAACCTCTCCTTTTCAGGTGAGGAAACTGAAACCCTGTGAGGGTTAAGTGATCTTCTCAGTTTATTAAATTAGCTACAGGAAAGTGAAAGCAAGAACCTTCTCCGGACTCTCAATCTTTTGTTCTTTATACATTAATCAATTAATAAAAGAGTTGAAGTTAGCCAAAAGCCATCTATTTATTCCAGATGGTTTCATTTCTTTAATTTATACTAATTATACTTCAGTGTTTCTAGTAATAGTGTTTAATCTACACTGGAGTGGGGACGGGGAGAAGTCAATGTTATATGGTGGAAAAAGCACTGAACTAGAATTGGGAAGACCTGTTTTAGTTCCAGATATTTGTATAAACTAGCACTGTGAGCCTAGGGTAATTGTTTAACCTCCCTAGATCTCACTTACCAAATTGCAGACCAAGGGATTTGAACTAAACAGTGTCTGTGATGGCTAATTTTATTGTCAACTTGACTGGGCCATGAGATACCCAGATATTAGGTCAAACTTTATTCTGTGATGGTGTTTTAGGGTGAGATTAACGTTTGAATCAGTAGACTGAGTAGACTGCTCTCCTTAGTGCAGAGGGCTTTATCCAATTAGTTTAAGGCCTGGATAAAACAAAGGGGAGGACCCTCCCGGGATAGGATTCTTTCTGCCTGACATATTTAAGTTGGAATATCAGGGTATTTTCCTGACTTTAAACCCAGACTGGAACTATAGCATCAGCTTCCCTAGGTTTCCTGCTTAATAACTGCATGCAAATCTTAGAGCTTATCAACATCCATAACCATGTGAGCCAATTTTTTACACTGTTTATCTCTCCCCCTCCTCTCCACCTCTTCCTCTTTCTCTCATCATATATATTGAGGTGGAAAGGGGGATAAACACACATGTGTGCATGTGCGTGTGCACGCGCACACACACACACACACACACACACACATCCTGTTGGTTCTATTTCTATCAAAAACTAGGACTACAACAGTAGCTAAAGGCCTTTCCATCATTTAAAACCATCTTCCTGTAAACATGTTCTTAGAGAAATAACCACTGATGTCCTCTGTTCACTGATATTCTCTTCTATTTCCAACTAAAGTGAACTTTGATATCCAAGAAAAGACAAATTTAAAAATCATCTTCCTCAAGAATCAGTGTGGCAAGCAATTCATTTTTGAAAAACGGAGACATTGAGGTCAAAGAGAAAGCTGGATAAAAATTCTGAATTGAGTCCACACTAGAAACTCTGCAAGTATAGATAGCCAAATGCTTTTGGTATTTTTGCATATATCCATATCTTTTGCAATTGTTATATGTCTTCTTTCCCTTTAAATTGCAAACATTTCAATGCCAAGCACTTCATCCTTTATTTCTTAGATATGCTTTCTCCTTCCTTTAGTGTTACTGCTTAGTTCAGGGCCTTGTCCTCATTGGGTGCTTAGTGCTGACGGAGAAAGGATTCAGAGTCATCGTTAAGAACCTAGAGTATATTATGCTAAGTGAAATATCATTCAGAGAAAAACAAATACCATATGATTTCTCTCATATGTGGAATTTATGAAAAAAAAAAGATGTATATGGGGAAATTTAAAAAAAAGATAGGCAAACCATAAAACAACCTATTAATGATAGAGAACAAACTGAGGGTTGATGGAAGGAGTTGGGTGGATTTGAGGGGGTGGGCTAAATCAATGGTGGGTATTAAGGAGGGCACTTATGTGAACATTGGGTGTTATTCATAGGTGATGAATCACTGAATTGTACTCCCAAAATCAATATTACATTGCATTTTGACTAGAATTTAAATAAAAACTTGAAACAAAAATAAATAAAAATTAAAAGAAAAATAAGCAAAGGAACACAATGAATTAGGAAATCCACAGAGTCTCAAGGTAAGCAATTTGAGGTCTGAAATAAGACATAAACCCATTATAGTCAATGAATACCAGAGAAAATACTGAAGTGTAGTGAGAAGGGTATTCTTTCAAAACATCTCTGCTGCTGATTCTTTCTCTTTTTTAACATTTCCTAAATGTGTTGGTCAACCATGTTTGGTTGCAGGTACCAGGATTCCTACTTGAAAAGCCCTGAGCAGAAAGTTTATTGGTTCATTCAACTAGAAATCTAGGAGTGTAATTCACATCTATTACAACTGCATCACAGACTCAAACAATATTAGGACTCTTGAGATCTACTTTCTGCTTCTAGCTTCGTGCCAGAATATCTGGCCATTCTCACAGACCAGCTCTTCTAAATAGTAGGGAATGTGGATAGCAGTAATTCAGGGCTCACATACTCAAAGTTTGCAGTCTGAGAAATAAAGAAGCCACACAACCAGCACCACTGAGAAATATCTCTGGGAAAGACACTGATTGACTTAGAATAATTTTCATCCCTTGTTTACTTATTGTGGTCAATAACCAGGAGAATTGGGCATTATTACTGGTGTAGCCTAGTCTATATGAGGAAATCATCTTGTTTCAGTAGGACTCAGCTTTCTTACTTGTCAAATGAGAGAGTAGAATTTGACAAAGGGAATTCTGCCAGTTGCATCATCATCAAATGATGTCCACTTTACTTCAGAATGTGGCACACTTGAAAATTTAAGCAGCAAAAAAAGTCGTATGAAGTAGTTTTATTTTCTAATTGTATAATGAACTCCATTGGCTTAATTTTAGTTGTATTTGTGTTTTTTAAGTGTGTGCCATCCTGTGTAATCTTCTGGGTCTTGTTCTTTGCATTGAACATACATTTATATTCCTGATGTTGGGTTTTTAGTTGTTTCTAGACTTTTGTTTTTCTTATTGTGACTGTTTTATCTTACTTTCTTTTTTACACCACTCCCCTCTCAATTACAAATAGTTGATTATTAATAAGCCTGTGATTTGCAAGAAATATTGGGTGTCATATATATGGGAGTGTTATTGCTGAGTGATGAGATACAGGAATATTCAATTTTACAAGATAATGCCAAACTGTTTTCCGAAGTGGCCATATCAACTTACATTCTCACCAGCAACATTATCGAGATCCTATAGGGCTATATCCTCTGGTATTGTAAAAATTCTCAACATTTTTTTCCATTCAAATGAGTATAATATTTCTTTGAGGTCATTATATTGTCATTATTATATTTTATCATATAGTATTATGTTATTAATAAGGTAAAGTCTTTCTGTATATGTTTACCAGCCATATCCATTTTTATTATCCTTTGTGACATGACTTAATGTCTTTTTACCTATTTTCATGTTTATGTTTTTTGTCCTTTCCCTATTGATTTATAGGATTGTTGAGATCAACCTGTTGACAATTATATGTGTTGCAAATGCCTTCTCTTCATTTGTGTGTTGTCTTTTTACTACATTTCACTACTTTTATTTTAAAGAAAATAAGTTCCTAATATAGTCAAAATGATTAATGTTTTATGGTTAGAACTTTTTATATTTTGATTAAGAAAATTTTCACTTTTCTTAAGGTGATAGTCATGTAAAGTTTAAAAAAAAGTGCTAAAGTTTTCTTTATACATCAAAGCACTGAATTCACCTGGAGTTGTATTATATATAATTTGAAGTAGGGATTTAATTTTATTTTTTGCGTATGGAAAACCACTATTTTTATAGCTTTATTTATTGGATAGCTCATCTTTTCATCACTGATCTGCCCTGATATTACTAAGAAATACCAAAGTTTCCATTATGTATGTTATACTGAGTATTTAACCACCTGCCCTTTGACAATTTGGAAACATTGTTTCAAACATATAAAACCTGGATTCACTTTCTATAGATTAGGCATTTACAAAAGAAGGGAACTTTTCATCAGTTTATGTGAAAAATAAAATTATGTGTACATAATTCCTACCCTACGATTTATCAGACAAATAAGGTAACATGTGAGGGAAGTAATTGAAACTGAATTTACTTTGTGCTGCTAACCATAGTCAGCTTATGAGGTATTTGGAAGAAGCCAAAGAGAAAAAGACATTTAATTTCCTTGGATGTTATCAGATGGCTAGGTCATGAAACTTGCTAAATAATTTCGCTGAGCATGGATTTTTTTTAAAAGATTTTATTTATTTATTTGACAGAGAGAGAGCATAAGCAGGGAGAGAGGGAGGCAGAGAAAGAGGAGGAAGCAGTCTCCCTATCGAACAGAGAGCCTGATACGGGGCTCAGTCCCAGGACTCTGAGATCATGACCTGAGCCAAAGGCAGCGGCTTAACTCACTGAGCCACCCAGGTGCCCCAAGGATTTTTTTTTTTTTTTTGAATGAAAGACCTCTGAGGAACTAAGCTTTTTGGACACCTATGGTTCATAATATTGTACTTTCCTACTGATACGTCAAGATATCTGACCACAGTGAACTTGAAACTTCAGGAAAAAAGCAAAAGCACTGTTGATACATTCAAAGGTGTGTAGGTATTTAAACTTAAAAAGGTTATGATTTTGGCAGATATCTGCAGATTACATGAATTTCATATTGTTGAATGATACTAAACTCATTTTTTTAATGCAGAACTATTTGTGGAAAGAAAGTTATAATATCTGAAGAGAGAAGTTTTTTTTTTAAGATTCTATCTATTTATTTTACAGAGAGCGATCACAAGTAGGCAGAGAGGCAGGCAGAGACAGAGGGGGGAGCAGGCTCCCCGCTGACCAGAGAGCCCAATGTGGGCCTCGATCCTGGGACCCTGAGATCATGACCTGAGCCAAATGCAGGGGCTTAACCCACTGAGCCACCCAGGTGCCCCAATAGAGAAGTTTTAATGAGTACAAATCAGTGCTTCAAATTTCTTATAGCTAAAAAAAATAAAGTTAAGAGACAGCAGAAGCAGCATCTGTACCCCAATGTTTATAGCAGCAATGGCCACGGTCACCAAACTGTGGAAAGAACCAAGATGCCCTTCAACGGACGAATGGATAAGGAAGATGTGGTCCATATACACTATGGAGTATTATGCCTCCATCAGAAAGGATGAATACCCAACTTTTGTAGCAACATGGATGGGACTGGAAGAGATTATGCTAAGTGAAAAAAGTCAAGCAGAGAAAGTCAATTATCATATGGTTTCACTTATTTGTGGAGCATAACAAATATCATGGAGGACATGGGGAGATAGAGAGTAGAAGGGAGTTGGGGGAAATTGGAAGTGGAGGTGAATCATGAGAGACTATGGACTCTGAAAAACAGTCTGAGGGGTTTGAATTGGCAGGGGGGTGGGAGGTTGGGGTACCAGGTGGTGGGTATTATAGAGGGCATGGATTGCATAGAGTACTGGGTGTGGTGCCAAAATAATGAATACTGTTATGCTGAAAATAAATGAATAAAAAAGAGATAGCAGAAACGTGTGTATAGTATGTATTTGCAATACATGGTATATAATGTGTTCATCTTTCAATATGCTAAAGTTACCTTTAAATCCATAAGAAAAAGATAAAAAAATATCAATAGAAAATTGCAAAAATGACATGAAAAGGCAATTTACAAAGAAGAAATACAAATGGTAAACATTATCACAAAAATATATTTAATCTCACTACTAATAAATTTAAAAATTTGAACATAAAGTGCCATTTTCCTCAGTCATAATAACTAAAATTTAAAAGGTTGAAAGAGAGTGGAGGCAAGATGGTGGAGAAAGAGGAGACTGTGTTTCAACCAATCCCCTGAATTTAGTTGGATATATACCAAACCATTCTGAATACACACAAAATCATTCTGAAATGTACTAACATATATCTGGATCTCTACAAGCAGAAAAACACTGCCTGTCCCATGGTAGGAAGGGTGGAGCTGTGAATCTTTGGGGAAACATTAGAAAATAAACAAAAGAGGGAGGGAGCCTCTGTAAGCTGGTGCCTGGAAAGTGATATAATACCAGAGTGCAAAAGCATCCTATGTGGGGATCAGGCAAAAACTCGCAGAGTGATAATGACCAGGATAAGGCTTTAGAGCAGTGCTCAGGTAGGATCTAGGAGCTGTAGGTGCATGCATGCATGTATGTGCAAACCAGGGGACAGCTCACAGTTTTAGAAGCACAAAGAGCAGAGGAAGGTCTGGGCCCTGGGGTTGATCTCAGAGAGTTGCTGTGGGCATGCATCACCATGGGGGTCTGCAGTTTTCAGAGGCACAGACAGAAATGGAAAGTGTGCATCCTGGAGGGCTCAGTGAAGAGCAGACTGCAATTTCTCTGCTCTGGGACAGAGGTATGTGTGTGGCCATTTTTGCTCTGACCCTTGGAAAAGGTGCAGCAATCCACCAGAGAACAAAAGTTGGTTTCCACTGAACCCATCCTCCAGACAGGGGGCAGGACAACCCTGACCAAACAGGGTTTCCCAAGTAACAGTGCAGCAGGCCCCTCTCACAGAAGACAAGCTGGAAGAAAAAGAGGACTTCAATGCTAGAGTCCCCATAAAATGGGTGCACCTTGCTTGGGTTGTTTTTATAATTTTGAACTCTGTATATTCTCTCAACTGCCCCTCAATAGAATGACTAGGAGGAGAAACTCCCAAAAAAGGAAAAAAAAAAGAGACCATGGCCTCTGCCACACACCTAATGGATATCGATATAAGCAAGATGTCAGAGATAGACTTCAAGTTAGCAATTATGAAGTTGATATCTAGGCTTGAGGAAAACATTAGTGACAATACAGAATCTCTAAGGCCAGAAATGGATCTAATCAGGCTGAATTTAAAAATGCTATAAAAGCTGAGGAAGAAGAATGAATTAGTGATCTGGAAGATAAAGTGATAGAAAGGAAGGAAGTTGAAGAGGATGGGGATAGACAGAAGTCCATGAGAACAGACAGAGAGATCACTGACGCCAGGAAATGTTGCAATGTCAGAATTATTGGGATCCCTGGGGAGTGGAGAGAGAGAAAGGACTAGAAGGTATATTTGGGCAAATTGTAGCTGAGAATGTCCTAATCTGGGGAAGGAAACAAGCATTCATGTCCAAGAGGTAGAGAGGACCCTTCCCAAGGTCAATGAGAAACAGACAAATGCTCAAGCATACAATAGTAAAACTTGCAAATCTTAGAGCCAAGGAAGCTATCCTAAGAGCAGCTAGGGGCAAGAGATTTATTACGTACAGAGCTAGGAACATCAGAATAACATAAGACCTAGCCAATGAGACCTGGCAAGCCAGAAAGGGCTGGCAAGACATACTCAGCATATTAAATGAGAAGAACATTCAGCCAAGAATACTTTATCCAGCAAAGCTAGATACTTTATCATACAAATGGCCAGACAAGGATTTTCCAGGACCAACAGAAACTAAAAGAATATATAACCACCAAGCCAGCCCTGTTAGAAATATTAAGGGGGACTCTAAAAGAAGAAAGACCTTAAGAGTAATATAGATCATAAATTTACAGAGACAATCTAAAGAAATAGGGACTTTACAGACAATATGATGGCACTAAAATCATATCGTTCAATAGTCACTATCAGTGTGAATGGCTTAATTGCTCCCATTAAATGACACAGGGTTGCAGATTGGATAAAAAGACAGAACCCATTCATAGGCTGTCTAAAAGAGACCCATTTTGAACCTAAATATGCCTCTAGATTGAAAATGAAGGGATGGAGAACCATTTATCATGACAATGGACCTCAAAAGAAAGCTGTGGTAACAATTCTCATATCAGACAAATTAGATTTTAATCTAAAAACTGTAGTAAAAGATATGGAGAGACACTATATCATACTTAAAGCATCTATCCAACAAGAAGATACAACACTTGTAAATGTCTATGCCTCCAATGTGGGAGGAACGAAATACATAAGCTTACTGTTAACCAAAATAAATATTCATATTGATAATAATACTTTAATAGTAGGAGACCTCGACACTCCACTCTCGGAAATAGAAAGATCTACCTGAAGTTCAACAAAGAAACAAAAGCTTTGAATAAAGCATTGGATCAGGTGGACTTCATAGATATATACAGAACATTCCACCCTAAAACGACAGAGCACTTACTTTTCTTGAATGCACATAGAAGGTTCTCCAGAATAGACCACATACTGGGTTACAAATCAGGTCTCAATCAATACCAAAAGACTGAGATTATTCCCTGTATATTTTCAGACCACAGTGCTTTGAAACTGGAACTCAATCACAAGAAAAAAATTGGAAGAAATTCAAACACTTAGAATTTAAAGAGCATCCTGATAAAGAATGTTTGGGTCAACCAGGAAATTAAAGAAGAACTTAGGCAGTTCATGGAAACTAATGAGAACAAAAAAACCACATTTGTCCAAAGTCTATGCGATACTGCAAAGGCAGTGTTAAGGGGGAAATACACAGCCATCCAAGACTCACTCCAAAAAGTAGAAAAATCCCAAATGCACAAGTTAACTGAACACCTAAAGGAGCAAGAGAAAGAACAGTAAATAAAACCTAAACTGAGTAGGAGAAGAGAAATGTTAGAGCAGAAATCAATGAAATAGAAACCACAAAAACAGTAGAACAGATCAATGAAAATAGAAGCTGGTTCTTTGAAAGAATTAAGAAGATGGATAAATGTCTGTCCAGCCTTATATGAGAGAGAGAGAGAGAGAGAGAGAGAACCCAAATCAATAAAATCATGAATGAAAGGGGAAAGATCATGATTAGCACCAAGGAAATAGAAACAATTATTAGAAATTATTACCATCAATATATTCCAAGAAATTATGCAACCTGAAAGAAATAGATGCCTTCATGGAAACTTATAAACTACCAAGGCTGAAACAGGAAGAAATAGACAATCTGAATAGACCAATAGTCAGTAATGAAATTGAAGCAGTAATCAAAAACCTCCCCCAAAAATAGTCCAGTGCCACATGGCTTCTTAGGAGAATTCTACAAAATATTGAAAAAGGAATAATACCTATTCATCTGAAACTGTTTAAAAAATAGAAACATAAGGGCAACTTCTAAACTTGTTCTATAAGGCTAGCATTACCCTGATCTCAAAACAAGGCAAACACCCCATGAAAGGAGAATTACAGACCAATATATCTGATGAACATGGATGCCAAAATACTCAAGATCCTATCCAATAGTCTCCAACAGTACATTATAAGGATTATCCATCATGACCAAGTGGGTCTATTCCTGAGAGCAAGGGTGGTTCAACATTTGCAAATCAATCAATGTGATATGGCACATTAATAATAATAATAATAATAATAATAATAATAATAAAAGACAAGAACCATATGAGCCTCTCAGTAGATGTAGAGAGAGCATTTGGCAAAGTACAGCATCTTTTCCTGATTAAAACTCTTCAGAGTGTAGGGATAGAGGGAACATACCTCAATATCGTAATAGAAAGCTATGAAAAGCCCATAGTGAATATCATTCTCAATGGGGAAAAACTGAGAGCTTTTCCCTTAAGGTCAGGAACATGACAGGGATGCCCACTCCCACTGCTATTGTTCAACATAATACTAGGAGTCCTGGCCTCAGCAATCAGACAACGAAAGGAAATAAAAGGCATTTAAACTGGCAGGGAAGAACTAAAACTCTCTTTCTTCACAGATGACATGATACTTTATATGGAAAACCTAAAAGATTCCACCCCCAAATTAAGAGAACTCATAGATCTATTCAGCAATGTAGCAGGATACAGAATAATACACAGAAATAAGTTGCTTTTCTATACACAAACAATGTCACAGAAGAAAGAGAAATGAAGGAATCTATTCCATTTATAATAGCAGCAAAAACCATATGATACCTAGGAATAAACCTAACCAAAGAGGGAAAGAATATATACCCTAGAAACTACAGAACACTTATGAAAGAAATTGAAGAACACAGGAAAAGATGGAAAAACATTTCATGCTCATGGATTGGAAGAATAAACATTTTAAAAACATGCTGTGTAGATCAATCTAAACTTTCAGTGCCATTCCTATTAAAATACTATTGGCATTTTTCAAAGGTTGGAAAAAATAATTCTAAAATTTGCATGGAACCAGAAAAGACCCCAAATTGCCAAGGGAATATTGAAGAAGACAAACAAAGCTGGGGGTATAACGTTGCCTGATTTCAAGCTATATTACAAAGCTGTGATCACCAAGGCAGCATGGTATGGGCACAAAAACAAACACATAGATCATGAGAACAGAATAGAGTCTCCAGAAATGGACCCTCAACTCTATGGTCAACTAGTCTTTGACAAATCAGGAAAGAATGTCCAATGGAAAAAAGACAGTCCCTTCAATAAATGGTGCTGGGAAAATTGGACAGCTATTTACAGAAGAATAAAACTTGACCATTCTCTCACACCATACACAAAGATAAACTCAAAATGGATGAAAGACCTAATGTGGTACAGGACTCTATCAAAATCCAAGAGGGTAATGTAGACAGTAACATTTTTAACTTTGGTGACAGCAACTTCTTTCAGGACACATTTCCAAAGGCAAGTGAAAGAAAAACAAAAATGAACTTTTTGGGACTTCATCAAGATAAAAGCTTCTGCACAGCAAAGGATACAGTTAACAAAACTAAGAGGCAACCCATGGAATGGGAGGAGGTATTTGCAAATGGCATTGCAGGTAAAGGGCTGGTATCCAACATCTATAAAGAACTTCTCAAACTCAACACTCAAGAACAAATAATGAATTCAAGAAAATAGGCAGAAGTCCTGAATGGACCTTTCCCCAAAGAAGACATACAGATGGCTAACAGACACATGAGAAAACATTCAACATAATTAGCTATCAGAGAAATTCAAATCAAAACCACATTGAGATACTACATTACACCAGTTAGAATGGCAAAAATTAACAAGGCAGGAAACAACAAATGTTGGTGAGGATGTGGAGAAAGAGGAACCTCTTAGAGTGCTGGTGAGAATGCAAGCTAGTACAGCTACTTTGGAAACAGTATGGAGGTTCCTCAAAAAGTTAAAAATAGAATTACCCTGCAACCCTGCAATTGCACTACTACATATTTATTCCAAAGATACAGATGCAGTGAAAAGAATGAGCACATGCACCCCAATGTTTATAGCAGCAATGTCCACAGTAGCCAAACTGTGGAAGGAGCTGAGATGCCCTTCAACAGATGAATGGATAAAGAAGATGTGGTTTATATAAACAATGGAATATTACTCACCCATCAGAAAAGATGAATACCCACTATTTTCATCAACATGGATGGGACTAGAGGGGATTATTCTAAGTGAAATTAGTCAAACAGAGAAAGACAATTATCATATGGTTTCACTCATATTTAGAACATAAGGAATAGCATGGAGGACAATAGGGGAAAGAAGGGAAAACTGAAGGGAGTGAATCAGAGAGGAAGATGAAACATGAGAGACTATGGATCTGGGAAATAAACTGAGGGTTTCAGAGGGGAGGGTGATCGGGGGAGGTGGTAGCTGGGTGATGGGTATTAAGATGGCACATGTTGTAATGAGTACTGGGTATTATACACAATTAATGAATCACTGAATACTACATCAAAAACTAATGATGTACTGTATGGTGGCTAGCTTAATAAAAAATAAAAGGCTAAAAAAATCTAGTGTAGCTGAGAGTATGGAGAATTAACATTTTTGAATCATTGGTAGGAGTGAAAATTGGTATAAACTTTAAATCAGGCAGTTTGGGAAATATTTACAATGTGCATACACTCTGACCAGATAATCCTTTTGGGGGGCATTTATCAAATCCTTGGGTCTTTTGCATTATTATGCATCTCCTTGATAGTGAGACCCTGTCATTTATCCTGGACTATCTTTCCAAGAATGTTTATATAGTGGAAAACATAAATAATGTCTCCCTCCAATGCAGAGACAGTATTTTTTAAATTTTATTTTACAATTTTAAAATATAGAGATAGTATCTTATTCTAGAACAAAGAACTGACATGACTATTGCCCAGTGTAAAAGATGCAGTTTCCTTAATCTCAGGGTTTCTCTCCTGTAATACAAGCCACTGTGTGTAAAGGCATTATCAGGCTCCCTTTTGAGTCACTGTAAAAACTGGGGCTTGGGGTATTGGCCAGAAAAAAAACATGCTGATACTTTGGCTTCTGTTAAAGTTGTGAGTATTAAATTGTCCTCTGTCTCTAACCCAGGAGACTCATATCTTTTACTAACTTCCATGAAACTGTAGCATGCTAATATTTTTGCTTTGCAAATAAAGTAAAATCTCAGATCCTTCATCTTTATTGATGGGCATTATTTTGAGGATTTTATACTGATATGATACTAGCACAAGAACACAAAGATATTTACACAAATGGGTTCATGATAGTCGTATTTATACAGGTGAAAAATGAAAACAATCTAAATATTCATGGATAGAAAACTCATTAAATCATTACATACTATGAGTGGAATGCTTTAAAGCCCCTCCCCCCAAAATGAATATATAACCCTGTGCTTAATGAATGTGAATGATACCCATGACAAGAGTATGGAATCATGTTATTGAACACTAGTATAGTTCCATTTTTATTAGTAAACACTTTTCTCTCTCTCTGTCTCTTTCATTCTTTCTCTTTTACATACAACCATACATTTTTGGGTAAATGTACATCACTATGTCAGCAGTGGTTAACTCTGAATAATGGGATTTGAAATAATTTTACTTTTTCCTACTCATCTATATGTTCTTGTTCTTCTAAAATGATCATGTGTTATCTGGGTATTAAAAAAATAAATGATTCTCAGGATGCCTGGGTGGCTCAGTTGGTTAAGCAGCTGCCTTCGGCTCAGGTCATGATCCCAGCGTCCTGGGATCGAGTCCCACATCGGGCTCCTTGCTCAGTAGGGAGCCTGCTTCTCCCTCTGCCTCTGCCTTTCATTCTGTCTGCCTGTGCTCGCTCTTACCCCTCTCTGATAAATAAATAAAATCTTAAAAAAATAAATGATTCGTGTTAAATAAATTCTGCAGTTGTCTTTGGAATTCATATCTCAGGAAGTTTTTGAATTCTCATGCATATGACACATTAGTGAAATTCATTTCAAAGAGGATCTTGTATACCCACTATATTGACATAACTTCCTTCAAATTTTAGAGAGAATTAATTTCACAAATAGTTCTAAAATTTATGGCTATGTGGCCAGACTTGCCTGTGTTTGGGTTTATCTGGCTCAATAAAAGCATATTTTCTCTTATCTAACTTCTGATATTACTACTAAGGCTATTAGCGACTGCATAACTTACAAATTTGTTGAATCACTAAGTTATATAACTGAAATTATGAAATGTGTGTGTTGATTACACTCACAAACATTAAAAAAAAGACTATCAGAAAAAAATATAAATTAAAAAAGACTCTCAGAAATGGAAAGCTGGGGTTACTACTAAAAGTAAATTCATATTTGGTTCCAGAATAGGGATAATAAGTAAATAAATTCTCCTTTGGTTCCAGAATAAGTCCTCTGGTAATAGCCCTGTTCTCATTGATTTGTAACTGTGCACTTTGTATGAACATAGTTTTTTCACATAATTTTGGACAGATTGTTTTATCATTTATGCTAAAACTCATGTTTTAAAGTATGGAACTGCTAAAATTTGTACTTTAAAATATATAAGACTATACTTCATTATGAACAATAAATATAGATATATGAATATATCTTCCATTTTCCTGAATTAAAATTCCTGAACTTAACAAATTAATAGATTATATAAATATGATATTATGGTATTTCCAAAATTCTTTATAATCTTCTATTTAAATTCCAGTGAGTTAACATACAATATATTAGTTTCAGGTGTACATTATAGCGATTGAACACTTCCGTACATCACCCAGTGCTCATCACAACAAGGTTGCTCCTTATCCCCATCACTTATTTCACCCACTACCCCACCAGCCTGCCTTCTGGTAACCATCAGTTTGTTCTCTATACCTAAGAGACTGTTTGTTGGTTTCTCTCTCTCTTTTTGGCCCTTTGCTGTTTTATTTCTTAAATTCCACATATGAGTGAAAGCATATAGTATTTTTCTTTCTCTGACATATATTGTTTAGTATAATACTCTCTAGCTCCATCCATGTCATTGCAAATGGCAAGATTTCATTTTTTAAAGGGGGTGAGCAATATTCTATTGAATATATGCACTACATCTTCTTTATCCATTCATCAGTTGATGGACACTTGAGGTCTTTCCATAATTTGGCTAATGTAGATAATGGTGTTGGTTGTTATTTTTCCTATCTCATTTGTGATTTTGTTTATTTAGGTTCTTTTCCTTTCCTTGGTAAGTTTAGCTAGAGGTTTATAAATTTTAATCGTTTTTTTTTTTTTCAATACACCGGCTTCTGGTTTCATTGATGTGTTCTATTGTGTGTGTGTGTGTTTTCTTTTTTATTTTTTCCACTTATTTCTGCTTTAATATTTATTATTATCCTTCCTCCTTCTGAGTTTAGGCTTCATTTCTGTTTTTATTCTAGCTCTTTTAGGTATAAGATTCAGTTGTTTATTTGAGATTTTTCTTGCTTATTGAGGTAGACCTGTATTGCTATATACTTCCGTCTTAAGACCACATTTACTGCATCCCAGAGGTTTTTGGACCATTGTGTTTACATTGTCATTTGTTTCCATGTGTTTTTTTTAATTCCTTATTTGATTTCCTGGTTGGCCTATTCATTGATTAGCAGCATGTTGCTTAACCTCCATGTATTTGTGGTTCTTCCAAATTTTTCCTTGTCATTGACTTCTACTTTTATAGAGTTATGGCCAGAAAAGATGCATAGTATGATCTTAACCTTGTGTATTTGTTGCCTATTTTGTGGCCTAATATGCAATGTATTTTGGAGAATGTTCTATGTGCACTTGAATGTGTATTATGCTTGTTTTTCTTTAGGATGGAATATTCTGAATATATCTGCTGAGTCCATGTGGTCCAGTGTGTCATTCAAAGCCATCATTCCTTTCTTGATTTTATGTTTAGATAATCTGTCCACTTATTTAAGTGGTATGTTTAAGTCCTCTTCTATTATTACTTTATATCAATGAGTTCCTTTATGTTTGTTAGTAATTATTTTATATATTTGGGTGCTCACATATTGGGGACATAAATATTTACCATTGTTTTGTCTTCTTGTTGGGTTGTTCCCTTTATTATTATATAATGCCCTTCTTTGTCTCTTGTCAGTCTTTGTTTTTGCTTTTGTTTTTGTTTTTATTTTCTCTAATCCCAAATGGCCAATTTTATTTATTTATTTTATTTAAATTCAATTAATTAACATATAGTGTATTATGAGTTTCAGAGGTAGAGTTCAGTGATTCATCAATTGTATATAACACCCAGTGCTCATTATATCAAGTGACCTCCTTAATGCCAACCACTCTGCTCTCCCATCTCTCCAAATCTCTCTCCTCCAGCAACCCTCAGTTTGTTTCCCATGATTAAGAGTCTCTTATAGTTTGGCTTCCTCTATGATTATGTCTTGTTTTATTTTTCCCTAACTTAATATATGCTCCTCTGTTTTATTTCTTAAATTCCTCATATAAGTGAAATCATGTTAACTGCCTTTCTCTGCTTGACTTATTTCACTTAACATAATACCCTCTAGTTCCAACCATGTTGTTGCAAAAGGCAAGATTTCTTTCTTTTAGATGGCTGAATAATATACTATTCAAGATATATAATGTCTGGAGTAAATATTATTTATATATATTTAGATGTTTAGATATTTAGATCCATTCTTCTTCATCCATTCATCTGTTTATGGACTTCTAGGCTTTCTCTATAGTTTGGCTCTTGTGGACATAGCTGCTATAAACATTGGCCTGCAGGTGCCCCTTTGGATCACTACATTTGTATCTTTCAGGTATATACCTAGTAGTGTAATTGCTGGGTCATAGCATAACTCTGTTTTTAACTTTTTTTTTTTTGATACTTTAATTTGTTTTATTTTTTATGAACATAGATTTTTATCCCCAGTGGTACAGGTCTGTGAATCGCCAAGTTTACACACTTCAGAGTACTCACCATAGCACATACCCTCCCCAATGTCCATAACCCCACCTGCCTCTCCCGACCCCACTCCCCCCAGCAACCCTCAGTTTGTTTTGTGAGATTAAGAGTCACCTATGGTTTGTCTCCCTCCCAATCCCATCTTGTTTCATTGATTCTTCTCCTACCCACTTAAGCCCCCATGTTGCATCACCACTTCCTCATATCAGGGAGACAAACCATAG
>NC_081575.1:47151550-47152337 GCF_022355385.1 Mustela nigripes
CCCCACTTAAGCCCCCATGTTGCATCACCACTTCCTCATATCAGGGAGATCATATATGATAGTTGTCTTTCTCAGCTTGACTTTTTTCGCTAAGCATGATACGCTCTAGTTCCATCCATGTTGTCACAAATGGCAAGATTTCATTTATTTTGATGGCTCCATAGTATTCCATTGTGTATATATACCACCTCTTCTTGACCCATTCATCTGTTGATGGGCATCTATGTTCTTTCCATAGTTTGGCTATAGTAGACATTGCTGCTATAATATTCGGGTGCATGTGCCCCTTTGGATCACTACGTTTATATCTTCAGGGTAAATACCCAGTAGTGCAATTGCTGGGTCATAGGGCAGTTCTATTTTCAACATTTTGAGGAACCTCCATGCTGTTTTCCAGAGTGGTTGCAGCAGCTTGCATTCCCACCAACAGTGTAGGAGGGTTCCCCTTTCTCTGCATCCTCGCCAGCATCTGTCATTTCCTGACTTGTTATTTTTAGCCATTCTGACTAGTGTGAGGTGATATCTCATTGTGGTTTTGATTTGTATTTCCCTGATGCCGAGTGATGTGGAGCACTTTTTCATGTGTCTGATGGCCATCTGGAGGTCTTCTTTGCAGAAATGTCTGTTCATACCTTCTGCCCATTTCTTGATTGGATTATTTGTTCTTTGGGTGTTCAGTTTGATAAGTTCTTTGTAGATTTTGGACACCAACCCTTTATCTGATATGTCCTTTGCAAATATCTTCTCCCATTCTGTCAGTTGTCTTTTTTTTTTTTTTTTTTTTTTT
>NC_081575.1:47152437-47154170 GCF_022355385.1 Mustela nigripes
CGATGTTCCTAGGAAGTTGTTGCTGCGGCTGAGGTCGAAGAGGTTGCTGCCTGTGTTCTCCTCAAGGATTTTGATGGATTCCTTTCTCACAATCGAGGTCCTTTATCCATTTTGAGCCTATTTTTGTGTGTGGTGTAGGGAAATGGTCCAATTTCATTTTTCTGCATGTGGATGTCCAATTTTCCCAACACCATTTGTTGAAGAGACTGTCATTTTTCCATTGGACATTATTTCCTGCTTTGTCGAAGATTAGTTGACTGTAGAGTTGAGGGTCTATTTCTGGGCTCTCTATTCTCTTCCATTGATCTATGTTTCTGTTTTTGTGCCAGTACCATGCTGTCTTGATGATGACAACATTGTAATAGGACTTGAAGTCTGGAATTGTGATGCCACCAACGTTGGCTTTCTTTTTCAATAATCCTTTGGCTATTCGAGGTCTTTTCTGGTTCCATCTAAATTTTAGGATTATTTGTTCCATTTCTTTGAAAAAATGGATGGTATTTTGATAGGAATTACATTAAATGTGTAGATTGCTTTATGTAGCATGGACATTTTCACAATATTTGTTCTTCCAATCCAGAAGCATGGAACATTTTTGCATTTCTTTGTGTCTTCCTCAGTTTCTTTCATGAGTACTTTATAGTTTTCCGAGTATAGATTCTTAGCCTCTTTGGTTAGGTTTATTCCTAGGCATCTTATGGTTTTGGGTGCAATTGTAAATGGGATTGACTCCTTAATTTCTCTTTCTTCTGTCTTATTGTTGGTGTAGAGAAATACAACTGATTTCTGTGCATTGATTTTATATCCTGACACTTTACTGAATTCCTATACAAGTTCTAGCAGTTTTGGAGTGGAGTCTCTTGGGTTTTCCACATATAGTATCATATCATCTGCAAAGAGTGAGAGTTTCACTTCTTCTTTGCTGATTTGGATGCCTTTAATTTTCTTTTGTTGTCTGATTGCTGAGGCTAGGACTTCTAGTACTATGTTGAATAACAGTGGTGATAATGGACATCCCTGCCATGTTCCTGACCTTAGCAGAAAAGCTTTCAGTTTTTCTCCATTGAGAATGATATTTGTGGTGGGTTTTTCATAGATGGCCTTGATCATATTGAGGTATGTGCCCTCTCTTCCTACACTCTGATGAATTTTGGTCAGGAAGGGATGCTGTACTTTATCAAATGCTTTTTCAGCATGTATTGAGAGTATCATATGGTTCTTTTTCTTTCTTTTATTAGTGTGTTGTATCACAGTGATTGATTTTCAGATGTTGAACCAACCTTGCCGCCCTGGAATAAATCCCACTTGGTCATGGTGAATAATCCTTTTAATGTAGTGTTGGATCCTCTTGGCTAGTATTTGGGTGAGAATTTTCACATCTGTGTTCATCAAGCATATTGGTCTGTTGTTCTCTTTTTTGTTGGGATCCTTGTCTGGTTTTGGGATCAAGGTGATGCTGGCCTCATAAAATGAGTTTGGAAGTTTTCCTTCCATTTCTATTTTTTGGAACAGTTTCAGGAAAATAGGAATTAATTCTTCTTCAAATATTTGGTAGAATTCCCCTGGGAAGCCATCTGGCCCTGGGCTTTTGTTTGGAGGATTTTGATGACTGTTTCAATCTTCTTACTGGCTATGGGTCTGTTCTGGATTTCTATGTCTTCCTGGTTCAGTTATGGTAATTTATAGGTCTCTAAGAATGCATCCATTTCTTCCAGATTGTCAAATTTGTTGGC
>NC_081575.1:47154270-47186797 GCF_022355385.1 Mustela nigripes
CATGACTTTATTTATTTGGGTCCTTTCTCTTTTCTTTTTGATAAGTCTATCCAGGGGTTTATCAATCTTATTAATTCTTTCAAAGAACCAGCTCCTAGTTTCATTGATTTGCTCTATTGTTTTTGGTTTCTATTTCATTGATTTCTGCTCAGATCTTTATGATTTCTCTTCTCCTGCTGGGTTTAGGGTTTCTTTCTTGTTCTTTCTCCAACTTCTTTAGGTGTAGGGTTAGGTTGTGTACTTGAGACCTTTCTTGTTTCTTGAGAATGGCTTGTACTGCTATATATTTTCCTCTCAGGACTGCCTTTGCTGTGTCGCACAGATTTTGAACCGTTGTGTTTTCATTATCATTTGTTTCCATGATTTTTTTTTTAAATTCTTCTTTAATTTCCTGGTTGACCCATTCATTCTTTAAAAGGATGCTGTTTAGTCTCCATGTATTTGGGTTCTTTCCAAACTTCCTCTTTTGGTTGAGATCTAGCTTCAGAGCATTGTGGTTTGAAATGCAGGGAATGATCCCAATTTTTGATACCAATTGAGTCCTGATTTAGGACCGAGGATGTGATCTATTCTGGAGAATGTTCCACGTGCACTAGAGAAGATTGTGTATTCTGTTGCTTTGGGATGAAATGCTCTGAATATATCTGTGATGTCCATCTGGTCCAGTGTGTCGTTTAAGGCTTTTATTTTCTTGTTGATATCTTGCTTGGATGATCTGTCCATTTCAGTGAGGGGGAGTGTTAAATTCCCCTACTATGATTGTATTATTGTTGATGTGTTTCTTTGATTTTGTTATTAATTGGTTTTTTAGTAGGCTGCTACCATGTTAGGGGCATAGATATTTCAAATTGTTAGATCTTCTAGTTGGAGAGATCCTTTGAGTATGATATAGTGTCCTTCCTCATTTCTCATTATAGTCTTTGGCTTAAAATATAATTGATCTGACATAAGGATTGCCACCCCTTATTTCTTCTGATGTCCATTAGCATGATAAATTCTTTTCCACACCCCCCCACTTTAAATCTGGAGGTGTCTTCAGGCTTAAAATGAGTTTTTTGTAGGCAACATATAGATGGGTTTTTTTTTTTTAACCCATTCTGATTCCCTGTGTCTTTTGTTTGGGGTATTTATCCCATTATCATTCAGCGTAACTATTGAGAGATATGAATTTAGTGCCATTGTATGCCTGTAAGATGACTGTTACTGTATATTGTCTCTGTTCCTTTCTGATCTACCACTTGTAGGCTCTCTCTTTGGTTAGAGGACCCCTTTCAGTATTTCCAGTAGAGCTGGCTTGGTGCTTCCAAATTCTTTCAGTTTTTGTTTGTTCTGGAAGCTTTTGATCTCTCCTTCTATTTTCAATGATAGCCTAGCAGGGTATAGTATTCTTGGCTGCATGTTTTTCTCATTTAGTACTCTGAATATATCATGACAGCTCTTCTGGCCTGCCAGGTCTCTGTGGATAAGTCTGCTGGAAATCTAATATTTTTACCATTGTATGTTACAGACTTCTTTTCCCTGGCTCCTTTAAGGATTTTTTCTTTGTCACTAAGACTTGTAAATTTTATTATTAGGTGTTGGCGTGTGGACATATTCTTGTTGATTTTGAGGGGGGTTCTCTGCACCTCCTGGATTTTGATGCTTTTTCCCTTTGCCATATTATGGAAATTCTCTCCAATAATTCTCTCCAATATGCCATCTGTTCCCCTATCTCTTTCTTCTTCTTCTGGAATCCCAATTATTCTAAAATGAGTTTTTTGTAGGCAACATATAGATGGGCTTATGGTGTCACTTATTTCTAGAATTCTCCCCTTGTGATCCAGTAGCTGTTTGTCCCTCTTTTGCTTAGCTTCTTTATTCTCTGTCATTTGGTCTTCTATATTGCTAATTCTTTCTTCTGCCTCATTTATCCTAGCAGTGAGTGCCTCCATTTTTTACTGCACCTCATTAATAGCTTTTTTTAAATTTCAACTTGGTTAAATTTTAGTTCTTTTATTTCTCCAGAGAGGGCTTTTATATCTCCCGAGAAGGTTTCTCTAATATCTTCCATGCCTTTTTCGAGCCTGGCTAGAACCTTGAGAATCCTCATTCTGAACTCTAGATCTGCCATATTACCATTGTCTGTATTGATTAGGTCCCTAGTCTTTGGTAATACCTCTAGTTGTTTTTTTTTTTTTTTGTTTTTTTTTTTTTTTTTTTTTTTTTTTTTTGTTATTTTTTTTTTATTAGAGTATATGAAGGAGGGGTGCCTGGGTGGCTCAGTGGGTTAAAGCTTCTACCTTCGGCTCAGGTCATGATTTCAGGGTCCTGAGATCGAGCCCCACATTGGGCTCTCTGCTTGGCAGGGAGCCTGCTTTCTCCCTCTTCTCTCTCTACCTGCCTCTCTGCCTACTTGTGATCTCTCTCTGTCAAATAAATAAATAAAATCTTAAAACAAATAAACAAACAAACTAAAAAACAAAACAAAAAAAAAACTCCTCTATCTTTAAAAAAAAACAAAAAAGAGTATATGAAGGAGCAAGTAAAATACTATAAGGGTTGCAAAGACCCCAGGAATAAAAGCTTTAACCAAATCAGAAGAGATCCCAAACCATGGGGGGGTGTGGTAGAAAGGGTTATAAAGAGGTTCAGAAAAAAAAAATCACTAAGCACTTAAAAAGAGAAAACAAATAAAGAAAAAAATATAAAGAAGAAAAAAGTATATCTAGATTAACTATTTAAAAAACGTTAAAGAAGAAAAGGCTAAAGTTTAAAAAAATAAGCAGAAGAAGAAAAAAATTGAAAAAAAATTTAAATTAACTGCAAGACTAAAGAATCATGGGGAGAAAGCCATGAGTTCTGTGCTTTGCCTTCTCCTCCTCTGGAATTCCGCTGCTCTCCTTGGTATTAAACTTGCATTCCTTGGTAGGTGAACTTGGTGCTGGCTGGATTTCTTGTTGATCTTCTGGGGGAGGGGCCTGTTGTAGTGATTCTCAAGTGTCTTTGCCCCAGGTGGAATTGCACAGCCCTTACCAGGGGCCGGTCTGAGTAATCTGCTCGGGTTCGCTTTCGGGAGCTTTTGTTCCCTGAATGCTTTCTGTAGAGTTCCAGAGGATGGGAACGAAAATGGTAGTCTTTCATGGTTCACCTCCTCTTATGTTTTTTAAAAAAATCTTTTTGGGTCTTATGTATTAATTTAGTGAGGATTCAAAAATAATGAATACTGTTATGCTGAAAATAAATTAAAAAATCTTTAATAAAAAAAAAAAAGAAAAGAAAAGAAAATTGTAGTCTTTGGCCCGGAGGAGCCTAGAGCTTGGGCCCCACTCCTCAGTGAGCCCTCAGAGAATAGCGCCCAATTACTCCTGTCTCCCTGGCCTCTGGCCGTGCTCTAAGCTCACCGAGGGTGCAACTGGTTCAAGGTAACCCCAAGCTGAAAGCTCACTCCTCGGCTCTGTCTCTGTAGCCGGCTTCCCTGTTCTAATACCTTCAAGCTCTGCAACTCTAAGACACCCCCGATCCTTCTGTGACCCTGCAGGACCTGAGGCCAGGCTGACCCCGTGTGGGCTTCACCCCGGTTTAGCCTCTGGAGCAATGTCCCTCAGCGGAACAGACTTTTTAAAGTCCTGATTTTGTGTTTTGTTGCTCCACCACTTGCCGGGATCCGGCCCCTCCCCCCACGATCTATCTTCCCATCACTTTGGATTCACTTTGCCTGTCCTACTTTTCAGAAAGTGGTTGATTTTCTGTTTCTAGAATTGCTATTCTTCTTCTCCTCAATCTCCTGTTGGATTTGTAGGTATTTGCAATCTTTAGATAAGCTATTTAGCTGATCTCCTGCTGCCTGATGTAGTCTCAGTCTGCTACTTCTCTGCCATCTTGACTCCTCTTCTGCTTTTAACTTTTTGAGAAAACTCCACATGGTTTTCCAGAGTGGCTGAAGCAGCTTGCATTCCCACCTACATTGTAAGAGAATTTCCCTTTCTCCAAATCCTCATCACCATTTGTTGCTTCCTGACTTGTTAATTTTAGCCATTCTGATTTGTGTGAGGCGACATTTCATTGTGGGTTTGATTTGTATTTCCGTGATTTCAAGTGATGCTGAGCAATTTTTCATGTCTGTTAGCCATTTGGATGTCCTCTTTGGAGATATGTCTATTCATGTCTTCTGCCCATTTCTTGACTGTATTATTTGTTCTTCGGGTGTTGAGTTTGAGAAGTTCTTTATAGATTTTGGATACTAGCCCTTTATCTGATAAGACATTTGCAAATATCTTCTCCCATTCTCTCAGTTGTCTTTAAGTTTTGTCTGCTGTTTTCTTTGCTGTGCAAAAGCTGTTTATCTTGATGAAGTCCCAATAGTTCATTCTTACATTTGTTTCCCTTGCCTTTGGAGATATGTCTAGCAAGAAGTTGCTGTGGCCAAGGTCAAAGAGGTTTCTGCCTGCCTTCTCCCCTAGTATTTTGATGGATTCATGTCTCACATTGAAGTCTTTCATCCATTTTGAGTTTGTCTTTGTGTATTGTGTAAGAGAATGGTCCAGTTTCATTCTTCTGCATGTGGCTGTCGAATTTTCCCAACATCACTTACTGAAGAGACTGTCTATTTCCATTAGATATTCTTTCTTGCTTTGTCGAAGATTAGTTGGCCATAGAGTTGAGGGTCCATTTCTGGGTTCTCTATTCTGTTCCATTGCTCTAATTTATCTGTTTTTGTGCCAGTACCATACTGTCTTGATGATTACAGCTTTGTAATAGAGCTTGAAATCCAGAATTGTGATGCTACCAGCTTTGGTTTCCTTTTTCTTTTTTAAAATGTTTTGTTTATTATTTTGGCAGAGAGATAGAAAGAACAAGTAGGGAGAGCAGCAGGCAGAAAGAAAGGGATAAGCAGACTCGCTGCCCATCAGGGAACCCAATGTGGGGTTCAATCCCAGGACCCTGGGATCATGACCTGAGCCTAAGTCAGCCACTTAAACAAGTGAGCCACCCAGGAACCCCTGGTTTTCTTTTTCAACTTTTCTTAGACTATTTTTGATCTTCTCTAGTTCCATACAAATTTTAGGATTATTTGTTCCAGCTCTGCAAAAAATGTTAATGGTATTTTGATAGGGATTGCATTGAATATATATTAATTGCTCTGGGAAGCATAGATATTTTAATAATATTTTTTCTTCTAATCCATGAGCATGGATTGTTTTTCCATTTCTTTGTATCTTCTTTAAATTATTTCATGAGTGTTCTGTAGTTTTCTGAGTACAAATTCTTTGTCTCTTTGGTTAGGCTTATTCTTATGTATCTTGTAGTTATTGGATGCAATTGTCAATAAGATCTACTCCCTAATTTCTCTTTCTTCTGTCTCACTGTTAGTGTATAGAAATGCAACTTATTTCTGTGCATTGTTGTTATATATTCTGTCACTCTTCCACTATTTTCTCAGCCCGGTGATACTTGCTTTAAATTCATCATGGATGTTACTTGTATCTGTTTCACGTCAATCTCTGGCTGTGGTCTTATCTTGCTCTTTCACTTGGGATAAATTTCACCACCTTGGCAATTTGTCTAAGCCTCTGCCTCTTTTCTGTGTTAGAAAAGCCAGTTATACTTCCTGCTTCTGAATGTAATAGCCTTATGAAGAAGAGGTCATGTGGTGCCCAGGGCCTGGCTCTTCAGGAAATGTCTCTGGTGTGTACTACATATCCTCTGCTGTTGTGTCAGACCAGTCTTCTGCAGAGGTTCCCTTGCCCACTGTGGGAAGTGTTGGTTCCTGTCCTGAATGTGGTAAGTTTTAACTAGGTATGCTCTGGTCTGCTTATGAAATGAGACCTGTCACCACTTCCATTGAAAATGAGGCCCTAAACAACTCTCTGATTGTGACATGCCATGAGGTCAGGGGTTTCTGCTGGTCTACTGGGTGTGCATCTTGCTGTGCTGGAACTGAGGCAAGTTTGACCAAGAGGAGTAGTGCTTCCAGAGCACATGACTGTGGGGCTTGGCATAAGCTTGTTAGGCAGCCAGTGTCACTGCTATGCTGCTTCCCACAGTTCACTCTGTGTTTATGCTGAGGGTCAGGGGAGGGAAATTTCACCAGTCATCTTTTTTGTTCCTGGAGAGGTATCTCTGTGAATACTGCATGTCAGGGACACACTTCAAAAAGAACAAAATATCCCCCTGACCACCCTCCCCCATCGCTGTGTGCCTCAGCCATCCCCCTAGATCCCCATTTCCATACTGTCTGCCTCTGCATTGTTTGCCTTTCCAGGAGCAGTGCAGTGCTGTCAGGGCTCTATCCAGCCAAGACAGCTGACCTTTAAACCTCCAGTCTTCAAACCGTGCTGGTTGCAAAAACTCACCATAATCAGCCCCTTTCATTTTCCCAGCCAATGGCTTTAGGTAAACATTCTTTTAATGTGATCCTTTCTCTCTCTCTCTCAATCTCTCTCTCTCTCACCTGTCTCTACAAGAATGGTTCCCTCCCTTCCACAGCATCCATGGTCTGTTTCTCCATTAAACCACACCTCTATACTTTCTATATTCCTGGGTGTGGCTTCTTCTACTTGTTTAGTTGTGTAACATGTTCTTTAGTCTTCTGGTCGATTTCTGGAGTGTTGAGGATGATTTGATAGTTATCTAACTGTGTTCATGGAATGAGTCAAGGATAGAGTCCTTCTACTCCTTTACCAACTTCCTCTAATTTCAAAAAAAGGAGGCTTTTAAGATAAGATTACACCTACATAATGACAAACTTTTAAGAAATACATCTCACTAAGGAATGAGGAGGATATCACAATAGAAAATCAAGGTCTTCATTTTGACAAAATACTTTTGATATTTCAGCTCAAAACCTGTTCCTTGATTAGCTCTTTCAGATATATTCACTAGGGTCCAAATGTAGTTTGTAGTTAAACTCAGAATAGTTAACATATTTCAAAGAAGAACATATTATCATTTGAGAATTAAAAAGAAAAAAAAATCAGAGAATTCCAAATACACATATTTTCTGGTCTTTGAGAAAGGAATGAGATATAGTGAGAAAAAGGTGGGATTCAGAGAGAGAGAGAGAATTAGCTAGTTGAAAGGATAATTAATATGGTTAAGATTTTAAATACTGATATTTTATTAATATTTAACACTGTTCATCCTTTTAATTCAGAATATATTGCAAACATTAGCTTAAAGTCCAGTGAAATGTCTCCTTAAACAGGCATATCTAATAACAGATGTTTTCTCCAAAATGTTAATGGGCAATGTAGGTTGAATCAGTGGGTAGGTCGGGTCACAGTTTGCAGGCCTTTATCTTGTTTGAACAGTCCCTTGTTGAAATTTCAGTCTGTAATTGTTAATTATTTTGCTATGTTTAACACAAATAATGTGAAATTTATTTATTGTTCTTGATAATTAGTCATAGTGATTAGATCATGCTTTATATAATGCAGGAGTTTTCTTTTTACTTATTCACTTTTTAATTTTATTTATTTATCTATTTATTTATCTATCTATCTATCTATTTATTTATTTAAGAAAGGCAGAGAGAGAGAGAGAGTTGGAGAGCACAAGGCAGGGGATGAGTAGAGGGATAGTGAGAAGCAGACTCTCCAATGTGCAGGGAGTCCAACGTAGGGCTCCATCCCTGGACTCTGGGATCATGACTTGTGTTGAAGGCAGATGCTCAACTAATTGAGCCACCCAGGGATCTCTAGGAGTTTTTTCTTCAAAAATGTCATGAACAAACAGTGGTTGGATTTGATTATATGGTAGCATTGTAATGTTTGAAGGGAGCTAATAGAGAGGTACTTTTTTATTACATTTAAAGGTTCTCATTGTAATATACTTTGGAAAGCTAACATTGTTTATGGAATTGAATAGTAAGTAAGTACCAAATAGTTGTTGTTTGGTGTGCATAATGATGATAGTTATTTATCAGTGGAGGTGCTTGACTTTCTCTACTAGTCCATGTTAAATAATCAGCTACTAAGGACATGTCTGGTTTGTGTTTGGTTTGGGGTCTCCAAAAATATGATGCAAACAACTGTGTTACATTTAGTGCCTGGCTAATCAAATCAGAGAAAACAAATGATGATATCTAAAGGAATAAACTACAGAAAGAAACTACAAATGAAAAAAATCTATTATGCTGAAGGAGATTTAGGAATTCTTTCTCAGAATTAGAAATCTGTATGTCCTGGTTGATTTCACAGGTGACAAGACTGGTTTGCATAACAAAGGATACTTATCTGGATTATTCAGATTAAAAAAAACATCTTCGCTCCCTTCCCCTTACACACATACACACACAAACACACAAACACACACACACACACACAAACACACCACACTAAATACGATTGTTTCTATTTTAATTATTGACTAAATGCTTTACCTCATATTTTGGTGATAGTCATAAATATTAAATGAACTTGGATATAAAGCACTGATATTTTATAGAAACATCTATACATTGAGCTTGTGAAATGAAACATGAAACTTATCACAGTATGTGATTTAGTAAGACACATATCTTAATTTTAGTCAGGAGAAGAAAAAATTATTAACAAAAATGTAATATCTAGTAAAATGAAGCAAATAGAGCAAGCTTAATTAACTACCTTAGATTAGATATTAGGTACTAATAGTAACTAAAACAATACAACATCTAATACTTTTTTATACTATGTTAAGCATTTTAGCAGGTACATAATTCATTGTCTACAGAATCACACCACACTTTATTTCAGGAAATCTTAATACACCACTGTGAGGTAGGTATGACCATTACCAGAATTTTACAGACAAGAAAACTAAGACACAAAGAATATTGGGATTAAATGACTTGTCTATAGTGGCAGTTATTAGAAGGCAGAATCATAAGAAATGGAAATGGAAGCGTGGGTATTTGCTGGGAATTATAAATTAGAGGAATGACAGAGGACCAGCAGATCTAGTTCTTCCCAATGCTACTCAGGCCACTGATGGTTTACCGGTCTGTCTTTCTTTCAATTAACCATTGGCTATAATTTGTAGACAACTCCCTTTTGTAGTTACATGGATATTTTCTAGGATGAAATTAAAAGGCTCTTTCTCTAAGTGTCAGAAGCAGTGCCTTTTAAAAATTTCAAATATTTTTCTTTTTTTAATTAAATTTCATTTTTTTCAATTTCCAAAATTCATGGTTAATGCACCACACCCATTACTCCATGCAATATGTGCCCTCCATAATAACCACCATGAGGCTTACCCAACCCCCACTCCCCTCTCCTCCAAAACCCTCAGTTTGTTTCTCAGAGTCCACAGTTTCTCACGGTTTGTCTCTTCCTCCAATTTTCCCCAAATCACTTCTCCTCTCCATCTCCCAATGTCTTCTGTGTTACTTCTTGTGCTCCAAAAGTAAGTTAAACCATGTAATAATTGACACTCTTTGCTTGATTTATTTCACTCAGCATAATCTCTTCCAGTCCTGTCCATGTTGACACAAAAGTTGGATATTCATCTTTTTTGATGGAGGCATAATACTCCATTGTATACATGGACCATATCTCCTTTATCCATTCTTCTGTTGAAGGGCATCTTGGCTCTCACAACAGTTTAGCGACTATGGCCATTGCTGCTGTGAACATTGGGGTAGAGATGGCCCTTATTTTCACTACATCTGTAACTATGAGATAAATACCCAATAGTGCAATCACAGGGTCATAAGGTAGCTCTATTTTTAGTTTCGTAAAGAATATCCACACTTTTTTTGAAAAAAAAAATTAAAAAGTGGCTGCAACGACTTACATTCCCACCAACAGTATAAGAGGATTGCCCTTTCTCCACATCCTCTCCAACACTTGTTACTTACTGTCTTATTAATTTTGGCCATTCTAACTGGTGTAAGATGTTATCTCAGTGTGGTTTGGATATGAAATCTCCCTGATGGCTAATGATGATGAACATTTTTTCATGTGTCTGTTAGCCACATTTATGTCTTCTTTGGAGAAGTGTCTGTTCATGTCTTCTGCCCTTTTATTGACACGATTATCTGTTTTGTGTGTGTTGAGTTTGAGGAGTTCTTCATAGATTTTGGATATCAGCCCTCTATCTGTAGTGTCATTTGCAAATATCTTCTCCCACTCCATGAGTTGCCTCTTTGTTTTGTTGACTGTTTCCTTTCCTGTGCAGAAGCTTTTGATCTTGATGAAGTCCCAAAAATTCATTTTCGCTTTTGGGCTTTGGAGACATCTTGAAAGAAGTTGCTGTGATCGCTGTCAAAGAGGTTACTGCCTATGATCTCCTTTAGGATTTTGATAGATTCCTGCCTCACATTGAGGTCTTTTCTCCATTTCAAGTTTATCTTTGTGTATGGTGTAAGAAAACAGTAGAATTTCATTCATCTACACATAACTGTCCAATTTACCCATCACCATTTATTGAAGAGACTGTTTTTACCAATGGATATTTTTTCCTGCTTTGTCAAGGATTATTTAACCATAGAGTTGAGGAACCATATCTGGACTCTCTACTCTGTTCCACTGGTCTAAGTGTCTGGGTTTTTTTTTTTTTTTTTTTTTTTTTTTTTTTAGTTTTGGGTTTTTTTTTTTTTTTTTTTTTTTTTTTTTAGCAGTACCATGCTGTCTTGATGATTACAGATTCGTAGTAAACCTTGAAGCCAGACAATGTGATGCCCCCAGTTTTGTTTTTCTTTTTCAACTTTTTCTTAGCAATTCAGGGTCTCTTCTAGTTCCAAACAAATTTTAGGATTGTTTGTTCCAGTTCTTTGAAAAATGCCAGTGCAATTTTGATCAGAATGGCCTTGAATGTATAGATGTCTCTAGGCAGTATAGACATTTTAACGATGTTTATTCTTCCAATCCATGAGCATGGAATGATCTTTCATCTTTTTGTGTATTCTTCAATTTCTTTCAAGAGTGTTCTGTAGTTCCTTGAGTACAGATACTTTACCTCTTTAGTTAAGTTTATTCCCAGGTATCTTACAGTTCTTGGTACTGTAGTAAATGGAATTGATTCTCTAATTTCCCTTTCTGTATTTTCATTGTTAGTGTATAAGAAAGCATCTGATTTCTGTACATTGATTTTGTATCCTGCCACATTACTGAATTGCTGCATGAGTTCTAGTAGTATGGAGGTGGAGTTTTTTGGGTTTTCCATATAAAGTATGATGTCATATCCAAAGAGAGAGAGTTTGACTTCTTTGCCAATTTGAATTCGTTTTATTTCTTCTTGTCTGATTGTTGTTGCTAGGTCTTCTAATACCATGTTGAATAACAGTGTTAAGACTGGACATCCTTGTCGTATTCCTGATCTCAAAGGGAAGGCTGTCAGTTTTTCCACATTGAGGATGAGTTTGCTGTGGGTTTTTCATAGATTTTAGGAAGTTGAAGAATGTTCCCTCTGTCTCTATACTTTGAATCATTTTAATTAGGAACGGATGCTGTATCTTGTCAAATGCTTTTTCTGCATCAATTGAGAGGACCATGTGGTTCTTCTCTCTTCTCTTATTGATTTGTACTACCACATTGCTTGAATTGCAGATGTTGAACCATGCTTGCATCCCACCTGGTCATGGTGGATAATCTTTTTAATGTACTGTTGGATCCTCTTAGCTAGGATCTTGTTGAGAAACTTGGCATCCATATTTTTCAAGGATATTGGTTTGAAATTCTCCATTTTGGTGGGGTAGTTGCCTCGTGTGGGGATCATGATAATGCGGGATTAATAGAAAGAGTCTGGAAGTTTTCCTTCTATTTCTATTCTTTGAAACAGCTTCAGGAGAATAGGTATTATTTCTTCTTTGAATGTATGGTAGAATTCTCCAAGGAATGCATCAGATCCAAGGCTCTTGTTTTTTGGGAGGTTTTTGATCACTGCTTCAATCTCTTTACTAGATATTGGCCTATTCAGGTTGTCAATTTCTTCCTAATTCAGTTTTGGAAGTTTAGAGGTTTCCAGGGTTGCATCCATTTCCTATAGGTTGCTTAACTTATTGGCATATAACTGTTGATTATAATTTCTGATGATTGTTTCTCTTTTCTTTGTGTTAGTCATGATCTCTTCCACTTTCATTCATAATTTTATTAATTTGGGTCCTCTCTCTTTTCTTTTGGATTAGTTTGGACAATGGTTTGTCGATCTTATTAATTCATTGAAAAAAAAACAGCTTCTAGTTTCGTTGATGTGTTCTACTGTATCTCTAGTTTCTATCTCGCTGATCATTGATCTCTGCTCTAATCTTGATTATTTTCCTTCTTGTGTTAGGGTTGGCTTAATTTGTTTTTGATTCTCCAGTTCTTTAAGGTATAAAGACGCCTGGCGTATTCTGTATTTTTCAATTTCCTTGAGTGAGGTTTGGACAACTATGTGTTTTCCCTTTAGAGCACCTTTGCCATATCCCATAGGATTTGGACCGACGTATCCTCATTCTCATTGGTTTCCATGAATTGTTTAAGTTCTGCTTTGATTTCCTGGTTAATCCAAACATTATTAAGCAGGGTGGGCTTTATCTTCCAAGTGTTTGAATTCCTTCCAAAGTTTTTCTTGTGATTGAGTTCCAGTATCAAAGCACTGTGGTCTGAGAATATGCAGGGGATAATCTCAGTCTTTTGGTATCAGTTGATCCCTGATTTGTGACCCAGTATGTGGTCTATTCTGGAGAAAGTTCCATGTGGACTTGAGAAGAATGAGTACTCTGTTGTTTGAGGGTGGAATGTTCTGTATATATCTATGAGGTCCATCTGGTCCAATGTGTCATTCAATTCTCTCCTTTCTTTATTGATTTTTCTGCTTGGATAATCTGTCTATTACTGAGAGTGGTGTGTTAAAATCCCCTATTATTAATGTATTCATATCATTATGACACTTTATTCTGATTAACAGTTGTCTTATATAGTTGACTACTCCCATATTGGAGGCATAACTATTTACAATTGTTAGATCTTCTTGGTGGATAGACCCTTTAAGAATGATGTAGTGTCATTCTTTATGTCTGACTATAGTCTTTAGTTTAAAACCTAACTTAACTTGTCTGACAGTCGCTACTCCAGCTTTCTTTTGAGGCCCATTGGCATGAAAGATGCTTCTCCATACCTTCACTTTCACTCTGGATGTATCTTTAGGTGTCAGTTGGGTCTCTTGTAGACAGTATATGAACAGGTCCTGTCATTTTATCCAACTGCAACTCTACTCCATTTTATGGGAGCATTTAGGCCTTTCACCTTGAGAGTGATTATTGAAAGATACGTTTTGATTGACACCATGCTCCCTGTGAAGTCCTTTTTTCTATAGATTGTGTAAATTTCTGTTGTATGTCACTCTTGGGTTCTTTCATCTTTTATAGAACCCCTCTTAATATTTCTTGTAGGGTCATCTTGGTGGTCAAATATTCTTTTAAACTTTGCTGGTCTTGGAAACTCTTTATCTCTCCATCCATTTTGAATGGAAGCCTTGCGGATAAAGTATTATTAGCTGCATGTTCTTCTCATTTAGTGCCCTGAATATGTTTTGGCAGCCCTTGCTGGCTTGCAAGGTTTCTGTGGACAGGTATGATGTTATTTTGATGGACCTTCCTCTGCACATAGGGAATCTCTTCCCCTTAGTTGCCCTCAAAAGCTCTTGTCTAAAGTTATGATTTATCAGTCTTGCAATCAAGTGTCCCGAGGTATTTCTCAATTTTTCTTCTTGGAAGGGTGGCCTTTCTACTTCCAGGACAAGAGTGCTGGTTCCATTCCCCAGACTGGGTATTTTCATGGAGCATTTGTTCAACTATATCTTCTAGTCTTCTTTCTTTCTCCTCCCCCTCAGGGATCCCAATAATTCAGACATTGGAACATTTCATAGCATCATTTATTTCCCTAATTCTTTTTTCATGACTTCAAAGCTGTTTGTTCTGGGCCTCCTCCTGATCCTTTTTCTTTATCAGTTTGTCCTCTAGATCACTAATTTTATATTCTGCCTTGGTTACCCTACAAGTAGTTTACTTGCTAACTAAGTAGGTTACCCTACTTAGATTTACTCTAAATCTAAGTTTAGATATTTAGATTAGATTGGATCTCATTGGTAGCATTTTTAACTTCTTCTTGGACAGCTTTCACTTCTGCCCTAATAAATTCCAAGTTGTCACTAATGGTTTTCTGCATCCTAGCCATTACCTGGATAATTGTTAGCCTGAATTCCCTTTCTGATATACTGTTTATGTCCATATCCAATAGCTCTGATGGAGAGGTTCAGTCTCTGCATTTTTCCTCTGTTGGATGTTCCTTCTCCTACTCATTTTGCTGAGAGGTGGTTGAGGGGATGTGTAGTTGAATATATCAACTGTGATACAGGCAAGTTGCACTCTGGAACACTTTTGAGCAATCAGAAGTCACCACCAAAAAGAAAGAAAAAAGAAAAAAATAAGAGAGAGGGCAAGAGAGACAGGAAAAGAGAAAGAGAGAGAGAGAGAAGACCCAGCCAGAATGGGCCCCAAAGTTAAGATTTATAAGGTATACAAACAAAAACAAACTAACAAAAAGACTGACACAAGTGAATGACAAGGAAAAAAAAAGAACCCAGCCAAAATGAACCCCAAGTATAAGATTTATATAATACCAGAACAAAAACAAATAAACAGAAACACTGACAGAAGAAAAAGGTGAGAGGGTGATTATAAATCCTCAATATAGGCAAGGAAAGGTATTTTGATTCTTCCTGGGTGTATCTTGGTATCTTTGTTAAAGGACTCAACTTTCCAGAGCTAAAGGGAGATTAAATATTTGTTTATATATAGGGGTAGTATTGATTAGGGAAAGAGGATTACCTTGAAGCTTATATCTATATGTATGTATAAAAAATAAAATAGAAAAAAAAGAGAAAAGTACAGGTATATGTATGAAAACAGTTCAAGTTAAAAGGTTATTATGGAATATGTTGTTTTAAACCTCTAGCTGTAATAGTAAGTAGGTTAAAAAATAACAAAAGAACAAGAATAGTGAGAATGAATTAAAAAAAATAAAATAAACCTTTTATCTATGAAATATACAGGTTCTAGGCCAATACCGGGAGCTTAATATGTTATTTTCCCCTGATATTGTGATTTTCCTGTTTTATGGGGACCCTGTGGTGGTCGTCCTCTCATTCTTTTGCCTGGCTTTCTGGGGGAGAGGCCTTCGGTGTTGTTTTTCTGGCAGTCTTACTTGGGTTGAGTCCTCTTGCTCCCTATCAAGTTGTGGAAACTGGTTTTTCAGGCTTTTTTTCTCTGGATGTTTTGTTGCCCCCCCCCCCCCCCCCCCGGGTCTGGTGGCTTTTTGCAGCTTTTCAGAGGTTTAGTGGAAAGTATACTGCACCCAGACCTCAGAAGACAGCCTCAGTTTGGTCCCCTCTGGGTAGTCCAGAACACACAGACTCCCCCTCTGCAAACCTGTTGAGCTGTGCAACCTCCCACAGGCAGAGCACATCCCCAGGCACCATCTTAGGGGGCGCCCAAAGAGCCAGCTTGTTTCTGTGCTCCTGTGCCATTACAAACATGAGCGATATTGGTCCATGGAACCCACTTCCAATGCCTGCCTTTGCTGGGAATGCTGTCTGTGATAGTTCCATCATGTCTGGTCTGGGAGTGTCCAGACTCTCAGCTGGTCCTAGAGACCACCGGGTAGCACCTGCAAGGAGCATTCTCAGGCACAGGTGGGGAGTGCAGTTCAGACCCCAGTTGCACAGTGAGCAGAGTGCAAAAGGCTGTGGTTCTAGAGAACCCTCACCAGGTACCCTTATGTGGGGGTGGGAGTGCACCTTGAGCAGTGGTACAAGCCATGGAACCCTGGGGGCTCTGGGATCAGGAACTGGAGGCTATGCCATTGACCACACTCTCTCTGGTATGGGTAGTCGCCAGAGGTGGCCAACCTGGGTCCGTAGGCTTAGGCCCATGCCTGTGACTGCCCGATTCCACCAGTTGCCCCTTTAAGATCTTTTTTTCTTTTTGAGTGCTTTTAACTAGACTCCAAGTTAATGCTGGTCCCCAATCACAGGGTACTTTCATACTGTGGTATTGCTTTCCAATGGGCTGCCTCTGGTGGCTCCCTCCCCCTCTGTTTATCCTCTGATATTAGTCTGATTGTTTCCAGTACACTTTACCTCTCCACTGGTGTCTTCTCCACTGGTGTAGAGATCCAGAAGTGTATAATCCTATATCTCAGGTTGGTTTCATGGGTGTTCAGAGTGTTCTGGTAGATAATTAGCTCACTTTAGGGGACTGGTTGAAACAGGGGCTCCTACTTCTTCACTGTCTTGACCCTTTCCATCCAACAATCACTTTTCTAAAAGTAAATTATACTTTCCTCTTGCTGATCCTCTGTGGCTACCATTTTTATGGTTTCTCCAGCCTATTCTGCCCATGCTTAGTGGTAGAATAAAATATAATTAATGTTGTTGTTGTTTTTTTAACCAAATTCATTTACAGAGGGAATAATAATGGCTGAAAGTTTATTCTGTTCTAAAACAAGTTTTAATCCAGGTCGTAGATATGTCTCCTGAGCTCAAGAATTGTAATCAGGCTTTTGCTATATTCTAGCACAATGAATAATAGAAACAAGAGTTTTCTTTGATCTTAGCTTTATCCTGGAGTCTTTTAATTCAAGTTATACTTAGTTCAAATTATTTGATATGAAATATTTCAGCTACAGAGACTTCATCTCAAGTTCCTTATATTAATAACATTACTTCAGTTATTTTCTCCCTGTTCCCTCCTCCCAACCTCAAATAATTCTTTGTAATCCACTCATGCTTAGAATTCACATCAAAAAGAAAAAAAGTGGGGACAAATAGTGAAGATAGTATTGTAATTAATGTCAACTAGATGTTTCATCATCTTTGTAAAGGCAAGATAATAATCTTCCAACAATTTCCAGATTGATTATAATTTCCTTATATCCCTTTAAGGCACTCAATGCACTTTCTACAAAGTGAGATAAGTCAGTTCAAAAACGATGATAATAATAATATTATTATTATTATTATTATCAACAGCAAGAGCCGCAAACTGTTAATAGAATTCATTACTTTCCAGACACTCTTAAAAGTACTCAACAAAATGAGCTTTTTAAATAGTTAACAGGAGATAGAAACAAAAGCAATGGCATCAGATTATAATCTTTTGACAGTTCTTGGATTAGCTGTCCTCAGCAAAAGATCTGGATTACTTCCAATTGTTCCCCTTAAAAGGAACTTTATTTGATGTTATGACACCAGTCCTAATAGAAATGAGTAAGTCAGGGATGCTCGGGTGGCTCAGTCAGTTAAGCATCTGCCTTTGGTTTGGGTCATGATCCCATGGCCTTGGGATAGAGTCCCACAATGAGCCTCTTGCTCAGTGGGGAATCTGCTTTACCCTCTTTCTGCTGCTCCCCCTGCTTGTGCTCTCTGTCCCCCTGGCAAATAAATAAATAAATAAATAAATAAAATATTAACAAAAAAGAAATGAGTAGGTCAAATAGGGTTATATGCAGGGATAGTGCAAGACAATAATGAGTCTTCAACTGCTTACAGGGAAGACTTCTATAGCTTTTATTAAGCTTTTTATTATTCCTCTTTTCTCTTATGTGATTACAAATAAAATACCAAATACCTGGATGATAAAGAACATAAAAGACAGGTATAATTTCAGAAATAATTCAAAGAGTGTCCATTGGTAAGTAATCAATTTACTCCTATAGGCACCTCTTTGGTAGCTAACTTTCCTCAGCTAAGTCCTTACTGTTTATGACTTGTTACACTTTGAATGAGTACATGGGGGAAAACAATGTTTTTCCTGCACTGTTGGTAAAATCCAGTCTAAAAAAACTTCAAGGATCATAACTTTTAATCTATCACACTAGAACTTTTTTCACCTTAATATTGCTAGAACTTTAACTATACAAACCCAATTTTTCTCATTTTGAATATTTCCCTATTCTAAATGTTATTCTTTGAAAGAGGAAATAAGAAGGAGCTAGCATGTCCTTTGCCAGCATGTTCTAAAACAATAACAACAAAAACATTTCTCAGGAGATCAGTCTGAGTCCTCCTTATTCCCCCCACCCAATTTGGGACAATATATCAACTAGAACCTGTAGTATTATTTATACTGAAGATATATAGACCATAGAATTCACTTGGTGACTTTATAGAACACAATGTTCACTGTGTGCTTAAAAACAAAATGAAACATCAACAACAACAACAAAACTTGCTTTTGAAGCAAATCAAAGAATGGCATTAACCTTTTTTTCCCCCCACCATGGTGCACTTTAGTATCCTTGAAAAGATTTTGAGTCTCCAGCCTGTTATGGCAAGCCTAATAGAACTGCTTGGAGGTATCATATTTGATAGCTACTTGTATCTTCAACTAAGAGAAAGTCTCTTCTTTTTCATGACATCTCTCCTCTTCAAGATCCTTAAGTATGGGCCACTGCAATTATACGATACTCTTAATACAAGTATAGTATATGTCAGTATCAGAAGAAAGCACATATAAAGGTGGGGACAGAATCTGGGGCAAGAGGAAAAGTTAAATTAAGGAGCAAAAGACCAGAATGGCTACATTTTCTAAGAAAATAATGTTATATTCTTCATGTTCCTAGTGCAGGTTGTTGTTATATGCTTATAAATGTTAACTATGTTCTAAGTGAACTTAAGCCTATATAAATAAAGTTTCTCAATATGAAAAGTTGAATGCATGAGAGATATATGTGATGTGTTCTGATAGAGGTGAGTGATCAAAAGCAAAACCTACTTTTAAGAAGATAAATTATCAGTATGGCATATTATTATAGAGCAGATTTTAGAGGCAAAAGTCTATGAAATATACAATTTGGATGGAAGGGTCATTACATAAAGTATGCTATTGAAAAGATAAAGTTGAAAGACCCATGGTTCTGAAAACTCACCTGTAATGAGCAGTAAAATAAAGGTCATTATCTGTTGATATTAAGTTTAGGAAATTCATAAACTCATGTAGGGTTCCAAAAAAAAAATGAGCACAAAGAACCATATTTCTCTGTATGGGAATTGAAGAGCTGTTGAAAACCTGAAAGTGCAATAGGGTAAGTAATAAATTAAAAAGATGCTGACTTAGGAATGAGATCCCATCTTCCTATAAAGGAAAAACAAATGGGTAGCTGAATGGGGGTATGGCAAAATTTTGTAAGATAGCCCTGGGACTATGAAATTGAGGAATGTTATATGAATGGAGGGGACAAACTGCTATACACAGGAATTAAATTATAACAGCAACACAAAACTTAAGGTTATTTTTAGTCATATGTAGCAAAAGATTACAGTGTACCTGTACCATTTTGGGGAGAAAATACTTGCACAAAACAAACCCATGTGTGCAAATGCATGTTGATAATCCATGCAGCATACTATCATCTTACATTAGCAAGTATTTTCAAATGTCCTTTAAAACCTGTGCTCTGTATTCTCCGTGGAGGAAAACTAACATTCTTAAACTGCCTCAGTGTTTTAGTCTGCAGCGTTCCCCACTCCTAAATTAGGGATTTGGAGTTCATTCTTAGAGAGAGCCAAAGCAGATGGGAAATATTGAGAGTTTAAAAAAACAAGGAAGCTTCAATTAATGAGATGCTGGCAGGCAATCTCTACAGTGCACATTTTACTCCCACATACATTTTGTTTGTGCATACACACTCATGTTTATGATTTCGTTTACCTTTTAAAAAGAGAATTGCACTTTAATAATAAAAGAAGATTTCTGAACAGAATTCAATATATGTTATGTCCTAGCAGTTTAATTTAGAGGTAACAAAGAGGTAAGTATGCAAATCCAATTTCAGAAACAAAGATAAACTACTGACATATTTGGTAAAGTCAAGTCCAATTTGAAAACCAACCAGTCTTAATTAATTATGTGTGGCAGACTTTTAATTAAACTTAAGCTTAATATTATAGAGGACAGGTAAAGAGCTATCTGTGAGTAATATATGTCTGTGGAGGGGGGAGGAGTGTAATGGAGAATAAATTTTGGTTCTCACTTGTGGAAGTTGAATAGGGAATTTGATAGGTTTTATCAAAGGGAGTTGAAACTTTTGTTACATTTCTTCTCAATGGTAGGATTACATTAGTTCTTGGTTCTAAACCAGATTTCAGGGCAACTATAGGACATAGAATTATAGAATACATAATAGTATAACAATGTTAGAATTCAAACAAATCTTTCCTATGGAATTTTTTATTGTTTCATATTCTTATAGGAGAATAATGTGAAGGAGACATAAATTTCCAGGAAATAGATTTAAGAAAGATATTTCTGATTAGATAATATATTTTATTATGAGAAAATTAAATAAATGACATAGCTTTATAACTATATGTGTCTTTTTTCTAACACTTTATTTTATTTTATTTTATTTTTTATTCTTATTATTTATCTGTTTATTTAATTAATTTATTTTTTAGTGTTCAGTGTTTAGTTTAGGGTTTTTAGTGTTTAGTGTTTTAGTTGCATTAATTGCATATAACACCCAGTGCTCATCACCACAAATGCCCCCCTTACTACCCATTATCTGGTGTCTTTAAAGACAATTAGTGGGGTGCCTGGGTGGCTCAGTGGGTTAAAGGCTCTGCCTTTGGCTCAGGTCATGATCCCAGGGTCCTGGGATCAAGCCCCTCATCTGGCTCTTTGCTTGGCGAGGAGCCTGCTTCCCTTCCTCTCTCTCTGCCTACCTCTCTGCCTACATGTGATCTGTGTCTGTCAAATAAATAAAATCTTAAAAAAACAAAGGCAATTAAGAAGGTTTGAGGAATTAGTTTGAGAAGTGAGAAGAGACCACCTATTCTGTGCACAGTTATGGGTAGTGAAGTTGTGTCATCTGTTACTCTGGTAAGCATGTCAATTCTATAAGGCAGCCATCTCTGCATATACAAGCTCTGTCTTACATTCCATACTATAGATAAAGTCCTATTTCAAAGGAGAAGAATATAGAAATTACTAAGTGCATAGATACATAAAATTGATACTCCAGAATGGGCCAGGTGAAAATATGTAGGTCATAACCTTCAAGATAAGTCACTCTTAAAATAACACTTCCTTTAATTTGAATCCTGAAAGCAGCTATATCTTTCAAAGAGGAAAGTGTTAACAAATGTTGAACAAACAACCAGAGATGACAAGGGCAAATGGCTGATCTAGTAGAAGCCAAAGGGAAAATCAGGAGGATAGCTTTAAAAATATATATTAAAAGAATAGAAACAAATATAAAGTTAGTGCATCAAGGATCAATGGAAACAATAAGCTCTCTGTTTTGTTTTTAATATCAGAGCTTTTATTACAAATGAAGAAAAAGTAAATACGTTAAGAACTGCACATCAGATGAAGAAATAAATATGACTTGGAGAAATGGAAAATTCCAAATCAATTAGCAGTGTATCAGGGCAAATTGACCCTATTTTTGAAGAATATGAAACTTCTTGAAATTAGCAAGTCACTGGTTGGTGGTCATATTCACCAGACAATATTTATTATTCATTTCTGAGCTTCTGACACTTCTTTTTAAGATGCTTCCATACAGAAGTGGCATCTCTGCACATGAATCTTCTATTTTACACTAGTTGTTCTGGCCTTTTTGTTTTTTCAGTCATTGAAATCACATAGCTTTTAATGTGATAGGGAATACTCCAAAAGGCAACTTGCAGGATGATTGCTGTGTAAAAAGGGTTAAGATTGAAATAATGCCTCCCCTTTGTTTAGCAGTAATGTCTCCACTGTGTTCAGTACACATTTACTTTTTGAATTCATTCCACTAAGAATTTTGTGTCTGGCTTTGGTGTTATAATCTTCTATTCTCTTCTATTCTATTATCAGTTTGACAATAAATGTTGCTAACTTTCCTAGAAAACTCTGAAATTTAGAGGTAAGTTTAACTTTTTCGCTGCCTTAAAGGAAGCCTTGGTCTGTCAGTTAACAGAAAGAATGATTGCATTGAGATAATGGATTAATATTTTAACTGGTTAGATATAATTGTTCAAAAAATGAGATTTTACATAAATGAGAATAGTTAAAGGTGATCATTATTCTTGTTTTAATTTCAGGAAGAACAGTCACTATATTTTCCTCTATTTTTAGATTTATTATAAATTTATTCTCTTGCTATCAAGATTAAGTAACAGATACTTGCAAAAATGGTTTTGATGATTTAGCAACATTTTACATAGAAAAACAATACACCAAATAAATTTCTACAATCAGGTATAGAAGACAATTGACTTTTCCAGTCAATTGAACAACAATAAACATATTATTCAGAAACAGCTTTTTTCTTTCTCTCACTATTGTTAAAGAGATCTACTTAAGCAATTATTCAAAGGCAGTAGGAGTGAAATGCAAAAGCTTTAATGAGAAGAGAAACTGTGCTTTATATACCGTTATATAAAAGCCCTGCCATGTTTCTTCAGGACTAATATCTTGGAATACCTCCAGTCCTGATTAACTACATCAAAGTCCATCCACCATCTATGTTCATATCACAATTATGCTGAGTCTAGGGAGACTCAGCATAGGGATGGGAGAAGATAAGTAGATGCTCATAAATAAGGTTTCTGTGAAAAGCTATAATTCAAGGGCATTTGTATTTTAGAAAAAAAGTCCTCAATCAAAAGTTTCACAAACATTGTAAAGCATCACTTAGTACTCTGCATGAGCATCTAAATTCATTTAAGTAACAGATTGCTTTTATCCATTAAAATAAAAATACTTTAATATGTCAATAGGAATTACAGCGGTGCTGTTTGCTAGTGATACAAAAAATGTCCAGTTCCCTTTTTAACCTTAATCTCAGCAACAGAATAAAATTTTCTTACATATTTCACAATTTTTAATTATTACTGTTTTTTTCTGAAGTTTAAGGAGTTTTGAAGGGAACACAAAAAAATTTCCCATGGCACTTTTATGTTCAGAAAGTTGTGAAGATTTTGGGAGAATGTCTGATCTTGAAAGTATTCCAGCTTACTTTTGAGAGTCATGAAAGAGCTCTTTAGTTTGGGGAAGTTTTATATTCTTAGTGAACAGCCATTCTCCAGAGTCCCAGACTAAATGGAGCCAACATTGGCTCTTCAGAGTATTTTTTACCCACAGTCTTTCATGATCAGTGACTTTGAATGAAAACAATTTAATATTATGAATTTATGCATATGCAAATGTCAATATATTCCCTTCCAAAGTCAAACCAAAAACTATTATTAATAATTATTTTCTCACTTTCTGGACAGATCATATGTTCTTATTGTCTGTTGATTTAAATTATTTTAGAATGTTTTTCTTTAAAGTTAAGTTCCAAAATCACATAAGCAGGGTATTTTAAAGCATTTTAGACTTCTTAAATGTATGTCGGAAGTAGAGAATGTTAGGAATTAAGTAATCCATATAACATTCTTGGAAACTACTTAACTGGAGCCTGCTGTAGTCTTTACACATGTCAAAGAGATTCTTGAGAATATAAATATTTTCCCAGGGCATCAGAGTATAAGCTAGTGGATATTGATGGGTAACAAGGATGGTGGCTCTTAGAGGAAACTTTGAGTGATGTTATTTTCCTTATAACCTATCAGATGTGTGTTCTCATATATTTCACATTTTTTTTTTCAATTTCTGACATTAACTCCAGTAGACTCCAACATTCTGTGGGGATTCTCATTTTGTCTGATCGGTTTTCTCTGAAATTCTGTACTGGTTCTCACATATGTCAGGCTCTTTTGAGGTAATAGTAGAATTTTAAATAGCAAAAATATTTAAATGTGCAAACCAGTCCTTTAAAGATACTTATATTGATTGCCTGGTTGGCTCAGTCCTTAAGCATCTGCCTTTAGCTCAGGTCATGATCACATAGTCTTGAGATTGAGTCCCACATTGGCTCCCTGCCCGGTGGGAAGCCTGCATCTCCCTCTCCCACTCCCCTTGCTTGTATTCCCTCTCTTGCTGTCTCTCTCTCTCTCTGTGTCAAATAAATAAATCTTAAAAAAATAAAGATCCTTACATTAACTTAATAAAATTTATGCTTTAATGGGATAAATTGATCAGTAGTCATTGAGATAAGTTAAAGGATACTCTAGTGTCACAAACTACATGTTTTAAAAAAATATTCCAGGTCTAGCATTATTATAATCTTTATCATTCACTATCTTCATAAACTTTTATTTACTGAGCACATACCATGTGTTTGATATTATACTAGAAGCTTGAAGAACATATGCAGTAATACTCAAAATATACATTTATTCATTCAAATTAGGGATTTGTGTATATTAGAAACTGAATCAGAAACACATATACCAAACACTATTGAATAGTAAAATATCAGATAAAATGACAGTAGAAAATGTTATGGATTTTTTAGTATAGTTTTGTATTTTCTCTCAATACTTCACCTTTTTGGGGCAAGAGTTACTGGAAAATGTGCTGGGTCTGAGCAGTCAGGTGAGGAAGAAAAATGAAATAAAGAATAAGGAAGTAAATTGTGGGAGGTGTAAAGAAAAGACAGTATAAGAGAAAGGTACAAATTCTATGTAATACAAGTTCCACCAGAATTTCCTTTTCCTTTTCCTGATAATTTATTTTTTATTTCCAGTCAGGCACAGTCTCCTAGGTACTGCTTTTGTGACTACTGTCTCTGATACCCATACAACCATCAAATACTCTGGCATTAATAGGGAACAATGGATGGAAGAATGTTTCCCTAGGAGCTTATACCCAGGGAATTCTATCCTATTATTCTATTATTTGATATCAGATCTGGACCAGTCCTGAGAAGCATTTTTTTCTTAGATTTTGTAAATAACATTTGAGTGGTTTGGGGGGCAGCATGCAATAGAAAGAGAATAGACTTTAGAGTCGGTCAAATCTTGGATTAAAGTCAGGTAATATAACCATGAGCAACTTAGTTAAACTTGCTTAGTATCAATCAGTTTCTTTATCTGAAAAATGTCAATATATAAGAAAAAAACACCTATCTAAGACAGCAATCATTAGGATTCATCATAATAACAATGTACAATGCTAAACCTAGTGCAGAGAATATAGTGAAAACTAAGTAAATATTAGTTCTAGTACATGGATTTTAATTTAATTATCTTTAGGTAGTCTGTGAATTAATCACTTAAATGTTTATACATGTAATTAGGTAATGTCCACATTTTTATTTCTGTTGAATGAATATTTTAGTTATAGTATCTAAAAGACTGAACATGAAGAGGATAATAGCTTTGTATTAATTCTGGTGATTTTTTTCCCCCTGGGTAAAAACCAAAAAGGATGAGATCACAAAATCATGAATACTTTATATTACCAAAAGGGACAACAAGCTGAAAAAAAAAAAAAAAGTCCAGGAGTACTATGTTAAAAGATCACACCCCAAAAGAGACATAGATTTGCATTTTTTTCCTGGCCCTATATTATAAGAATAAAGAAACTCTCCTCAAAATGGAATTACATCAAAATCAAATACTAGTGGGGCCTTCCTTTCCCACTGGACTGGCCCTGGCTGGGGCTGAGCTCAGGGGACACCCAGTGGGGCAGGGATCTGGCAGCCACATTGTGCCCCAGTGTCCACTGCTTCCCTCTCTTTTTTTCTCCCCTTCCCCTATATTCATCTGCTTCTTTTCTTAAGTTTGACATATGAGTGAAATCATACAGTATTTGTCTTCCTCTGACTGACTTGTTTTGCTTAGCATAATATGCTCTAGTTCTATTCACATTGTTGCAAATGACAAGAGTTCATTCTTTTTCATAGCTGAAATATACACACACACACATACACATATACACACATATATAATCACTATTTCCTTACCCATTCACCAGTCAATGGATTTGGGGGCTCTTTCCATAATTTGGCTATTGTTGATAATGTTGCTATAATAGTCGTGCAACATCAAGTTGCATGTGACCCTTCAAATCAGCATTTTTAAAAATATTTTATTTATTTATTTATGTGTCAGAGAGAGAGAGAGTACATAAGCAGGCAGAGGCAGAGAGAAACAGGACTCCCTGTTGAGCAAGAAGCCTAATACAGGACTTGATCCTAGGACCCTGGGATCATGACCTGTGCCAAAGGCAGTGGCTTAACTGACTGAGCCACACAGGTGTCACTGAAATCATCATTTTTATATGCTTTGTGTAAATACCTAGTAGTGCAGTTCCTTGGTCATAGGGTAATTTTAGTTTTTACTTTTTGAGGAATGTCCAAACTGTTATTCAGAGTGGCTGCACCAATTTGCATTGCCACCAATTGTGTAAGAGTGTTCCTCTTCCTCTGCATCCTGATGAAAATCTATTGTTTCTTATATGGTTAATTTTGGTCACTGTGAAAGGTGTGATGTGATATCTCATTAAAATTTTAGTTTGTATTTCCCTGATGATGATAAATACTATTTATTTTACATGTGGTTTGGGGCAAGCTGCTTCAACCTTCTTAGGCTTCACTTTCTTCCTATGCCAATGAGGAGGGAACTAAATGATTTTGCATTTCTTTCATTTCATAATTTGACAATTCTAAGAATAATACTGCAGTTGCTTCAGAATTATACTTGGTAAGGATGAAAGAGTAGACCAAAAAATGTTGAATACAATTTAAATAACAACAATTTTTTCTTTCTTTTTATTAATTACTTTTTTTCATATTAACATATAATGTATTATTAGCCCCAGGGGGTACAGGTCTGTGAATCGTCAGGCTTACACACTTCCCAGCACTCACCATAGCACATACCCTCCCCAGCATCCAGAACCGAACCACCCTCTCCCTAACTCACCTCCCCAGGCAAACCCTCAGTTTGTTTTATGAGATTAAGAGTCTCTTATAGTTTATGTCTCTCCTGATCCCATCTTGTTTCATTTTTCCTTCCCTAACGCCCCAAATCCCCATTTTGCCTCTCAAATTCCTCACCTCAGGGAGATCATATGATAATTGTATTTCTGTAATTGACTTATTTCACTCAACATAATACCCTCTAGTTCCATTCATATTGTTGCAAGTGACAAGATTTCATTTCTTTTGATGGCTGCATAGCATTCCTGTGTGTGTGTGTGTGTGTGTGTGTGTGTGTGTGTGTGTGTGTCTGTGTATATCACATCTTCTTTATCCATTTATCTGTTGATGGACATCTAGGTTCTTTCCATAGTTTGGCTATTGTGGACATTGCTGCTATAAACATTCGGGTGCACATGCCCCTTCGGATCACTACATTCATATATTTAGGGTAAATATCGACTAGGGTGATTGCTGGGTCATGGGAGAGCTCTATTTTCAACTTTTTGAGGAACCTCCATACTGTTTTCCACAGTGACTGCACCAGCTTGCATTCCCATGAACAGTGTAGGAGGGTTCCACTTTCTCCACATCCTCGCCAGCATCTGTCTTTTCCTGACTTGTTAATTTTAGCCTTTCTGACAGGTGTGAGGTGGTATCTCACTGTGGTTTTGATTTGTATTTCCCTGATGCTGAGTGATGTGGAGCACTTTTTCATGCGTCTGTTGGCCATCTGGATGTCTTCTTTGAAGAAATGTCTGTTCATGTCCTCTGCCCATTTCTTGATTAAATTATTTGTTCTTTGGGTGTTGAGTTTGATAAGTTATTTACAGATCTTGGATACTAGCCCTTTATCTTATATGTTGTTTGCAACTATCTTCTCCCATTCTGTCAGTTGTCTTTTGGTTTTGTTAACTGTTTCCTTTGCTGAGCAAAAGCTTTTGATCTTGGTGAAATCCCAATAGTTTATCTTTGCCCTGTTTCCCTTGTCTTTGGTAATATTTCTAGGAAGAAGTTGCTGTGGCTGAGGTCAAAGAGGTTGCTGCCTGTGTTCTCCTCAACGATTTTGATGGATTCCTTTCTCACATTGAGGTCCTTCATCCATTTTGAGCCTATTTTTGTGTGTGGTGTAAGGAAATGGTCCAATTTCATTTTTCTGCACGTGGCTGTCCAATTTTCCCAACACAATTTGTTGAAGAGACTGTCTCCTTTTCCATTGGACATTCTTTCCCGCTTTGTCGAAGATGAGTTGACCACAGAATTGAGGGTCTATTTCTGGGCTCTCTATTTTGTTCCATTGATCTATACATCTGTTTTTTTGCCAATACCATACTGTCTTGATGATGACAACTTTGTAATAGAGCTTGAAGTCTGGAATTGTGATGCCACCAACTTTGGCTTCCTTTTTCAACATTCCTCTGGCTACAGATTGCTTTAGGTAGCATAGACATTTTCACAGTATTTGATCTTCCAATCCATAAGCATGGAACATTTTTCCATTTCCTTGTGTCTTCCTTAATTTCCTTCATGAGTACTTTATACTTTTCTGAGTATAGATTCTTAGCCTCTTTGGTTGGGTCTATTCCTCGGCATCTTATTGATTTGGGTGCAATTGTAAATGATACTGACTCCTTAATTTCTCTTTCTTCAGTCCTGTTGTTGGTGTAAAGAAATGCAACTGATTTCTGTGCATTGATTTTATATCCTGACACTTTACTGAATTTCTGTTCAAGTTCTAGCAGTTTTGGAGTAGAGTCTTTTGGGTTTTCCATATAAAGTATCATATCATCTGCCAACAGTGAGAGTTTGACTTCTTCTTTGCTAATTTGGATGCCTTTAATTTCTTTTTGTTTTCTGATTGCTGAGGCTAGGACTTCTAGTACTATGTTGAATATCAGTGATGATAATGGACATCACTGCTGTGTTCCTGATCTTAGCAGAAAAGCTCTCAGTTTTTTCCCATTGAGAATGATATTCACTGTGGATTTTTCATAGATGGCTTTGATGATATGGAGGTATGTACCCTCTATCCCTACACTTTGAAAAGTTTTGATCAAGAAAGGATGCTGTACTTTGTCAGATGCCTTTTCAGCTTCTATTGAGAGTGTCATATGGTTCTCGTTCTTTCTTTTATTGATGTATTGCATCACATTTATTGATTTGCAGATGTTGAACCAACCGTGCAGCCCTGGAATAAATCCCACTTGGTCGTGGTGAATAATCCTTTTAATGTACTGTTGGATCCTATTGGCTAGTATTTTGGTGAGAATTTTTGCATCTGTAGTCATCAGGGATGTAGGTCTGTAATTCTCTTTTTTGTTGGGGTCTCTTTCTGGTTTTGGGATCAAGGTAATGCTGGCCTCATAAAATTAGTTTGGAAGTTTTCCTTCCATTTCTATTTTTTGGAACAGTTTCAGGAGGATGGGATTCAATTCTTCTTTGAATGCTTGGTAGAATTCTCCTGGGAAGCTGTCTGACCCTGGGCTCTTGTTTGTTAGGAGGTTTGTGGTGATTGCTTCAAATTCCGTCCTGATAATGGGTCTGTTCAATTTTTTCTATTTCTTCCTGGTTCAGTTTTGGTAGTTTATATGTCTTTAGGAATGCATCATTTCTTCCAGATTGTCAAATTTGCTGGCATATAGTTGCTCATAATATGTTCTTATAATTGTATTTCTTTGGTGTTGGTTGTGATCTCTCTTCTTTCATTCATAATTTTATTTATTTGGGTCCTTTCTCTTTTCTTTTTGATAAGTCTGGCCAGGGGCTTATCAATCTTATTAATACTTTCAATGAACCAGCTCCTAGTTTCTTTGATTTATTCTACTGCTTTTTTTGTTTGTTTGTTTGTTTGTTCCTATTTCATTGATATCTGCTCTGATCTTTATTATTTCTCTTCTCCTGTTGGGTTTTGGTTTTTTTGTTTTGTTTTTTTTTTTTTTTTGTTTTTTCGTGGGTTGTTTTTTTTTTTTTTTTTTACCATTCTTTCTCCAGCTCCTTTAGGTGTAGGGTTACATTGTGTACTTGAGACCTTTCTTATTTCTTGAGAAAAGCTTGCATCACTATGTATTTTCCTCTCAGGACTGCCTTTGCTGTATCCCACAGATATTGAACAGTTGTGTTTTCATTAACATTTGTTTCCATGATTTTTTTTCAATTCTTCTTTAATTTCCTGGTTGACCCATTCATTCTTTACTACGATGCTCTTTAGCTTCCACGTATTTGGGTTCTTTTCAAATTTCCTCTTGTGATTGAGTTCTAGCTTCAGAGTATTGTGGTCTGAAAATATGCAGGGAATGATCACAATATTTTGGTACCAGTTGAGACATGATTTGTGACCCAGGATATGATCTATTCTAGAGAAAGTTCCATGTACACTAGAGAAGAATATGTATTGTGTTGTTTTGGGTGGAATACTCTGAATATATCTGTGATGTCCAACTGGTCCACAGTGTTCTTTAAGGCCTTTATTTCCTTGTTGATATTTTGCTTAGATGATCTGTCCATTTCAGTGAGGGGGGGTGTTAACATTCCCTACTATCATTGTATGATTGTCAAGGTGTTTCTTTGAACTTGTTACTAATTGATTTATTTGGTTGGCTGCTCCCATGTTAGGGGCAGAAGTATTTAAAATTGTTAGATCTTCTTGTTGGATAGACCCTTTGAGTATGATATAGTGTCCTTCCTCAACTCCTTCTATTCTTTGGCTTAAAATATAATTTATCTAATATAAGGATTGCCACCCCAGCTATCTTTTGATGTCCATTAGCATGGTAAAATTGTTTTTCACCACCTCACTTTAAAACTGGAGTTGTCTTTGGGTGTAAAATGAGTTTCTTATAGATAGCATATAGATGGGTTTTGTTTTTTTAATCCATTCTGATACCCTTTGTCTTTTGATTGGGGCATTTATACCATTTACATTCATGGTAACTATTGAAAGATATGAATTTTGTGGCATTGTGTTGCCTGTAAGGTGATTTTTACTGCATATTGTCCCTGTTCCTTTCTGGTCTACTACTTTTAACAATGAATTTTTTTTTTTACTTGAAATATAAACTTTATTTTTTTTAATTTATTTTCAGCATAACGATATTCATTATTTTTGCACTACACCCAGTGCCCTATGCAATCCATGCCCTCTATAATACCCACCACCTAGTACCCCGACCTCCCACCCCCCTGCCACTTCAAACCCCTCAGATTGTTTTTCAGACTCCATAGTCTCTCATGGTTCACCTCCCATTCCAATATCCCCCAACTCCCATCTCCTCTCTAACTCCCCATGTCCTCCATGCTATTTGTTATGCTCCACAAATAAGTGAAACCATATGATGATTGACTCTGCTTGACTTACTTCACTCAGCATAATCTCTTCCAGTACCGTCCATGTTGCTACAAAAGTTGGGTATTCGTCCTTTCTGATGGAGGCATAATACTACATAGTGTATATAGACCACATCTACCTTATCCATTCATCTGTTGAAGAGCATCTTTGTTCTTCCCACAGTGTGGTGACCGTAGCCATTGCTGCCATAAACATTGGGGTAGAGATGGCCCTTCTTTTCACGACATCTGTATCTTTGGGATAAATACCCAAGAGTGCAATGGCAGGGTCATACGGAAGTTCTAATTTTAATTTCTTGAGGAATCTCCACACTGTTCTCCAAAGAGGCTGTACCAACTTGCATTCCCACCAACAGTATAAGAGGGTTCCCCTTTCTCCACATCCCCTCCAACACATCTTGTTTCCTGTCTTGTTAATTTTGGACATTCTAACTAGTGTAAGGTGATAACTCAATGTGGTTTTAATTTTGAATCTCCCTGAGGGCTAGAGATGATGAACACTTTTTCATTTGTCTGATAGCCATTTGTATGTCTTCATTGGAGAAGTGTCTGTTCATATCTTCTGCCCATTTTTTAAATATGATTGTCTGTTTTGTGTGTGTTTAGTTTGAGGAGTTCTTTATAGATCCTGGATATAAACCTTTTGTCTGTACTGTCATTTGCAAATATCTTCTCCAATTCTGTGGGTTGCCTCTGTGTTTTCTTGACTCTTTCCTTTGCTGTGCAGAAGCTTTTGATTTTGATGAAATCCCAAAAGTTTATTTTCTCTTTTGTTTCCTTCACCTTTGGAGACATATCTTGAAAGAAGGTGCTGTGGCTGATATTGAAGACATTACTGCCTATGTCCTCCTCTAGGATTCTGATGGATTCCTGTCTCACATTGAGGTCTTTTATCCATTTTGAGTTTATCTTTGTGTATGGTGTAAGATAATGGTCGAGTTTCATTCTTCTACATATAGCTGCCCAGTTTTCCCAGTACCATTTATTGAAGAGACTGTCTTTTTTCCACTTTATATTTTTTCCTGTTTTGTCGAAGATTATTTGCCCATAGAGTTGAGGGTCCATATCTGGGCTCTCTACTCTGTTCCATTTGTCTATGTGTCTGTTTTTATGCCAGTACCATGCTGTCTTGGTGAAACAATTCATGGAAAACAACAAGAATGAAGACACTTTGGTCCAAAACCTATGGGATACAGCAAAGCCGGTCCTGAGGGGGAAATACATAGCCATCCAAGCCTCCCTCAAAAAAATTGAAAAATCCAGAACACAGAAGCTGTCTCTACACCTTAAAGAACTGGAGAATCAACAACAAATCAAACCAACGCCACACATAAGAAGGGAAATCATCAAGATTAGAGCTGAGATCAATGAGGTAGAAACCAGAGATACAGTAGAACGTATCAATGAAACTAGAAGCTGGTTTTTTGAAAGAATCAATAAGATCA
>NC_081575.1:47206797-47223091 GCF_022355385.1 Mustela nigripes
TTGTTAATTTTGGCCATTCTAACTGGTGTAAGGTGCTATCTCAATGTGGTTTTAATTTGAATCTCCCTGATGGCTAGTGATGATGAGCATTTTTTCATGTGTCTGCTAGCCATTTTTATGTCTTGATTGGAGAAGTGTCTGTTCATATCTTCTGCCCATTGTTTGATATGTTTGCCTGTTTCATGTGTGTTGAGTTTGAGGAGTTCATTATAGATCCTGGATATCAACCTTTTTTCTGTACTGTCATTTGCAAATATCTTCTCCCATTCTGTGGGTTGCCTCTTTGTGTTCTTGACTAGATATCATTTTTTAAGAAATCATTTCTTTGTAAATAACAGTTACATATAGCACTTCAGATATAATGGGCATTTGTTGAAAGAATAGTATAGATAGTTCCATGAACATCCATCCTTCCAGCTTATTATCCAGAAATAGTAGAATCATCTTTGATTTCTCCCTCTCTCTCATGCCCTATATCTGATGTGTGAGTATATAGCATTGAATAGCCACTTATCACCATGTATAGTGCTATAACTCTAATCCAATCCATCATCATTTTTCATTTGTATTTTTGTGACAGCCTCTAAATTGCCTCTATGCTTCACCCTTGGTCAACAACTATTATAACTCATTAAATTTAAATTAGATCAAATTACTCTTTTTATTTTTTTAATATTTAATTTATTTGTCAGAGAGAGAGAGAGAGACAGACAGACAGACAGACATGCAGGGACAGTGGCAGGCAGAGGGGGAAGCAGGCTCCCTGCTGAGCATGGAAGCAGACACAGGACTCAATTCCAGGACTCTGGGATCATGACCTGAGCTGCAGGCATATGCTTAACAAGCTGAGCTAGCTAGGCATCCCATTCTTTTTTAATTTTTAAAATTGTGTTTTGCTTTATTGCAGTCTGTGGATACTACATTTTCAAAATTTTAATTATTATTATTTTTTAAAATTTGAGTATAGTTGACACACAATGTTACTTTAGTTTCATGTATACAACATAGTGATTCAAAAACTATACATTATGCCACACTCACAACAATTGTAGCTACCATCTGTGTCTTGATCAATACTCTCTAATACTTCTGCGTCTTACTTTAGGTTTAAGCCAAAATCCTATCAATGATCTACAGTGCCTTACATAATCTACCACCTCTGTGTCATGTCCTAAACTTCTTCTCCTAATATTCTCTTTGCTTTATTTTGGCTCATTTAACTCTACCCACATTTGCATCCTTGCTATTATTACTTGAATATTCCAGGCACACTCCTGCATTAAAGTCTTTATCTTGGTATATGTATGAAAGCCTTTTCCTCCCCTCCCACCTTCCACATATCTACAGGAACAAATCTTTTACTTCTTTCACATCTTCACTTAAATGTTACCATACTCACTAACCCAACTACTCCACCAACACAAAACACCGTTAATATTCTTTATATTTATTTTTTCTTATTTTTTGATAGTACTTGTCACCTTTTGCTACTTGTGTAATTTACTTTTAATGTTTATTATTTCTTGTCTATCACCTACCACTAGAATATAATATCCATGACCACAAAGACATTTGTTTTATTCACCAGTACATTACTGATGCTTAGAATAATGTTTGGTATATATTAGTTATTCAAGTAAAATTTGTTAAGCAAAGGAAAAAATAATGGATAGAAAAATGGATGATTGATAGCATAGAAAATAGAAGAGAGCAGGACTAAGTGGGAACTGACTCTGGAATGTGGGGAACTAAAGGAAATTTCTTATCTTTCACTGGATGTTATCATCTTCTTTTCTCTTCTTCTCTCTATATATTAGTTCCATAATTCTTTCAATGATAATTTTACAGCTTTCAGTATACAGATCTTGACTTCTTTTTCTAGAACTTATTCCTAAATATTTTTATTATTTAAATCCTATTGTATATGCAATTATTTGTTTAATCTTGCTTTCATACTGTTTATTTTTATTGTATAGAAATATAATATTTTATATTCATTTTGTATCCAGCAACAGTAGTAAACTTGTTTACTAGCTCTAAATATTTTTTATGAATTCTCTAGGATTTTCTCTATATAAGATTTTTTAATCCATAAATAAAGGTTTACTTCTTTTTAAATTCCAAAGCCTTTTATTTTGTTCTATTGTCTAAATTCCCTGGCTAGATCTTATATTACAATGTTGAATAGAAGTATTAGAAGTGAATATTTTTATATTGTTCTTGATCTTAGAGGGAAAGCTTTCAGTCTTTCATTATGAACTATAATGTTAGCTGTGGGTTTTTCCTATATTTTCTATATCAGATTGAAGAAGTTCCCCTCTATTCCTAGTTTATTGATTTTTTTTAATCATGAAAGGTTGATGAATTATGTCAAATGCTTTTCTGTATCTAGTAAGATAAACATGCAGTTTTGCCTATTATTCTACTAATATGGTGTATCACATCGATTTTTAATAGTTCTATCAGCTTTGCTTTCCTGGGATAAGTCCCACTTGATCATGTTGCATAGTTTGGTATAATCCTTTTTGTATGTTTCTGGGTTTTGTTTGCTGTTATTTTTATGTCTGTATTAATAAGAGATATTAGTCTTTAGTTTTCTTTTCTTGTCATGTCTTCCCGTGGTTTTGGTATCAGCCTAATCCTGGCCTCATAGAATCAGTTGGAAAATGTTTTCTTTTCTATATTTTGTGCTAATTATATAAATATTAGGAAGAGTTGCCAGTGAACTCATCCAGGCCTAGGCTTTCTTTGTTGGTAGTTTATTTGATTACTAATTCAGTCTCTTATTATAGGCCTATACAAATGTTCTATTTCTTCTGGAGTCAATTTAAATAGTTAGCATATTTATAAGAATTTATTCATCAAAGTTAAATAATTTATTGGCATACAGTTACTTATTGTATTTCTTTATAATGCTTTTCATTTTATAAGGTTGGCAGCAATGTCCTTACCTTCATTTCTGATTCTCGTAATTTAAGTTCTCTCTCTCTCTTGTTTTCTTGGTCAGTACAGCTAAAAAGTGTGTCAATTTGATTGATCAGTATAGCTAAAAATGTATCAGTTTGATTGATTTTCAAAAATACAATTTTTATTTTCATAAATTTTTATTTATTTTTCTCCTTAATCCATTTCCATTCAAATCTTTATTATTTCCTTCCTTGTGCTTTTTTGGGGGAGGTTAGTTTGCTCTACATTTTTTAGGTTCTTACGGTGGAAAACTAAGGATTTTTTTTTCCATTTTTGCATACCCATATTTATAGAAGCATTATCCACAATAGCCAAGAGTGGAAAGAACCCAGTGTTTATGGGCAGACGAATAGATAAAGGAAATGTGGTACACACATACAATGTAGGATTATTCACATTCAGAGGTACAAAGCAAGGGAAGCCTGTCACATGCTCCAACATGGGTGAACCTTGAGGAAAGTACTTAAGGGAAAGAAGCCAGTAAAAGGAGAAAATACTGATGATTCCAAAATATGAGGTTCTTAGAGTAGTCAGTTTCATGGAAATATAGAGTAAATGGCGGTTGCCAGTGGTAGGGGAAGTAAAATATCATGTTCAATAAAAATATCATCATAATAACAGTGGGCTGATGATATCTGGAAACATATCACTGTAATTCTCCCTATAGGTCCCTTGTGTTGTAAAACCTTCTGTGACTAATAATAGTATGGCAATTTAAAAAAGCACTAATTTTTGCTTGCCAGCTATGGACAGAAAATGTGGAAACATAATTTATCAACTTCAGTGATTGCAGGAAAACTAAGTTTTTGATTAGAGAAATTGCTTGGGGATTTGGCATCATATGATAAAGGCCTGTCACTTGAAGGAATACAGATTTTCTGAGAAGATGGTAAGATAATAACTGGCATGTCTGTCTAGTCCATCTGATTATCTATCTGGAATGGCTTTTAACTCAATACTCTATAAAGAAAGTTTTTTAAAAAAGATTTTATTTATTTATTTGAGAGAGATAGAGAGCATAGGTAGGCAGAGTGGCAGGACGAGGGAGAGGGAGAAACAGATTCCCTGCTGAGCAAGGAGCCCAATGTGGGCAGGGAGCCAGACATGGGGCTGGATCCCAGGACCCTGGGATCATGACCTGAGCAGAAGGCAGAAGCCTAACCAATGGAGGCAACCAGGTTCCTCAAGAAAGTGAAATTTGAGGGGCACCTGGGTGGCTCAGTCAGTTAAACATTTGCCTTCAGGCTCAGGTCATAATCCCAGGGTTCTGGGATTCAGCCCTGTGTTGGGCCCCCTGCTCAGCGGGAAGCCTGCTTCTCCTCTCCCACTCCCCCTGCTTATATTCCCTCTCTCACTCTCTCTCTGTGTCAAATAAAATAAATAAAATCTTAAAAAAAAAAAGTGGGCCCTGTGTGGCTCAGTGGGTTAAAGCCTCTGCCTTCAGCTCAGGTCGTGATCCCAGGGTCCTGGAATTGAGTCCCACATTGGGCTCTCTGAGGCCTGCTTCGTCCTCACTCTCTGCCTGCCTCTTTGCCTACTTGTGTGATCTCTGTCTGTCAAATAAATAAAATATTTGAAAAAAAAAGAAAAATAAAGTGAAATTTGAAAATGACTAAATCCACAATATAACATTAGAACATTGTCTAATTTACTGAATTAAATTTTAAAATGATTTTTATATGCATGTACCATCATATAGATGTAAAAATATACAGGTATTACAGAATGCCATTTAGTTATAAAATGATTCCTCCTCATTAGGTTTTGGAGTAATTTTTAGCCATTTGAGACCAAAAGAAATGTTTATGACCTGAACCAGTTTTAAAACTTTTATTTCATAATCTTTAAGTATTTTACATCCATTTTTGTTAATTTGTGTTCCTTTCTACACTTCTTGGGATGGCCTCTTATAACTAGGTATTTAATATGAATCACAGAGAATTTTGTCTTTCTTTAATTGCATAAGTGCTCTTCATATATGTGTGTTATTAGTTCTGTTTCTAAGAAGATTGCTTTACTTCAAGGCACACTGAACTTATGGATGTTTCTGCTTAATACTAGAACAAGAGTTTTTCTGCTTTTTTTGATGTGATTTTATGGCTATCCAATACAGTTACTGTTTTTAATGCAACATATTTTTCTTCTGTCATATGTATATCTCAGATGCCCTATCGATATGAGAATTTTACTCTACTCTAATTTTTGTTGGAGAGAGCAATTCCAGGATAAGCCTGACCTAAAACATCTCCCACATTTCACAGAGGTTATGGGCATTTATGCTGTAAGACTATTTAACAGCTCCCTGGTGATAGCAGTGCAGAGCTTTACTTTTAGCCTTTTCACGCACATTATGTGAGGCTACATTCACCATCCATTAGAAGTGGAACTTTTATCGAGTCTAATGATTATTTATTTGAAAGCTATTGGGGAAGTGCTTTCTAATCTATGAATTTCTCCCATGTATTATTTTATTTCTCCATTTAAATACTTAATAAAATATACCATATTAAAACACATGTACAAAAAAAACATATGCACATACTACATTATTTATATATGTACAGTTTTTATTTCTTTTATTTTATTTAGCTTTTCATTTTTTATTTAATTTATTTTTTTCAGTGTTCCAAGATTTAGTGTTTATGCACCACACCTAGTGATCCACGAAATATGTGTCCTCCTTAATACTCACTACCAGGCTCACCCATACCCCTCTCCTCCTCCCCTCCAAAAGCCTCAGTCTGTTTCTCAGAGTCTATAGTCTCTCATGGTTCACCACCCCCCTCCAATTTACCCGTTTACTTTTCCTTTTCTTTCTCCTGATGACCTCCATATTATTCCTTAAGCTCCACAAGTAAGTGAAACGATATGATAATTGACTCTGCTTGCTTGTTTCACTCAGCATAATCTCTTCCAGTCCTGTCCATGTTGATACAAAAGTTGGGTATTCACCCTTTCTGATGGCTGCATAATATTCCATTGTAGATATGGACCATACCTTCTTTATCCATTCATCTATTGAAGGGCATCTTGGCTCTTTCTGCAGTTTGGTGACTGTGGCCATTCCTGCTATGAACATTGGGGTAGAGATGACCCTTCTTTTCACTACATCTGTATCTTTGGGGTAAATATCCAGTAGTGCAATTGCAGGGCCATAGGGTAGCTCTAATTTGAAATTTTTGAGGAATCTCTACAGTTTTTCAAAGTGGCCCCACCAACTTGCATCCCAAACAGTGTAAGAGGGTTCCCCTTTTTCCACATATTCTCCAATATTTGTTGTTTTTTTTTAAATTTATTTATTCATTTGACAGACAGAGATCACAAGCAGGCAAAGAGGCAAGGCAGAGAGAGAGGAGCAAGCAGGTTCCATGCTAAGCAGAAAGCCAGATGCAGGGCTTGATCCCAGGACCCCGGGATCATGACCTGAGCTGAAGACAGAGGCTTTAACCCACTGAGCCACCCAGGTGCCTGGATGAAGAACACTTATTATTAACTGTCTTGCTACAGAAGGTAAACGGTACAAATTGGGAGGAAATTTTAGCCTAAATTTCAAGTTTTCCTTTTCTTCACTGGTGTTAGGTGGGAAATCTTTCTTTATCCTATTCAGTGTTTTCTGCTTAATAAAGAAAGCTACACTTATCTGTGCCCCACTTATTTCTTATCAAGAAAGGAGAATAACTAGATTTTACTGCTGAGTTTGGAAAGAAAAATAAAGCACTACATATCCCCAACATTCTTTCTATTCTTTCCTTAGTGAGCATCACTATAGAGAGCAGTTTTCCTAATATGATCCTTTATAAATTGTAAAGAAGGGCTGCTTCTTTTAAAGAAATATATGGTAGTCTGATAGTGCTGAGAGTTGTTAGACAAACCTGTACAATTCAGAGATTCAATAATAGAAAGTCAACTTGACCACAGACATAAGCCACATTTTCTACTATCAGCTATGACATTAATAACTGTGATGTTTTGAATGCCATCTGGTTTATAACCATTGATCCTCTAACATATTTAGAAATTGGACAGAAAAATAGGAGATGGAGTTTCCTGAAACCATTCAGAAAATTTTGAAGCACAGAATTATAGGCCAAAACAGCATATTTAGAGGCCCCTTTGGGACTTAGGTACATAGCTTTGTCTTTGAATGTTAGTGTGTGCACAGGAAATTTTATATTGGTGGTTTGTGCAGGCTTTTATTGGGCCATATGCTTCCATATGGCTGGTTTTTGTAATTGTTCACTTGGCTTTTAAATGATGTGACCTGGAGAGGCCACTGTAGGACTCAGATGTCAGCCGAGTAGAATTTTTCCCATGGTAAGTGTGATAAGAAGCTTTCCAAAATGGCTCTTAATGATTCCCTCCTCCTAATAGCCACACCTTTGTGTATTTCCTCCATCCTGAGTTTGAGCTATAGCTCACAACTTGCTTCTAGCAAGTAGAATATAAAATGTGTGATGGGATGATATTTCCATAATTGAGTTACAAAACTATCTTACTTTCATCTTGCCAGCATTCTCTATATTTCTTTTTGTCTTTCATGCTTCAGTGAAATTAGCTACCAATGTTGGGGAGGTCCATATGACAAGAAAACTTAGTAAAGCTTACATCTAAAGGGCAGTAAGAAACTGAAGCCCTAATTACAACAACTGATGAAAAACTGAACGCTCTCATCAACCATGTCTGTGAGTTTGGAAGAGAATCCTTCTCCAGTTGAGCCTTCAGATAAGACCACAGCTTTAGCAAACACCCTGATTGCATCCTTGTAGAAGACCCTGAGCCAGAAGACCTAGTAAAGTCATATCCACATTTCTGACAAGCAGAAAGTGTAAGATAATGGATGTGACTAATTTATGCCACTACTTTTTGATAATTTGTTATAAAATAATATATAGCTAATACAGTGGGTCACAACAGTTTAGATGGCTTTAATAAGAAATAAGTTGCAATTTTATAAAAAAAAGAGCTGTATTAGTGAAAACTGAATGAAGCTTGCTACCTTATGGAAAACTGAGCAGCTCAGCAACATGTGGAGTTGGCCACAAAATGAAGCCAACCACAGGCCTCAGCAAAGAAGCAGACCAAGTAAATATAGTCTTATATACCCAAGATGGTCTTGGTCAAATGATGGGGGTTTTACAGTTCAGGTTGTGCCTGTTTGACTTTGAAGTATATGAACATTGGCTGAAGTATATGTTTGGGACCTCATGTGGACCTCAACAGATGCATGAGCATTGCAGCAACCTTAGTAGGCATAGGCAGCTCAATCAAGATTGAAGTAAGAGATAAAAAGAATAAAAGATTTTCTAGATGTCAGATTTCAGACAAAGATTTCTGCCTTTTGCTCTCAAGTTTTTCATCTAAGTCTGTGAGAAAGTATATTAAATACATACATGTTTCAGAACACTAGTGTGTTTTATTCTAACTTTAAAATGTTAGTACAAAATTCATGAAGGCTAGAGTACAACATTCATTCCTTCTAATTATTTTCAGTGTTGGGGCAGGGAGATTAAATTGATATGGTTGGTCCATAGACCATTTTTTTTTCTCACCAAATGGTCATGAAATTAGTCAGGATTATTAATTTTTAAAATATTCATTATGGCTTTAAATTACAGAGACCCAAATTATGTCTTTACATATAAAAATGTGGTAGATTTTACTAGAAAACTAATGAATTGATTATAAAATAATACATTATCTTTAATTGAGGTAGCAAAATAAATTAATGAAATGATTGAGAACACAAATTTAAGAAAACAATTTAAAAAGACTATTCCTGTATTTTGTCCATAAGAGTTAGAGGTGTTTAAGGAATCAAGAAGCATCTAGAATGATTCAAAAAGTATGTTTCAATTTTAATATCAGAATAGGATCAGTAGAAGAGTGAAAACAAGATATTTACTTAAAAGACAGGCAAAGCTGTTAGGCATAGAACACCCTATTTTTTATGAAAGGAAAAAAATAAGATATCAAAGGCCAGATTAGAATGATATAAAACCCAAAGAAATCAAAGAGAGAAAGAGATGAAAGCTATTAGACAACAACCAGATATGATTGATTTTTCAGTAGGGGCTAGGATCCAGTAAATTATTGAAAGATTGCAGATAAAGGATCCATGGGTGGAAAGAGAATTTGGGAACACAATTTATAATTAAGGACAACTGTACCAGATAATTACAGAGAATTTGGACAGATTTGATATGAAAAAAAAACCACACAAATAAGAGTGTAAAATAGCATGAGAATTATTAAGTGGGTTTTGAGGCAACACATTTATTTCAGAAGAATTTAGTTATAACCTGTGCCTTAAGTGAATAAGTCTGAGAAATTTAATGAATTGGGGCTCAAAGAAATATACAATAAGAATAAGACATGTTAAAGGGGAGTAAGACAGAACAATGATAGATCAAGTTCAGACTTGGGTTAGGCAGTATTCTAATGAGAGAATATCTCTTGGGTACTATTATCCAACTCTATAAGGCAAAAGTGAACATGATTTTTCTGAAGAGTAGATACTTTTGACAGGCCCAACTTTTATTGATTTCATATTTCTCACTATCTGAGGCCCTAAAAATGAAATATAGAAGAATATGTTAACAAAACAAATGTCTGAGTCATAAATAAAATGGGAAACCAAAAAGAGAGAGAGAGAGAGAGAGAGAGAGAGAGAGAGAGAGAGAGAAAGCATCCAAATCCAGTAAAGAACACTAACCCTCCATATGCCAGAGATGAAAAGGTGAAAAGGTACCAGCCTAACAAGCAGGTTAAACTGAACCTTCCTGAAAGGGACAGAGAAATAACAGAGGAGAGTAAAATGTTATAGGCATATTCCACTTTTGAAGGGAAAAAAAGGAAATAGTAGACATAAATGTTGATTGTACTTTTGAAGATTTGAAGATTTGAAGCCAGAGGGGAGGCACTGATTTAAGGAGCACATGAGGGAGATATTAGTCAATATTATGTTACTTGGCGGGATAAATTTCAGAAGTGTTAACATCTGCTCCACTTCAGAACTTCAGAAATCTGCAGACAGTGATACTCCAGCAGACATAAATTTTGAAATATGCACAAACCCTTCTTTATAAGAAATATTTCACAAGACCTGGCAGTTCTTTAGCAGGAGAAAGTGAGAGAAGTTACTGTGGCATAGGAGTGATAATTTTCATTCTGAGAAGTTAGTGAAGGCTATGTCACCAGGCTGAGACCACCCTGAGTATAGCATTGTAATACCATAAATATAGGACCAAAGCAAAAACAGAAATTAGAAAGTCTGAAATATACAAAAGGGAATAGAGATCTAAAACAAGATTTGGTAACTGGGACTGTCACCATTTCAAATGAATGAAACTTGTCAGAGGTCACAAGTGTCTTGAATGACACTCAGAGCATAAATAATATGCAAAGATGGATGTCCTTCCCCAGATAAAGTCAATGCATGGTTCTAAAATTAACCTCTATGGGAAATTTCTCCTTATTTTGAGAGTCACTGAATATAAACTCTGATAAAATAGCATCCTGACATTCTGAATAGTTGGCATCCTGGGAAAATTTAAACCAAAATTGTTTTTCTCAGTCATTTTATTCTTCCCTCATATACCATGAAGTCTCAACTGTGGTGAATGTGTATTCTTAATAAAAGGCATATAGAGTTGACAATACAAATTCTGAGGCTTTGAAGGGCCGATATCCATTCCATTTAGAGAATTCCAGAGGCCCATTCTGTTTTTACTTCACTGTGAAGCAAACCTGCTTGCAAAGAACAAGTTTCTTCCCTACTACTCCATGCCCTAAATGGAAAGAGGCTTACTCCTATATAGAAAGAAAATTTATATAAGCCATATTCTGCAACACCAGCTTAATCAGAAATAGGAGCTATATTTTTATTTCCTTCTTTACCCCTTGCTTATTTCTTAACTGAGTTTAAATTTGGGCAGGGAAATGTTTGTTCTATTTAGGGACACTTTCAAATCACAACAATAGGAAAATTTTGTTGGCATATGGCAGTAAAAATATAAAATTGTTAACAATTCAAAGAGTATGAAATGATCTTCTTATTTCATTAATGCTAAAAGGACACACATATACTTTTTATATTATATTCATAACATTTCTCTAGAGATTTTGAAGTCCTAAGTAATATTTTGCAATGCTTGCTTGAAATGGTATGGAATTAGAAGTCAAGGGGTTTGGCTTCTATTTCCATAGCTGTCACTAACAGGCTTGGGTAAAACATCCTATTTCCACAAGCTTGAATGTCTACAAATTGAAAATGGTGGTTTTAGATTAAATGATTCCCAATGATTTATCCATAACAGAACTCATAATAGCCTGAAAGTGGAGCTTACACAAATGTCCACTATCAATAGGATGGACAAACAAATATTGATACACATCTTCGGTGAACATAAAAGTAATTTATGTTGGGTATATGTCTTGGAGTGAAATTACTGAATCATACTGTATGTATATATCCATCTTGGTAGATATTGTGAAAACTTTTTTGAAAGTGCTTGACTAAACCAATATTTTATCAGAGTATCAGTTATTCATTTACTATTTTCTATATTTTTCATTTTAGCCATTCAGGTGGCATATGGTGGTATTTCATTGTGATGTTGAAATCATAAATGGATTTTGCTTTGTTCTAAGATTACCAGGGAGTCATGAAGTGAGTGCAATAATGGAGGTCAGGAAAGCTAATTTATCATCTCAGCATTGTTACTATATAATTTCAGTTACGTGTTGTAAACTTTTTGTACCTAGAAAGAGTTATTCCTCTTGGTGTCACCCAAGTTCAGTACTTGTCATCAAAGAAAAGTAGAGGAGTCTTCTCTGCTCACCATATTTAACAAACAAATGAACAAACAGTTCAAACAGTCAAATAAATGAGGAAAAAATATTGTCAGCCAATATAAATTTTTTTCATTTTATTTTATTTTATTTCTTTTCAGTGTTCAAAAATTCATTGTTTATGCACCACACACATTGCTCCCTGTAATACATGCCCTCCATAATACGCACCACCAGGGTTACCCAATCCCCTACTCTCTTCCCCTCCAAAACCTTCGGTTTGTTTCTGAGTCCTTAGTCTCTCATGTTTTGTCTCTCCTTCTGATTTCCCCCAACTCTCTTACCCTCTCCATCTCTCAATGTCCTCCATGTTATTCCTTATGCTCCATAAGTAAGTGAAACCATATGATAATGGACTCTCTGCTTGATGTATTTCACTCAACATAATCTCTTCTAGTCCCGTCCATGTTGATAGAAAAGTTGGCTATTCATCCTTTCTGATGGAGGCATAATACCCCATTGTATATACAGACCATATCTTCTTTATTTATTCTACTGCTGAAGGACATCTTGGCTCTTTCCACAGTTTGACAGCTATGGCCATTACTTCTATGAACATTGGGGTACAGATGGCCCTTCTTTTCACTACATCTGTATCTTTGTGGTAAATACCCAGTAATGCAATTGCAGGGTCATAGGGAAGCTCTATTTTTAATTTCTTAAGGAACCTCCACACTGTTTTCCAGAGTGGCTGCACCAACTTGCATTCCCATCAACAATGTAAGAGGGTTACCCTTTCTCCACATCCTCTCCAACACTTGTTGTTTACTGTCTTGTTAATTTTGACCATTCTGACTGGTGTAAGATGGATGAATCTCCCTGATGGCTAATGATGATGAACATTTTTTCATGTGTCTGTTAGCCATTTGTATGTCTTCATTGGAGAAGGGTCTGTTCATGTTTTCTGCCCATTTTTTGATGTGATTATCTGTTTTGTGTATGTTGAGTGTGAGGAGATTTTTATAGATCTTGGAAATCAGCCCTTTGTCTGTAGTGTCATTTGCAAATAACTTCTCCCATTCCGTGGGTTTCCTCTTTGTTTTGTTGACTGTTTCCTTTGCTGTGCAGAAGCTTTTGATCTTGATGAAGTCCCAAAAGTTCATTTTCACTTTTGTTTCCTTTGCCTTTGGAGACATGTCTTGGAAGAATTTGCTGTGGCTGATATTGAAGAGGTTACGGCCTATATTCTCCTCTAGGATTTTGATAGATTCAATGGCTTGCATTGAAATTTTTAATCCATTTCAAGTTTATCTTTGTGTATGGTGTAAGAGAATGGTCAAGTTTCATTCTTCTACATGTAGTGGTCCAATTTTCCCAGCACCATTTATTGAAGAGACTGTCTTTTTTCCATTGGATATTTTTCCTGCATTGTTGAAGATTTTTTGACCATAGAGTTGAGGGTCCATATATGGGCTCTCTACTCTGTTCCACTGGTCTATGTGTCTGCTTTTGTGCCAGTACCATGCTGTCTTAGTGATCACAGCTTTGTAGTAAAGCTTGAAGTCAGGCAACATGACTTCAAAAACAGAGTTTTGTTTTTCTTTTCCAACATTTCCTTAGCAATTCTGGGTCTCTTCTGATTCCATACAAATTTCAGGATTGTTTGTTCCAGCAAATTGAAAAATGTTGGTGGAATTTTGATGAGAATGGCATTGAATGTATAGAATTCTCTAGGCAGTATAGACATTTTAACAATGTTTATTCTTCCAATCCATGAGCATGGAATGGTCTTCCAACTTTTTGTGTCTTATTCAATTTCTTTCATGATAGTTCTGTAGTTCATTGAGTACATGTCCTTTACCTCATTGGTTAAGTTTATTTCTAGGTATCTTATGGTTCTTGCTACTCTAGTAGATGGAATCAATTCTCTAATTTTACTTTCCATATTTTTCTTTTTAGTGTATAAAAAAGAAACTGATTTCTGTACATTGAATTTGTATCCTGCTACTTTACTGAATTACTGTATGAGTTCTAGTAGTTTGGAGCTGGAGTCTGTTGAGTTTTCCATATAAAATTTCATGTCATGTGAAGAGAGAGAGTTTGACTTCTTCTTTGCCAATTTGAATACCTTTTATTTCTTTTTGTTATCTGATTGCTGTTGCTAGGACTTCTAGTACTATGTTGAACAACAGTGGTGAGAGTGGATATCTTTGTCGTGTTCCTGATCTCAAAGGGAATACTGTCAGCTTTTTTCCATTGAGGATGATCTTTGCTGTGGGTTTTTCATAGCTTTTATAAAGTTGAGGAATGTTCCCTCTATCCCTAAATTTTGAAGGGTTCTAATCAGGAAAGGAGGCTGTGTCTTGTCAAATTCTTTTTCTGCATCAATTGAGAGGACCATGTCATTCTTCTTTTTTCTCTTCTTGATTTGTTCTACCACATTGCTTGAATTGCGAATGTTGAACCACCCTTGCATGGATATCCTTGCATGGATAAATCCCACCTGGTCATGGTAGATAATCTTTTTAAGGTACTGTTGGATCCTATTAGCTAGGATCTTGTTGAGAATCTTGGCATCCATATTCGTCAAGGATATTTGTCTGAAATTCTGTTTTGGTGGGGTCTTTTCCTGGTTTGGGAGTCAGGGTAAAGCTGACTTCATGGAAATGGTCTGAAAATTTTTATTTTGTTTCTATATTTTGAAACAACTTCAGGAGAATAGGTATTATTTCTTCTTTGAATGTTTGGTAGAATTCTCCAGTGAACTCATCAGGGCCCAGGCTCCTGTTTTTTGGGAGGTTTTTGAGCACTGCTTCAATCTCATTACTAGATATTGGTGTATTCAGGTTGCCAATTTCTTTCTGATTCAGTTTTGGAAGTTGATAGGTTTCCAGGGTTGCATCCGTTTTCTGTAGGTTGCTTAACTTATCAATTTATAACAGCTGATAATAATTTCTGATGATTGTTTTTGTTTTCTTAGTGTTAGTCATGATCTGTCCCTTTTCATTCATAATTTTATTAATTTGGGCCCTTTCTCTTTTCTTTTGTATTAGTTTGACCAATGGTTTATTAATCTTATTAATTCTTAAAAAAATAAAACTTCTAGTTTTGTTGATGTGTTCTACTCAATCTTTAGTTTCTATTTCATTGATCTCTGCCCTAATCTGGGTTATGTCCCTTCTTTTGTGTGGGGTTGGCTTAATTTGTTTTTGATTCTCCAGTTCTTTAAGGTGTAAAGATAAGTGGTGTATTCTGAATTTTTCAGTTTTCCTTGAGAGGCTTGGATGACTATGTATTTCCCTCTTAGGACCACTTTTGCTGTATCCAATAGGTTTTGGACCACGTGTCTTCATTCTCATTGGTTTCCATGAATTGTTGAAGTTCTTGTTTGTTTTCCTGATTGATCCAAACGTTCTTAAGCAGGGTGGTCTTTAGCTTCCAAGTGTTCCTTTCAAAATTTTTCTTGTGGTTGAGCTCCAGCATCAAAGCACTGTGGCCTGAGAATATGCAGGGAATAATCTCAATCTTTTGGTATTGGTTGAGCCCTGATTTGTGGCCCAGTATGTGGTCTATTCTGAAGAAAGTTCCATGCACACTCAAGAAGAATGAGTACTCTGTTGTTTGAGGGTGGAATGTTCTGTATATATCTATGAGATCCATCTGGTCCAATGTGTCATTCAATGCTCTCATTTCTTTATTGATTTTCTGCTTGGATGATCTGTCTATTACTGAGAGTGGTGTGTTAAGATCCCCTAGTATTAATGTAGTCATATCAATATGAGTCTTTATTTTAATTAACAGTTGCCTTATGTAGTTGGCTGCTCCTATATTGGGGGCATAAATATTTACAATTGGTAGATCTCCTTGGTGAATAGACCCTTTAAGAATGATGTAGTGTCCTTCTTTATCTCTGACTGCAGTGTTTAGTTTAAAATCTAATTTATCTGATATGAGTATTGCTACCCCAGCTTTTTCTTGAGGCTCGTTGGCATGAAAGATGCTTCTCCATCCCTTCACTTTCAGTCTGGATGTATCCTTAGGTTCCAAATGGGTCTCTTGTAGACAACATATGGATGGGTCATCATTTTATCCAATCTGCAGCCGTGCACCATTTTATGGGAGTGTTCAGGCCATTCACATTGAGAGTTATTATTGAAAGATACGTTTTTATTGTTATCATATTGCCAGTGAAGTCCTTGTTTCTATAGATTGTTTGTGTAAATTTATGTTGAATGTCACCCTTGGGTTCTTTCTTTTGTTATAGAACCCCTGCTTAATATTTCTTGTACTGTCAGCTTGGTGATCACATACTCTTTATTTTTCCTGCCTTCAGTATGTTTTATTTAATTTTTTTCCACTCTCCATCTACCACCCCATTGCTTCCGTGTCTTTTTTTTTAATTAAATTGATTTACTTATTTTCAGAAAAACAGTATTCATTATTTTTTCACCACACCCAGTGCTCCATGGAATCCATGCCCTCTATAATACCCACCACCTGGTTCCCCCAACCTCCCACCCCCCCGCCACTTCAAACC
>NC_081575.1:47223191-47228068 GCF_022355385.1 Mustela nigripes
AGGGGGGTGGGAGGTTGGGGTACCAGGTGATGGGTATTATAGAGGGCACAGATTGCATGGAGCACTGGGTGTGGTGAAAAAATAATGAATACTGTTTTTCTGAAAATAATTAAATCAATTTAATAAAACAAAAACAAAAACAAAACACCAAATATGAAGATAGAAATTAGTTTGGGAAGATACCTATTCTATTCCTGAGTTCTGTTGTCCATTGTACTTATCTCTAAACTGTGAAGGAAAGGGGAGGCAATAATCAGTTTTTCCAATTGGCCAATGACAGAATAGACCTGTCAGTTCCATTAGAGACTTAAAGTAGATGGGATTTCAGAGCCTTGCCATGGTTACACCATTAAAAAAAAAAATTGTTCCTTGTTTTGCATTAAAGGGAAGAAAATTCTCCTTCCTTTATTTTTACTTTGTAATCCTAATGCCATTTGACAGTCTTACTTTTCCTCATGTTAGTATAACCTCACATGTTTCTTTGTGCAGTTACCAGTTTTGAACAGTGTCTCAAGGCTATTTGTGACCTAGAAGTATATTTTCTTTGATTTCCTGTAGTTTTGTGAGTTTTTCTTTAAGTGACTCTTGTTTTGGAAGGAATTGTCAATGTCCAAGGAATAGAATTTTTCTGCATGTGAAACACACAAACCAATATTGGAAAATATCCATTTATAATTATTCTATCCAAATAATATATTCTGTCTTTTCAGTTTTGATTTTTTCAAAAGCCATGGTTCTTATTGCTTTGACATAGGTAGACATTGAGTAGGTAGATTCAATCATAAATCCAGTGATAGTATATTTATATTACATCAGGTAGAATGTTAGATTCATGGGGCTGGAGTATCTTGAAAGGAAATTTTGTCTAAAGCATTGCTTCAACCAAGATCATGCTCACATTATCTCAGATATAGAACTAGAATCCAGAATACTTTTCAGCAAAGTATTCTCTTTCTAAACCTGTGAAGTTTCTTTTTATTTTAAAAAACAAGAAATTCATAGCATTTGTCAACTTGGACAGATTCCATCTGATATAATTTTGTCTTTAGAGGAGGTATCCAAAAGAGCTTAGTAATAAATCAAGAAGAAATCTATTTTCAGATATTTGAAGGAGAAAATATAGACACCTGGTAGGAATGTATTTTCTTCATAGCCAAATGATGCCCTCTTTCTAAGTTCATGCTTTACCTTAAGTGTGGAGAGCTAGTTCCATTGAAAGATCATTAATTCACCTGACCAAAGGTTTGTTCCCTTCACAGTATAATTGAATTTATTTTGTTTTCTGACCATAAACTTTACCTGTAATTCCAATTAATTCTATTAAAATATGCATTATAATGTTTAGCGGGAACCAAGGGGCAATGTCAATGGATCAGCACACTGAGTCTCTCTTACTTGAAGAAACATCTGTAGTATTAATAGTTTAAATTGTATGGCTTACTTATAAAGAACAACCCATGCAATTGTAGCAGTGGAAGATGTCTACTTTAACACATATATTTATTTGGTTTATATATATTATATATACATAATATTTGATAAGAAAATCATAAATACCAAAGAGTCTTTCTTTTAGTTATCATGTAGGGTCAGTAAAAAGTCACTTATCCTCCACTGATGTTCTCAAAACATCTCCAAAGATAGGCGCCTATGCTAATTCCAATGATGGTTTTGCAATTACTATTTGTGTCAGTCATTTACCTAATCTAGCCATATACAGCAAAAGAAAGGCATATTTTCCCAAATCAATGACAAGCATTGTGTTTACATCTCCCCCAAACTGGTACTTTGTAAGAAGATTTATAGTGGCTATCTACCACTAGCAGCAGCCACCAGATCATTCTGATATTTAAAACTGCCTTACCAGTCACAGGCCTGTGAACACTGCTATTCTCCAAATTGTTTGCAGTTTAAATATTTCTTCAGTTTTATTCCTAGTCTAAGATGCTACATTAAACTATTGATTTTCCTAGAAGTCATGTTCTTCTGCCAGGATATTTCTTGTGCTTTAATTAATTGGTGCATTGGTTGTCAATCCTTAACCACTCCACAAGTAAAGGAGTAGTGCTTTATCTGTTCATGTAAGAACTTGAAGTTTACATAATTTCCCTCTGATACTATTAAAGAAAAAACTCTATTATTTAGCCTGACTTGCTCATTTTTTTAGTTTAAATTTGAAATGCAGCATTCATATAGGAGGAAAAAAGACACCTTTTTTATAAATTTTAAGACTTAGATATTTGTCTTGCTTTGGTTGTTAAGTAGATGAATAACCTTAAGCAGGAGAGTCTCATAACTTTTCAGAACCTTAGCTTCCTCCTTTTCAGACATTATCACAGCCATTAAAGTTCTTTGAAACAGCAATGTATTCTATTAAATAGAAGGCAAGATTTTTAATATTACTTTGAAAACCTGCCATGATTTGTGTTTTTTTACCCTGCAAGTTTAGTAAATTCTGCCTTCATTTTCTCTTCTATTTTTCCTTCCCTATATGAAGGAACAGTAATAATGTAGTGATAATGTAATGTCTTGAGTTATCTTAATTCTTCTTCCAAAAATATAAATCCATAAACTTTGCAGTTTGAAGAGAATTCATTATTATGCTTAGATTTGAAACAGAGATATTATCTAAGCATTGAAAGCTACTCCTGTACTAACAAATAGGTCTTATGAAATAGAACATAGGGACTATATTCTTTCTCTAGAGTGAGATACAATTTTCCAAAAAAATAGAGACATTTTTCTTCTGATGCACTCAGACTGGTAAGTGTTTATGGGACATAGAATTTTATTTTATTTTTATTTATTTTTTTAAAAATTAATTATTTATTTGAGAGAGGGGAAATTGCAAGAGAGAACATGAGCAAAGGAAGGGAGGGAAGCAGGCTCCCTGTTGAGCAGAAAGTCCAGAGTGGGGCTCAATCACAGGATCCTGGGATCATGACCTTAGCTGAAGGCAGACACTTAACCTACTGAGCCAACCAGGCACCCCAGGACATGGCATTTTAAACTCTTGTTCTTGCTCCATTGTTTGTCTTGCTCCATGGTCTCTGGTAGAAAAGTCTCAGGAAGCATTATCAACAAGAAACTTTTGCAATGTAATAATTATGTCACTTTTCAGTTCAGTGGAACCGGGGCTCCACCTTGTTCAAATCTTTTGCTTAATTGATATACTAAATATCACAGATTGTTCTAATTGATGACGACAACCAAATGCCATTCAGGAGGTGAGAGAACTATGAGATCTATTGGTGAAGGAGTTATTACTGAAGAGTTTTCACTTTATCATTCATTTTCCAGATTGAATTTACTTAAAATAACATACCTTGTAGCATGTATATGATTTTGCTTTCCTGTGTCTATTGGGATCCAAGTAGTCTAGATATCTTTCTTTTTTTTTAGATTTTATTTATTTATTTGAAAGAGAGAGAGAGAGAGATTGGAAGTAGGCAGAGATAAGTAGAGAGAGAGGGGGAAGCAGGCTCCCTGCCAAGCAGAGAAACTGATACAGGACTTGATCCAAGGAACCTGAGATCATGACCTGAACTGAAGGCAGAGGCTAAACCCACTGAGCCACCCAGGCACCCTAGATATCATTTTTTTTACAAGTGTATTTTTTTATTAATTAATTTATTTTCAGAAAAACAGTATTCATTATTTTTCACCACATCCAGTGCTCCATGCAATCCGTGCCCTCTATAATACCCATCACCTGGTACCCCAACCTCCCACACCCCCGCCACTTCAAACCCCTCAGATTGTTTTTCAGAGTCCATAGTCTCTCATGATTCACCTCCCCTTCCAATTTACCCCAACTCCCTTCTCCTCTCTAACACCCCTTAACCTCCATGGTATTTGTTATGCTCCACAAATAAGTGAAACCATATGATAATTGACTCTCTCTGCTTGACTTATTTCACTCAGCATAATCTCTTCCAGTCCCGTCCATGTTGCAACAAAAGTTGCGTATTCATCCATTCTGATGGAGGCATAATACTCCATAGTGTATATGGACCACATCTTCCTTATCCAAAGCTGTGATCACCAAGACAGCATGGTACTGGCATAAAAACAGACACATAGACCAGTGGAACAGAGTAGAGAGCCCAGATATGGACCCTCAACTCTAAGGTCAATTAATCTTTGACAAAACAGGAAAAAATATACAGTGGAAAAAAGACAGTCTCTTCAATAAAGGGTGCTGGGAAAACTGGACAGCTATATGTAGAATGAAAATCGACCATTCTCTTACACCGTACACAAAGATCAACTCAAAATGGATAAAAGACCTCAATGTGAGACAGGAATCCATCAGACTTCTAGAGGAGAACATAGGCAGTAATCTCTTCAATATCAGTCACAGCAACTTGTTTCAAGATATGTCTCCAAAGGCAAATGAAACAAAAGTGAAAATAAACATTTGGGACTTCATCAAAATCAAAAGCTTCTGCACAGCAAAGGAAACAGTCAAAAAAAAACAAAGAGGCAACCCACGGAATGGGAGAAGATATTTGCAAATGACAGTACAGACAAAAGGTTTATATCCAGGATCTATAAAGAACTCCTCAAACTCAACACACATGAAACAGGCAAACGTATCAAAAAATGAGCAGAAGATATGAACAGACACTTCTCCAATCAAGACATACAAATGGCTCTCAGACACATGAAAAAATGTTCATCATCACTAGTCCTCAGGGAGATTCAAATTAAAACCACATTGAGATATCACCTTACACCACTTAGAATGGCCAAAATTAACAAGACAGGAAACAACTTGTGTTGGAGAGGATGTGGAGAAAGGGGAACCCTCTTCCACTGTTGGTGGGAATGCAAGTTGGTGCAGCCTCTTTGGAGAACAGTGTGGAGATTCCTCA
>NC_081575.1:47243068-47267178 GCF_022355385.1 Mustela nigripes
CCACAGACCTGTACCCCTGGGGATAAAAATATATGTTTATAAAAAATAAAAAATAAAAAATAAAAAAATAAATTAAAAAAAAAAAAGGTGATTTTATTAAAGCATTGGGAGAGGTCCCATGGGCAGAAAGAGCTGCTACACCGGGGTTGTGTAGGGTGGCTCATTATATACTCTGGGGTTGGGAGAGGTAAGGAAAAAGGGAGGTTTTTGAAAGAACTTTCATGTATTAAAGAAGACTCACTGGATACCAGAGGTTTTGATATTGCCAGGTTAAGATATTGTTTTTCCTTCTAGTAAGCCATTAACAGTAAGATAGTTGGGAGCTTCCTGGAGGAACATTACACTCTGCCCACTTCAAGTATTTGTCAATGGGCTACAGGTTATACGGATATTTAATTGTATTTACATTTCCTTCTGGAAGCTATTGCTAAAGCTTTTGTAAACTGAGGGAGACTCTTCTCTCTCAGGGTTGTGATCTCTTTAAGTTAAGAAATTTTTTTTTCCTTTATGGCATCCAGGAGTGCCTGAGGAATGTCATATAGATCCCATGGGGTAGGAGAGGGGTTGTGAGGTGTCAGTGACTGCTTTGTTCTCAGCTTCCCTTCTGTTCCTTCATAAAGAGACTATTACTGAAATGTGATTGGCTGATCATCTCTGACACTAGACACATATTATCATTTTGTAAGATTGTAACTTTAAATGACTTGAAGATGAGGTTGAACAAAGAAAAATCCTACCTTCCATGAAAGAGCAATAACAAAAATAAGCCTTTTTTCTAAGTGTCTGAAATGTTGAGCCAATTTCTACATGGGGACAGGGTTACTTCTGTATTAGAACAGTTGTCTATTGGGGCACCTGGCTGGCTCAGTGGTTTAAAGCCTCTGCCTTCAGCTCAGGTCATGATCTCAGGGTCATGGGATAGAGCCCCACATTGGGCTCTCTGCTCAGCAGGGAGCCTGCTTCCTCCTCTCTCTCTGCCTACTTGTGATCTCTCTCTCTGTCAAATAAATAAATAAAATCTTTTTTTTTTTATTTATGACTTTGAGTCCTCTCTGCTTTCTCTATGGTTTTGCCACATTAATTATTCCCTCTCTTTTCTATCTTCTATTTTTAAAAAGATTTTATTTATTTATTTGACAGAGAGAGAGATCACAAGTAGGCAGAGGCAGACAGAGAAAGAGAGAGAGGGGGAAGCAGGCTCCCCGCTGAGCAGAGAGCTCGATGTGGGGCTCGATCCCAGGACCCTGAGATCATGACCCAAGCTGAAAGCAGTGGCTTAACTGACTAAGCCACCCCGGCACCCCAATAAATAAAATCTTAAAAAAAATAAAAAAGAACAGTTGTCTATTAACAGAACTTAGTCACAGTACATGGAACTCAAGAATAGTATCTAAGTATTTAGATGAAATACTTAGAAATTATAAGAAAGAAGAAAAAGTCTTTTTATTTTGGATAAATAACATACCTATATGTTTTAACTTGAATTCCATGTTGCTTTATGAATGTATTTATTTGATTTTTTGAAGTGTGCCCACATATCTTAAGTACTTTTTGTATCTTAAAACTACAAATTTATTTATATCACAGTTTCTGTAGGTAAGGTATCTGGGCATGGCACTATTGGACACCCTTCTCACTGGGTTGAGAGCAGGGTGTCAGTTGCCATTTTCATTTGGGGATTGAAGTTCTTTGCTGAACTCACTGGTCATTAGCAGAGCTTATTTCCTTGTGATTGAAATACTGAAGATTTGTTTTCTGGTTGGCTCTTGGTCAGGGGTTGCTCTCTGTCCCTGGGGGGTGTTATGAAGTCTTTTGTGTGTTGCTATTCCATATTTAAGTCAGTGGTGGCACACTGAATCTCCCTCTTGGCAAATCTCTTTAAGTGATTTTTTAACATCAGTTAGGCATTTGTGCCTCAGGGTATAAAGGAGTTACCATAGTTAAACACAGTCAACCCAATAAAAAGCACATGCAATTTGTAAAAAAAAAAATGTGCTTTAATTCCATATGCAACCTATGTTGTCCCCAGCAGTGAGGTAAGGGGGGAAAAAAGATTGCATAAATCATGGCCCTTGAATAGACATTTTTTCCAAAGAAGATATACAGGTACCTGAATCAAGTATCTGAAAAGGTGTTCAATGTCACTAGTTACCAGAGAAATGCAAATCAAATCTACAATGAGATATCACCTCACATCTGTTAGAATGGCTATTATCAAAAGGACAAGATATAACAAGTGTTGGTGAGGATGTGGACCAAAGAGAACACTTGGGCATTGTTGGTGGGAATGTAAATTGGTATAGCCTCGGGACGCCTGGGTGGCTCAGTTGGTTAAGCAGCTGCCTTCGGCTCAGGTCATGATCCCAGCGTCCTGGGATCTAGTCCTGCATCGGGCTCCTTGCTCGGCAGGGAGCCTGCTTCTCCCTCTGCCTCTGCCTGCCATTCTGTCTGCCTGTGCTCGCTCTCTCCCCCTCTCTCTCTCTCTGATAAATAAATAAAATTAAAAAAAATTGGTATAGCCTCTATGGCAAACAGTGTGAAGGTTTATCAAAAAATCAAAAACAGAATTACAATGTGATCCAGCAATTCCACTTCTGGGTATTTATGTGAAGGAAAAGAAATTGCTGTCATGAATGATGTTGCACCTTCTTATTCATCGCAGCATTATTCACAATAGTAAGGTCATGGAAACAACCTTAGTGTCCACTGATGGTTGAGTAAATAAAGATAATGTGATATATATAAAAGGAAACTTTGCCATTTATGACAACATGGATAAACCTTGAAAGCACTATGCTAAATGAAATAAATCAGACATAAACAAATACGTTATCACCTCACTTCTATGTAGAATCTAAAGAAAATCCAAATTTATACATACAGAGAACAGATTGATGGTTGCCAGGGGCAATGGGGTTAATATTCCAAGGACCTTCTTGCTAATAGCTACTTATGTGAGACATTTAGCTTCTGCTCAATTAACTAAATTCCTTTTATACATTTTTCAAATCTAAATACTTAATAATAAATTGTCAGTATTTGTTCATTATTTATTTCAAAATGTCTTCATTTATTGACAGTTTTCTTCTTGCATATGTCTTTAGTTTTCATTGTTGTAGTAGTATTGTTCTTTAATATTATTAAGGGTATAAATTACACTGTGTACAGTATAAACACATATAAAACCAAGTCCATGCTTTTGTGAAGATTTCTTCCTATGACACAAAATGATGGGACAGTGGAGAAAATTGATGTTATGTTAGTTGCTTTTATTTCATTTTTAAATTTTTTAATATTTTTGTTTATTTGTTTGAGAGAGAGAGAGCATGAGCAGGGGGAGAGGGAGAAGCAGACTCCCCACTGAGGAGGAATCCCAATTCAGGGCTCCATTCAGGGACCCTGGGATCATGATCCCAGCTGTAGGCAGATGTTTAACCAACTGAGCCACCCTGTAAGTCCTTTTTAGATCTAATTGTGGCAGATAAAAGGGTCCATAGATAAGCTTTCTAATAATTTTAAACAATTCACTTTATTATACCATTTTTTAGTTCCTTTGCTTGACTAGATTTACTTCTCATTTCTTATTTGACTCTAACAAATATAATACACTCTTATCATTGTTCTTAATATATACTTAGAGGTGTGATAACAAAATATAAAGAGCATGAGCCTTGGCATAAGAAAAGCCTGGGTTTGGGGCGCCTGGGTGGCTCAGTGGGTTGAAGCCTCTTCCTTCAGCTCAGGTCATGATCCCAGGGTCCTGGGATTGAGCCCCGCATCAGGCTCTCTGCTCAGCAGGGAGCCTGCTTCCTCCTCTTTCTCTCTGCCTGCCTCTCTGCCTACTTGTGATATCTCTCTCTGTCAAATAAATAAATAAAATCTTTAAAAAGAAAAGAAAAGAAAAGCCTGGGTTCAAATTCTGGCTCCATTGCTCATAGACTGTGTGGCTTTGGGTAGTTAATCTCCATAGTCTTTTTTTTTTTTAACCTACAAAATGGGATTATAATATTATATTTCTCTTCCAGGGCTTGTGTGAGGTTGTAATAGAATGCAGTATATAACATGCTTAGCATTATGTTTAGACTAGACTAGGTTTCCAGAAATGTTAGTTATAACATATTTTCCTTTTTGTTTTTTTAAAGATTTAATTTTGTTCAGGTGTGACTTATGTACAATAAAATTAATTAATTATAAGTATAAAATTTCATGAAACTTTATTATACAATCATGTAACAAATCATGTAATATATTTCCATCATGTTAAAAGTCCTTTTGTGCAGCTTTGCTGTCAAAATCATCTCTCAAACCCCATGACTTGCCAACTATAAATTGTTTTTGTTATAAGGCGTTTGTTTTTTTTTTATATAATTCAAGAGACTTTACATAGCACATAGGCTTTTTAATTTTTTTAATATATTTTATTAACATATAATGTATTATTAGCCCCAGGGGTACAGGTCTGTGAATCTCCAGGTTTACACACTTCACAGCACTCACCATAGCACTTACCTTCCCCAATGTCAGTAACTCAACCACCCTTTCCCTACTCCCTCCTTCTGGCACCCCTCAGTTTGTTATGTGAGATTAAGAGTCTCTTATGGTTTTGATGAAGTCCCAAAAGTTCATTTTCGCTTTTGTTTGGAGACATATCTTGAAAGAAGTTGCTGTGGCTGATATCGAAGAGATTATTGCCTATGTTCTCCTCTAGGATTCTGATGGATCCCTGTCTCACATTGAGGTCTTTTATCCATTTTGAGTTTATCTTTGTGTATGGTGTAAGATAATAGTCGAGTTTCATTCTTCTACATATAGCTGCCCAGTTTTCCCAGACTGTCTTTTTTCCACTGTATATTTTTTCCTTTTTTGTTGAAGATTATTTGACCATAGAGTTGAGGGTCCATATCTGGGTTCTCTACTCTGTTCCACTGGTCTATGTGTCTGTTTTTATGCCAGTACCATGCTGTCTTGGTGATCACAGCTTTGTAGTAAAGTTTGAAATCAGGTAACATGATGCCCCCATTTTATTTTTGTTTTTCAACATTTCCTTAATGATTCGGGGTCTCTTCTGATTCCATAAAAATTTTAGGATTATTTGCTCCAGCTCTTTGAAGAATACCGGTGGAATTTTGACCGGAATAGCATTAAAAGTATAGATTGCTCTAGAAAGTATAGACATTTTAACAATGTTTATTCTTCCGATCCAAGAGCATGGAATAGTCTTCCATCTTTTTGTGTCTTCTTCAGTTTCTTTCATGAGTGTTCTGTATTTCCTCGAGTACAAATCCTTTACCTCTTTGGTTAGGTTTATTCCCAGGTATCTTACACTGTTGGTGGGAATGCAGGTTGGTGCAGCCTCTTTGGAGAACAGTGTGGAGATTCCTCAAGAAATTAAAAATAGAACTTCCCTATGACCCTGCAATTGCACTCCTGGGTATTTATCCAAAGATACAGATGTCGTGAAAAGAAGGGCCATCTGTACCCCTATGTTTATAGCAGCAATGGCCACGGTCACCAAACTGTGGAAAGAACCAAGATGCCCTTCAACGGACGAATGGATAAGGAATATGTGGTCCATATACACTATGAAGTATTATGCCTCCATCAGAATGGACGAATACCCAACTTTTGTAGCAACATGGATGGGACTGGAAGAGATTATGCTGAGTGAAATAAGTCAAACAGAGAGAGTCAGTTATCATACGGTTTCACTTATTTGTGGAGCATAACAAATAGCATGGAAGACATAGGGAGATAGGAGAAGGGAGTTGGGGGAAATTGGAAGGGGAAGTGAACCATGAGAGACTATGGACTCTGAAAAATAATCTGAGGGTTTTGAAGGGGCGGGGAGTGGGAGGTCAGGGGAACCAGGCGGTGGGTATTATGGAGGGCACGGATTGCATGTAGCACTGGGTGTGCTGAAAAAATAATGAATATGGTTACGCTGAAAATAAAAAATAAATTAAAAAAAAAAGAGTCTCTTATGCTTTGTCTCCCTCCCAATCCTATTTTGTTTCATTTTTTCCTTCCCAACCCCCCAAATACCCCACTCTGCCTCTCAAATTCCTCATATCAGGGAGATCATATGATAATTGTCTTTCTCTGATTGACTTATTTTGCTCAACATAATGACCTCTAGTTCCATCCACATTATTGCAAATGGCAAGATTTCATTTCTTTGGATGGCTGCATAATATTCCATTGTACATATATATACCACATCTTCTTTATCCATTAATCTGTTGATGGACATATAGGCATTTGTGCCTGACTTCCTTTGCATACCATAATACTATCAGGATTATTCCATGTTGTTTCATGGGTCAGTACTCAGTATCTTTTAATTGCTGAGTAGTATTTCATTGAGAGATACAACAATCTACATTCATTTATCTGTTTATCAAATAATGGTCATTTTGGTCATTTACAGCTTTTGCCTGCTATGACTAAAACTGTTATAAACAGTAGTCTATATGTCTTTTTGAGGATGCATGTTTTCATTTATCTTGCATGTTTAGCTATATAAGAAACTGTAAAACTGTAGGTATATGATTTTATATTTTCACCAGCAATTAGTGAAAGTTCCAGTTCCTCTATATCATCCAAAACTACGGTATGATTAATATTTTAAATTTTAGGCTTTTTTAGTATGTGCATAAAGGTATCTCCTTATGGTTTAGTTTCACCTTTCTCTAATAACTAATGATGTTGAGCATATTTCATGTGTTTATTAGCTGATTATATGTAATCTCATTAATGTGTTCAAAAATGCCCATTTCATTATTGAGTTGCTTACTTTCTTATAATTTATTTGTTAGGAAATCCTTGCTAAATAGAAGTAACGAAAGTGGGCATTCTTGTCTTTTTCCCCAATTATAAGAGAAAAGCATGCATTTCTTTTACCATTAATATATTAATTATAAGTTTTTCATGAATACATTTGTCAGAGTAAGGATGTTCCATCTATTTTTTAAAAAATTTTATGTATTTCTCAGAGAGAGATAGGGGGAGAGAGCGAGCACAGGCAGACAGAATGGCAGGCAGAGGCAGAGGGAGAAGCAGGCTCCCTGCCGAGCAAGGAGTCCGATGTGGGACTCGATCCCAGGACGCTGGGATCATGACCTGAGCCGAAGGCAGCTGCTTAACCAACTGAGCCACCCAGGGATCCCTGTTCCATCTATTTTTAATTACTTGATTTTTTCTATTATTATTAATGGGGGAAAACCTTGTCAAATTCTCCTTACATTAGTTGAGACATTCATAAGGGTTTTTTTTTATACTTAGTGTTTTAAAAGATGTTATTTATTTATTTGAGAGGGGGAGACAGGCCACAAGCAGGAGGAGGGGAAGAGGGACGAGCAGACTCCCAGCTGAGCATAGAGCTAGACACAGGGCTGGGTCCCAGGACCCTGAGATCATGGCCTGAGCCTACATCAGACACTTAACCAACTGAGCCACCCAGGCACCTCTAGACTCTTACAATGACAAATTACATCAGTCAATTTTGAAAAGATTATTTATTTATTTATTTGACAGAGAGAGATCACAAGTAGGCAGAGACACAGGCAGAGAGAGAGAGGAGGAAGCAGGCTCTCTGCCGAGCAGAGAGCCCAATGTGGGACTTGATTCCAAAACCCTGAGATCATGACCTGAGCCAAAGGCAGAGGCTTAACCCACTGAGCCACCCAGGCACCCTCACTTGATTTTTACATATTGAAATACACTTACATTCCTATGAACATCATTCATTCATGATGTAATATCCTTGTTATATGTATTTTGGATCAATTTGCTAAGCCTTTGTTATGTACTATGTGTCTTTTCATGAGACATTAATCCACAGTTTATTATATACATTTTTTTTCTTGCTTGGGTATCAAGATAATAAATACAGAACTGTTCTTAATTCTTCTGTATTTTAAAAATATTTATGTAAAATTGGTGTTATTTCTTCCTTACAAATTTTTTAATATAAATTATTTTTTAATTTATTTATTTTCAACATAGCAGTATCATTATTTTTTCACCACACCCAGTGCTCCTTAAAATTTTTAAAGGTTATATTTATTTATTTGACACAGAAATAGAGATAGTGAGAGAGAAAACACAATCGGGGGAGAGGGAGAAGCAGGCTCCCCACTGAGCAAGGAGTCTGATTGAGGGCTCAATCCCAGGACCCTGGGGTCAGGACCTGAGCTGAAGGCAGCCGCTTAACTGACTGAGCCACCCAGGTGTCCCAATTTCCTTAAATTTTTAATACAGTTTATGATTGAAGCTATTTTTATTTTTTCTTCTTCTTTTCCAAGGTTTTATTTAAATTCCAATTAGTTAATATACAGTATAATGTTAGTTTCATACATAGAATTTAGTGATTCATCATTTACAAACAACACCCAGTCATCATCATAAGCACACTCGTCAATATCCATCACCTATTTAACCCACCCCACAATTCACCTCCCCTGTGGTAACCATCAGTTTGTTCTCTATAGTTATGAGTCTGTTTCTTGGCTTGTGTTTCTTTTTGTCCCCTTTACCTCTTTGTTTTTTTTTTTAATCCATATATGAGTGAAATCATATGATATTTGTCTTTCTCCAGCTGACTTATTTAGCTTAACATACTCTCTAGTTCTATCGACATCATGGCAAGATTTCATTATTTTTGATGTCTGAGTATATATATATATATACATATATATATATATATATATATATATATATCTCATCTTTATGCATTTATCAGTCAATGGACATCTGGGCTTTTTCTATAATTTGGCTAGCATTGATAATGTGCAGTAAACATGGGGTGCATGTATTCCTTCAAATAAGTATTTTTAAAAAGATTTTATGTATTTAATTTAGAGACAAATAGAGCAGGGGAAGGAGTAGAGTGAGAGGAAGAGTCTTAAGCAGACACTGAACTGAACATGGAGCTTGATGTGGTGTTTGATTCCAAGACCCTGAGATCACAACATGAGCTGAAACCAAGAGATTGGTGCTTAACCAACTGTGACACCCAGGCATCCCTTGAATCCATATATTTGTTTTCTTTGGATAAATACCTGCTAGTGCAATTGCTGGATTGTAGGATAGCTCTACATTTAACATTTTGAGGAATCTCCATACTATTGTCTAGAGGAACTGTGCCAGTTTGCATTTGCATCAACAGTGCAAGAGCTTTCCCTTTTCTCTGCATCCTTGCCAACACCTATTGTTTCCTGTGTTGTTAATTTTAGCCATTCTGAGAGGTGTGAGGTAATATCTCATTAGAGTTTTGACTTGCATTCCTTGATGCTAAATGATGTTGAGCATCTTTTTATGAATCTGTTGGTCATCTGGATGTCCTCTTTGAAAAATATATCTATTCATGTTTTCTTCCCCCTTTTCAACTGGATTATTTGTTTTTGGGGTGCTGAGTTTTATAAGTTCTTTACATATTTTGGATATTAACCCTTTATCATATATGTAATTTGCAAGTATCTTCTCCCATTCTGTAGGATGGCTTTGGTTTCATTGATTGTTTCCTTTCTTGTGCAAAAGCTTTTAATTTTTTCAATTTTTTATTTTATTTTTTTTAATTTTATAATAAAAATTTTATTATTTTAATTTTTTTTTCAAAATCCCAGTAGTATTTTTTATTTTCTTTCCCCTTGCCTCAGGAAGCATATCTAGTAAAAAGTTTCTATAGCCAATGTCAATGCAGTTATTGCCTGCAGTTATTGCCTATCTTCTTCTTTAAGATTTCATTGGTTTCATGTCTCCCATTTAGATCTTTAATCCATTTCACATTTATTTTTGTGTATCGTGTAAGAAAGTGTTCCGGTTTCATTCATTTTGTTGCTCTCCAGTTTTTCTAACACCATTTTTTGAAAACCGTCTTTTTTTTTCCCCATTGGATATTCTTCCTTACTTTGTCAAAGATTAATTGACCATATAGTTGTGGCCCAATTTCTGGTTTCTATATTCTGTTCCATTGATCTATTTATTTTTGTGTTTATACCATGCTATTTTGATCACTACAGCTTCACAAAATAATTTGAAGCCCAGAATTGTGATGCCTTCGGCTTTGCCTTCTTTTTTTTTTTTTTTTTTTTTTTTTTTTTTCATTCTTCAAGATTACTTTGCTGTTCAGGGCATTTTATAATTCCACACACATTTTAAGGTCATTTGTTCTAGCTCTATAAATAATGCTGGTGGTATTTTGATAAGGATTACATTAAATGTGTAGATTTCTTTGGGTTATGTAGAATTTTAACAATATTCATTTGTCCAGTCCATGAGGAAAAAATGTTTTTACATTTTTTGTATCATCTTCAATTTCTTCCATCAGTTTTTTTAAGTGTGTCATTTTATATATGTATTTTTTATTAACATATAATGTATTATTTGCCCCAGGGGGTACAGGTCTGTGAATCGTCAGGCTTACACATTTCATAGCACTCACCATCACACATGCCCTCCCCAATGTCCATAACCCAGCCACACTATCCCTACTCCCCCAACCGCCAGCAACCCTCAGTTTGTTTCATGAGATTGAGTCTCTTATGGTTTGTCTTCCTCCTGATCCCATCTTGTTTCATTTTTTTCATCAGTTTTCTATAGTTGTCAGAGTACAGATCTTTTTCCTCTTTGGTTAGATTAATTCCTATGTGTATTATGGTATTTGGTGCAATGGGATCAATTCCTTGATTTATCTTTCTGTTGCTTCATTATTGGTGTATAAAAATGTGACAGATTTCTGTACTTTGCTTTTGTATCCCATGACTTTACTGAATTCATGTATCAGGTCTAGCAATGTTTTTGGTGGGAGTGTTTCTGGTCTTCTATACAGATTACCCTATCATCTGCAGATAGTTCTTCCTTGCTGATTTGGATGCCATTTACTTCTTTGTTTCTGATTGCTGTGGATAGGTCTTCCAGTGCCATGTTAAATAATGGGTGTGAATGAATATCTCTGTCTTCTTGCTGATCCTCTCAGTTTCCCCCCCTTGAGAATAATAGTAACTGTGGGTTTTTTATATATGGCCTTTATTATGTTGAGTTATGATTCCCCAACCCTACTTTCTTGATTTTTTTTATGACTGGTTGCTGTACATTTTCAAAAGCTTTTTCTGCATCTGTTGAAAGTGTCATATGGATCTTATCCTTCTTCTTTTTTTTAATATGGTGTATCACAATGATTGATTTGTGAATATTGAATCACCCTTGTGGTACAGAAAAAAAAAACCACTTAATTGTAGTGAATGATTCTTTTAATGTATTGTTGGGTTCAATTTTTCTAGTATTTTATTAAGAATTTTCGGGGGGGACAAGATGGCGGGGGAGTAAGAGGAGGCGCCTTTTCAGCCGGTACCCCAAAGTGAGCTGATTACCTACCAAAGAACTCCAATCACCCATGAAATCAGCCTGAGATCAGAATTATACATGTCTGGATCTCTACAGGGGCAGAAGAAGTCAGTGGGCAGGTAAATCGGAGTGGGAAGGGCGGACTGATATCAGAAGATAAACAAAAGGGGGAGGGAGCCACCAGAGGTGACCCGTTGGAAAGTAATACCCCCAATACGAGCGAGAGTGCCCTGCATCTGGGGACCAGAATTAACTTGGAGACTGGTTGAAAGTACTCCGAAAGAGCAAAGGATCCCGGGGGGAAATTGTGGGAATCGGGATGGCTAGGGACAGGGGCTTAAGGCCCTGGTCCCAGGACAGCCTCCCTGGTGCTGAGGCAGAGAGAGTGCGGTAGAGAAACTGGCTCTTGGTCCCTAAGCCGGCAGCGCGCCCCAGAATGCGTGGGTTCAGTTCCTGTGAGGGGATGGGAGCCACGCAGGTCAGCAGAACACTAGAGCCCCACCACAATGCCTGAAATATGTGCGCAGGCCCCTCATGCTCCCCTGAGAGAGTTACAAAGGGCCGACCGGCGCTCTTTGACCCGTGCCATTGTTTCAAAGCCTAAGCCACATGCCCCAAACTCTCCCCTGACAGAGGTGCGCAAAAGCCCAGCCTGGTGCTCTTGGACCTGCACCCCATTCTTAGTGCCTGAGACGCACAGGACCCATAGCCGCCCCTGAAGGAGGCGTGCTCAAGCTGGGCACTCTTAGACCCAGCAAGACCAGGCACTCCCAGCCTGGTCCAGCGGCAAAATCTCAGTGTGCGATTGCTGCTTGGAACATTTCTGGCGGTCCGGAGCTCCCAGACAGCCCCCACTGCCTTGGCTTTGGGTATAAACAAAAGATCCTGCATCCCCAGGGTCTGCAACTTGGAACCTGCTCTGCCAGTGGCCAAGGGGGAACTTATTTACACTCTGCCCCCAGACTGAGGCTTCACTCTGAGAGGGAGATCAGGGTGCAGTTTGTTTTCCTCTAAAACTACAAAAACCATCAAAGGCAGTCAAGGTGAGAGGAAAAAAAGTGAACAAACATAAAAACCGCCAGAGAACAAAAGCCTGAAAAAAAAAAAAAAAAAACCAGTTTCCTCAGAGCCCAACCCCTTGAGAGGAGCAGGAGGACTTAACCCAGGAAACTTCATTCACTGACAACCCACGTGGCAGGCCCCTCCCCCAGAAAACAAACCAAGAAAGAAAAAAAAAAAAAGAGAGAGAGAGAGGAAAAAAAAGGACTACAAGAGAACAACCACTACTTCATAGCAAAACTTGTATTGTTGACTATAGTTTCCACTATTCTGGTTCTTTTTTTTTTTTTTTTTTTTACACATAGGTAATTTTTTTAACCTATTTACCATCACAGTGAGCTGTACAGTACATCAAATTCCATAATACCCTTCTAACCTGGAATTTTTGATACATACACCTATGTTTTTCTTTTGCATTTTTATTTTTTGAATTCCTTTTTTATAATTTTAGTTTAGTTTAGTCTAGTTTATTCCTTTTAATTTTTATCCTCTAATATTCATATAGAGTTAAATTTCAAAGTAATCCCCTTTCTCCAATCAATACTACCCCTATAGGAAAGGCAATTTTTAATCCCCTTTATCTTAGGAAAGTTGAGTCCTTTAACAAAGATATCAAGATACATCCAAGAAGAATCAAAACAAACTTCCTTGCACACACTGAGAATTTATAAGAAATCTCCCATCTTCTTCTTCCACCAGTGTTTCTGTGTTTTTGTGTTTGTCCTGATAGCATATAAATCTTACACTTAGGGGTTTTTTTGATGAGGTGATTCCTTTATTTCATTTTTTTTTTCTCTTGTCATATACTTGTATCAGTCTTTTTGTCTCTTTTTGTTTGTCTACTTCATAAATCTTACTTTGGGGCCCATCTGGGCTGAACCTTCTCTTTCATCTTCCCTTTCTTTCCTGCCTCTCTCTCTCTTTTTTTCTTTTTCTTTTTCTTTTCTTTTCTCTCTCGTTTGGGTGGGGAATCCTGATTGCTCAGAAGTGTTCCAGGGTGCACCTTGACTGCACCACAGTTGATACATCCAGCTACATCTGTTCAGTCATCTCCCACCAAAATGACTAGGAGGAGGAATGCCCAACAGAAGAAAAATACAGAGGATGGACCTTCTGCAACAGAGCTAACAGCTATCAACATAGACAATATGTCGGAAAGAGAATTCAGGCTAACAATTACCCAGGCAATATCTAGGTTGGAGAAACCCATGGATGACCAAACAGAATTGATTAGGGCCAAATTGAAAGCGACCAGACAGGATGTTCACAATGTTAGGGCAGAACTTAAAGCTACCAGGGAGGAGGTCCACCATGCTCTCAATGAGTTCCGATCTAATCGAAACTTTCTCAAAGATAGGGTAACTGAGACAGAAGATAGAATTAGTGATCTGGAGGACAAAGAGATAGAGAGAAAGGATCAGGAGGAAGCCTGGAACAAACAGCTTAGAAGCCACAAAAACAGAGTCAGGGAAATAAATGATGCCATGAAGCGTTCCAACGTCAGAATTATTTGAATCCCTGAAGGGGAGGAGAAAGAAAGAAGTCTAGAAGATATAGTGGAACAAGTCCTTCATGAAAATTTTCCCAATGTCGCGAATGGAACCAGCATCCATGTACTAGAGGCTGAACGGTCTCCACCCAAGATTATACATTCCAAAAAAAATCATGACACCTGATAGTCAAATTGAGGAATTATAATTTTAGGTATAATCTCTTGAAAGACACCAGGGCAAAGAGTCTCCTTACTTACAGAGGGAAGCCCATCATAATAACGTCAGACCTGTCCACAGAGACCTGGCAAGCCAGAAGAGGCTGGCAAGATATATTCAGGGCACTAAATGAGAAGAACATGCAGCCAAGAATACTTTATCCAGCAATACTGACATTCAAAATGGATGGAGAGATAAAGAGTTTTCAAGAGCAGCAAGGCTTAAAAGACTATGCAACCACCAAGCTGACACTGCAGGAAATATTAAGGGGGGTTCTATAAAAGAAGAAAAATCCCAAGAATAGCATTGAACAGAAATATAGAGACAGTCTACAGAAAGAAAGACTTCAAAGGTAACTCGATGTCAATAAAAACGTATCTATCAATAATCACTCTCAATGTGAATGGCCTAAATGCACCCATAAAACGGCACAGGGTTGCAGATTGGATAAAACGACAGGACCCATCCATATGTTGTCTACAAGAGACCCATTTTTAAACTAAAGATACACCCAGACCGAAAGTGAAGGGATGGAGAAGCATCTTTCATTCTAATGGGCCTCAAAAGAAGGCTGGGGTAGCCATTCTCATATCAGATAAATTAGACTTCAAACTAAAGACTGTAGTCAGAGATACAGAAGGACACTACATAATCCTTAAAGGGACTATCCACCAAGATGATCTAACAATTGTAAATATCTATGCTCCCAATATGGGAGCAGCCAATTACTTAAGAAAACTGTTAATCAAGATAAAGACTCATATTGATATGAATACACTAATCATAGGAGATATTAACATGACTCTCTCAGAATTAGACAGATCATCGAAGCAGAAAATTAATAAAGAAACAAGAGCATTGAATGACACATTGGACCAGGTGGACCTCATAGGTATATACAGAACATTCCACCCTAAAACAACAAAATACTCCTTCTTCTCGAGTGCACTCTGAACCTTCTCCAGAATAGACCACATACTGGGTCACAAATCAGGACTCAACAGATACCAAAAGACTGAGACTATTCCCTGCATATTCTCAGATCACAATGCTTTGAAGCTGGAGCTCAATCACAAGGAAAAGTTCCGAAAGAACTCAAACACTTGGAAGGTAAAGACCAACTTGCTTAAGAAAGCTTGGACCAACCAGGAAGTCAAAGAAGATCTTAAAAGATTCATAGAAACCAAAGAGAATGAAGACACTTCACACCGAAACCTACAGGATAAAGCAAAGGCCATCCTATGGGGGAAATACATAGCCATCCATGCCTCCTTCAAAAAACTTGAAAAGTCCAGAACATACCAGCTGTCTTTATACCTTAAAGAACTGGAGAATCAACAACAAATTAAGCCAACCCCACATACAAGAAGGGAAATAATCAAGATTAGAGCAGAGATCAATGAGATAGAAATTAGAGATACAGGAGAACACATCAATGAAACTAGAATCTGTTTTTTTGAAAGAATAAATAAGATCAATAAACCTTTGGCCAAACTAATCCCAAAGAAAAGAGAGAGGACCCAAATTAATAAAATTATGAATGAAAAGGGAGAGATCACAACTAACACCAAGGAAATAGAAACAATCATCAGAAATTACAATCAACAGTTATATGCCAGTAAGTTAAGCATCCTAGATGAAATGGATACATTCTTGGAAATCTATAAATTTCCAAAACTGAGTCAGGAAGAAATTGACAACCTGAATAGACTAATATCTAAAAATGAGATTGAAGCAGTGATCAAAACCTCCCAAAAAACAGGAGCTTGGGAGCTGATGGATTCCCTGGAGAATTCTACCAAACATTCAAAAAAGAAATAATACTTATTTTCCTGAAGTTGTTTCAAAATATAGAAACAGAAAAAAAACTTCCAGACTCCTTCCATGAAGGTAGCTTTACCCTGACGCCCAAACCAGGCGAAAAGCCCACCAAAACGGAGAATTTCAGACCAATATCCTTGACGAATATGGATGCCAAGATTCTCAACAAGGTCCTAGCTAATAGGATCCAACAGTACATTAAAAAGATTATCCACTATGACAAGGAAGAATTTATCCCTGGGTTTCAAGTGTGGCTCAATATTCACAAATCAATCAATGTGGTAGAACAAATTAATAGGAGAGAAGAACCACACAGTCCTCTCAGTTGATGCAGAAAAAGCATTGGGCAAAATCCAGCATCCATTCCTGATTAAAATGCTTCAAAGTATAGGGATAGAGGGAACATTCCTAAAGTTCATAAATTGTATCTATGAAAAACCCACAGTGAATATCAGCCTCAATGGGAATAAGCTGACAGCCTTCCCTTTGTGATCAGGAACACAACAAGAATACCCACTCTCACCACATCTGTTCAACATAGTATTAAAAGTCCTAGCAACAGCAATCAGACAACAAAAAGAAATAAAAGATATTCTGCTTCGTAAAGAAGAAGTCAACCTCTCTCTTCACAAATGACATGATACTTTATATGGAAAACCCAAAATACTCCACCCCCAAACTACTAGAACTCATATAGCAATTCAGTGATGTGGCAGGATACAAAATCAATGTACAGAAAAGAGTTGCTTTCTTATACACTAACAATGAAAATACAGAAAGGAAATTAGAGAATCAATTCCATTTACTATAGCACCAAGAACTATAAGATACATGGGAATAAACCAACCCAAAGAGTTAAAGGATCTGTACTCAAGGAACTACAGAACACTCATGAAAGAAATTGAAGAAGACACAAAAAGATGGAAGACCATTCTATGCCCATCAATCAGAAGAATAAACATTGTTAAAATGTCTATACTGCCTAGAGAAATCAAACTTTCAATGCCATTCTCATCAAAATTCCACCAGCATTTTTCAATTTGCTGGAACAAATAATCCTAAAATTTGCATGGAATCAGAAGATACCCCGAATTGCTAAGGAAATGCTGAAAAAGAAAAACAAAACTGGGGGCATCATGTTGCCTGACGTCAAGCTTTACTACAAAGCTGTGATCACTAAGACAGCATGGTACTGGCACAATAACAGACACATAGACCAGTGGAACAGAGTAGAGAGCCCAGATACATACCCTCAACTCTATGGTCAAAAAGTTTTGACAATGCAGGAAAAATATCCAGTGGAAAAAAAGACAGTCTTTTCAATAAATGGTGCTGGGAACATTGGACTGCCACGTGTAGAAGAATGAAACTTGACCATTCTCTTATACCATACACAAAGATAAACTCAAAATAGGTAAAAGACTTCAACGTGAGGCAGGAATCCTTCAGAATTCTAGAGGAAAACATAGGCAGTAACCTCTTTGATATCGACCATAGCAACTTCTTTCAAGGTATGTCTCCAAACGCAAAGGAAACAATAGTGAAAATGAATTTTTCAAGATTGAAAGCTTCTGCACAGCAAAGGAAACAGTCAACAAAACAAAGAAGCAACCCAAGAAATGGGAGAAGATATTCGCAAATGACAATACAGACAAAGGTCTGATATGCAGGATCTATAAAGGACTACTCAAACTTAACACACACAAAGTATATAATCATGTCAAAAAATGGGCAGAAGACATGAACAGACACTTCTCCAAAGAAGACATAAATATGGCTATCAGACACATGAAAAAATGTTCATCATCATTAGCCATCAGGGAGATTCATATCCAAACCACACTGAGATAACACCTTACACTAGTCAGAATGCCCAAAATTAACAAGACAGTAAACAACAAGTGTTGGATAGGATGTGGAGAAAGGGTAACCCTCTTATATTGTTGGTGGGAATGCAAGTCATTGCAGCCACTTTTTTTTTTTAAACCAATGTGGTGATTACTTAAGAAATTAAAAGTATAGCTTACCTATGACCCTGCTATTACACTACAAGGTATTTACCACAAGGATACAGATGTAGTGAAAAGAAGGGCCATCTACACACCAGTGTTCATAGCAGTAATGGCCACAGTCGCCAAATTGTGGAAAGAGTCAAGGTATCCTTCAACAGACAAATGGATAAAGAAGATATGGTCCATATATACAATGGAGAATTATGCCTCCATCAAAAAGGATGAATCCCCAACTTTTGCATCAACGTGGATGGGACTGGAAGGGATTATGCTGAGTGAAATAAGTCAAGCAGAGAGAGTCAATTATCATATGGTTTCGCTTATTTGTGGAGCATAAGGAATAATGTGGAGGACATGGGGAGACAGAGAAGAGAAGGGAGTTGGGGGAAATTGGAGGGGAGTAAAACCATGAGAGACAGTGGACTCAGAAAAACAATCTGAGTGTTCTGGAGGGGAGGGGTTGGAGGTTGGGTGAGCCTGGTGGTGTGTATTTGGAGGGTATGTATTTCATGGAGCACTGGGTGTGGTGCATAAAAAATGAATTCTGGAACAATGAAAATAAATTTAAAAAATTAAAAAAAAAAAGGATTTTCACATTCATGTTTACCAAGGATATTGGCCAATAGTTCTCTTTGTTAGTGAATTCTTTGTCTGGTTTAAGTATCAGGGTAATGCTGGCCTAAATTCATTCATAGAATGAATTTAGAAATTTTCCTAACATTTTTCTTCTTTAGAACAGTTTGATAAAAATAGGTATTAACTCTTCTTTAAATGTTTGTTAGAATTCACCTGTGAAGCCATGTACCCCTGGACTTTCGTTTGTTCTGAGTTTTTGATGACTGATTCAATTTATTATTTTTTTAAGATTTTATTTATTAATTTGACAGAGATCAAAAGTAGGCAGAGAGGCAGGCAGAGAAAGGAAAGGTGGCGGGAAGCATGCTCCCTGCTGAGCAGAGAGCCAGATGCAGGACTTGATCCCAGGACCCTGAGATCATGACCTGAGCTGAACTCGAAGCTTTAACCCACTGAGCCACCCAGGCACCCCTGACTGATTCAATTTCTTTGCTGCTTATCAGTCTGATTCAATTTCTTTGCTGCTTATCAGTCTGTTCAAGTTTTATTTTTATTTCTTCCTGTTTCATTCTTCTATTACTCCCAGGTTGTCCAATTTTTTGGTGTTGGTTATTATTTTTCCTCTTTCATTTATGATTTATTTGGGTTCTTTCCTTCTTCTTTTTGATAAGGCTGGCTGGGGGCTTATCAATTTTATTAATTTTTTTTTCATAGAATCATCTCCTGGTTTTATTGACCTATTCTATTATTTTCTTTCTTTTTTTTCTGTATCATTTATTTTTGCTCTAATCTTTATTATTTCCTTCTTTTTCTCGGGTTTGGTTTTTTTCTTTATTCTTCTTTTTCTAGCCTCTTTAGGTGTAAGTTTAGGTTGTTTACTTGAGATTTTTCCTATTTCTTGAATTAGGACTGTATTGCTATATACTTCCCCTTTAGAACCACTTTTGCTACATCTCAAAGGTTTGGGACTGTCATCTTTTCATTTTCATTTGTTTCCATGTATTTTCTTAATTATTCTTTGATTTCCTGGTTGAGCTTTTCATTCTTTTGTAGTATGTTGTTTAACTTCCATATACTTCTGGTCTTTCTAAATTTTTTCTTGTGGTTGATTTCTAGTTTCATAGCACTGTGGTCTGAAAATATGCGAGGTATGATCTCAATCTTTTTGTACTTGTTGCGTTCCAGTTTGTGATTTAGTATATGACCTATTCTATAGAATTTCCAGACACACTCAAAAAGAATGTGTATTCTGCTACTTTAGGATGAAATATTCTGAATATATCTTGTAAGTCCATATGGTTCAGTATGTCATTGAAAGCCACTGATTCCTTGTTGATTTTCTGCTCAGATGATCTCCATTGATGTAAATGATGTGTTAAAGTCCCTTTATATTGTATTATCATCAGTAAGTTCCTTTATGTTTGTTATTAATTGTTTGACATATTTAGGTGCTCCCAAGTTGGGGGCATGAATATTTATAATTGTTAGATCTTCTTTTTGTATCATTTCCATTATTATCATATAGCACTTTTCTTCATTTCTTGTTACAATTTTTGGTTTAAAATCTAGTCTGTCTGATAAAAGTGTTGTTATTCTGCCTTTCTTTTGATATCCATTAGCCTGATAAATGTTTCTCCATCCCCTCACTTTCAATCTTTAAGCATCTTTAGGTTTAAAATGAGTCTCTTTTAGGCAGCATAGAGATGGGTCTTGTTTTTTTGTACATTCTGACATCCAATATATATATTTTTAAGATTTTATTTATTTATTTGATAGACAGAGATCACACGTAGGTAGAGAGGCAAGCAGAGAGAGAGAGAGGAGGAAGCAGGCTCCCCGCCGAGCAGAGAGTTTGATGTGGGGCTTGATCCCAGGACCCTGGGATCATGACCTGAGCCAAAGGCAGAGGCTTTAACCCACTGAACCAGCCAGGTGCCCCATGACATCCAATATCTTTTGATTGGAGTGCTTAGTCCATTTACGGTAAGAGTAATTATTAATACCTTTGTATTTATGCAAATTTTATTATTTGTTATGTTGCTGTTTTCAGATGTTTTCTCTGTTCTTTTATTGTCCTTGTCACTTTTGTTTTTTCCTTTCTACTCGAAGAGTCCTATGATATGAATGTTATGTTTGATGAAGTTACTGAGTTCTGTAAGTCTATTCTCTTGTCCCATAATTCTTAATCTGTTTTGTTCAGCTTCATTATTTTCCATTATTTTATTTTCTGTGTCATTTGTTTGTTCCTCTGTTTCTTCCATCCTTGTGGTCATTATATCCAGTCTATTTCTAATCTGTTACAGCATTTTTAAATTTCTGTTTTTCAACCTTTTTTTCTCTGTGTTAAGGACCTCACTGATGTCTTCTTTCAAGCCCAGTGAGTATCATTATGATTGTTCCTTTAAATTCTCCATCAGACATATTATTTATGTCTGTTTTGATTATATCTCTGGCCATGAACTTATTTGTTTTATTTGGGATGAATTCCTCTGTCTTGACATTTTGTATAAGTCTCTGTTTTCTTCTCTGTGTTAGAAAAGCCTGTTATGTTTCCTACTCCTGAGAATAATGGCTTTATGAAAAAAAGGTCATATAGTATTCAATTCCTGGATCTTCAGGGAGTGTGCCTTTGTGTGCTACACACACTCTGCTGCTGTGTATTTGCTGTGTATATTTCAGGTCAGTCATCTGCAGAGTCTCTCCTTGCCTTCAGTGGACAGTGTTTGGATCTTGGCCAGAATGTGACAAATTATAACTAGGTGTTCTCTGTTCAGCTTATTAAATGAGACCTGATACTACCTCCACTAGAACTGAAGTCTTGCAGAACTCTGATTATGAAGAATGGTGTGGGTGGGAGTTTCTGTTGGTCTTCTGGGGAAGGGTCCCTCTGAGGCACACTTGCCTGAGAAGGGCAGTACTGGTAGAATGCATGGGAAGGGCAACACTTGGTGTGAGCAGGGTAGGCAGCCAGTGTAGGCACTGTACTGTTTACTGAAGGTTATGCTGAGGAGCAAGTGAAGGAAATGGTGCCAGCCAGCTCCTTTGTCCCTGGAGAGGGGATTCTCTGCTTCCTGCTCTAAGGAAGCACTCCCAGACGAGTGAATAATCTCCCTGCTGTGTATCCCAGTCATTTTTCAGATTGTTGTTTTCATACTTTCTATCTCAGGGTTTCTTGCCAGCCTTATCTTCAGGTAGCGCAGTGCACTCTGGTCTCTATCCCAGACAAGTCTGCTGACTTTAAAACTCCAAACTTTGGTGACATGTTGTGGGAAGGGGCCTGCACTGTTTTTTGGGGGAATACTCTTGATGTGCTGGGACTGATGCAGGTTTGACCAAGAAGGGCAGTCACGCCAGAGCACTGGGGCATTTAATTTGGAACAAGAAGTGTAGGCAGCCAGTGTTAGGGTAAACCCCCCCATCAGTAGGTGGCTCTGCATCTATGTGGAGAGCCATGGATGGGAAATGGTGCCCATTGGCCCTATTGTTCCGGAGAGGCCTCTCTGTGAATGCCAATGCTTACAGATGTGCTCTAAGAGGAGGGAACAAATCTCTCCCCTTAGGATTGTGTGCCTTTGGATTTCCTCAGATTGTGCAGTAGGCCCCTGGGTTGTTTGCCTGCCTTTTCTCCAGGAGTAGGGCAATGCTCTCAGGGTTCTAACCCTGTCAAGCCCTCTGACCTTTAAAACTCTAGTCTTCAAATGCCACTGGTTGCAAAAATCAACCCCTCTCATTTTCCCAGTCAATGGGTTTAGAGAAGAGTTCTTGTGCATTCTGCTGGGTGCTCCTCTCTCACCTTTCTTTATGACCAGGGCTCCCTCCCTTCTGCAGCACATGCAATCTGTTTCTTCCCAAAACCGTGTCTCCTCCACACTTCCTACCATCCTAAATGTAGCTTCATCTCTCCCTCTAGTTATAGAGCTTGCGTTATCAGTACTCAGGTTGGTTTCTTGGATATTCAGAATGATTTGTTAGTTATCTAGTTGTGTTTGAGGGAAGAGATGGGACTAGGGAAGAGATGAGTCTCAACTCCTCTCCAAACTTATTTGTCTTTTAGTTTTGTTGGTTGTTTCCTTCACTGTGCTGAAGCTTTTTATTTTGATGTAATCCCAATAATTTATTTTTGTTTTTATTTCCCTCGCCTCAAGAAACATATCTAGAAAAATGGCTAATGTTAGAGAAATTATTGCCTGTGCTCTCTTATAGAATTTTTTATGGTTTCAGGCCTCACATTTCAAGTCTCACATGGTTCCTAATCCATTTTGAGTTTACTTTTGTGTATGGTGAAAGAAAGTAGTCCAGTTTCCATTTTTTTGCATATAACTGTCCAGTTTCCCCAACACCATTTGTTGAAGGAACTCTCTTTTTATGTATCCTTTCCTCCTTTGTTAAAAATTGACCATATGATTGTGGGTTTATTTCTGAGTTTTATACTTTGTTCTATTGATGTGTTTATCTATTTTTGTGATTTTTATATGCATTTATTATAGGAATTAGCTCACATAATTATGAAGGCAAAGAAGTCTCACAATCTCCTGGTTCTGCAAGCTGAAAAACCAGGAAAGATGGTAGTGTAATTCAGTCTGGGTATGAAGTCCTGAGAACTGGAGAGCCAGTGGTGTGGATTCCATCCTGAGTCCAAAGGCCTGAGAATGAAAGTCAGTGGTATAAGTTGGTCTAAGTCAAACAGGCTGCAAACCAGGATTGCTGATGTCTGAGGGCAGTAGAAAATGGATGCCCCAGATCAAGAAAAAAAAATTGTCTTTCCTCTGTCTTTTTGTTCTGTTTAGGCCTTCAGTGAATTAGATGATGCCCACCTACATTGGTGAAGACACTCTTCTTAACTCAGTATACTGGCTGAAATGCTGATTTCTTCTAGAAACACCCTCACAGACATAACCAGAAATAATGCTTTAACAGGCATTTGGTCATACTTAAGCCCGGTTCTGTTGACACATAATATCAATCCTTACACTGGCTCATATGGTAATTATGTGTGTAATTTTTGTTACCACAATACTGTTTTTATAGTTACTCCCACCCACACATTCCTACCAACAATGCACAAGTGTTCCAATTTTTCTGCATCCTTGCCAACGTGTAATTGTTTTTGTAGTAGCCATTCAAAGAAGTGTGGAGTGGTATCTCCTTGTAGTTTTGGTTTTCATTTTTCTAATGATTAGTGATGTTGAACACTTTTTCACATATTTATTGGCAATTTGTGTATCTTCTTTGGTGAGGAGTCTATGTTCTTTTCCCATTAAAGAAAAAGATTTTATTTATTTGTCAGAGAGTGAGAGAGGAAGAGAGCATGAGAGTACAAGCAGGGGAAGTGGCAGAGGGGGAATAAGGCTCCCCACCAAGCAAGGAGCCTAATTCAGGACTCAACCTCAGGACCCTGGGATCATGACCTGAGCTTAAGGCAGACCCTTACCTGACTGATCCACCCAGCATCCCCTTTTCCAATTTTTTTTTTAATTTTTTATTTTTTATAAACATATATTTTTATCCCCAGGGGTACAGGTCTGTGAATCACCAGGTTTACACACTTCACAGCACTCACCAAAGCACATACCCTCCACAATGTCCATAA
>NC_081575.1:47270178-47278715 GCF_022355385.1 Mustela nigripes
TTATTTTTGTTTTTCAACATTTACTTAGTGATTTGGGGTCTCTTCTGATTCCATACAAATTTTTGGATTATTTGCTCCATCTCTTTAAAAAATATCGGTGGAATTTTGATCAGAATAGCATTAAAAGTATAGATTGCTCTAAGCGGTATAGACATTTTAACAATGTTTATTCTTCCAATCCAAGAGCATGGAATGGTCTTCCATCTTTTTGTGTCTTCTTCAATTTCTTTCATGAGTGTTCTGTAATTCGTCGAGTACAGATCCTTTCCCCCTTTTTTTAGGTTTATTCCCAGGTATCTTATGGTTCTTGGTGCTATAGTAAATGGAATCAATTCTCTAATTTCCCTTTGTGTATTTTCATTATTAGTGTATAAGAAAGCCACTGATTTTTGTACATTGACTTTGTATCCTGCCACGTTGCTGAATTGTTGTATGAGATCTAGTAGTTTGGGGGTGGAGTTTTTTTGGTTTTCCATATAAAGAATCATGTCATATGCAAAGAGAAAGAGTTTGACTTCTTCATTGCCAATTTGGCTACATTTTCTTTCTCTCTGTTGTCTGATTGCTGTTGCTAGGACTTCTAATACTATGTTGAACAAGAGTGGTGAGAGAGGGCATCCTTGTCATGTTCCTGATCTCAACGGGAAGGCTGCAAGCTTTTTCCATTGAGGATGATATTTGCTGTGGGTCTTTCATAGATAGATTTGATGAAGTTCAGAAATGTTCCCTCTATCCCTATACTTTGAAGCATTTTAATCAGGAACGGATGCTGGATTTTGTCAAATGCTTTTTCTGAATCAATTGAGAGGACCATGGGTTGTTATTTTTTTATTATTATTACAGGTGTGAGGTAGTATTAATTGTAGTTTTCATATGTATCTCTCTGATGATGAGGGATGTTGGGCATCTTTTCATGTTTCTGTTGTCCAACTCTGTTGTCATCTTTGGAAAAATGCCCATTCATGTCTTCTGCCCATTCCTTGACTGGATTATTTTGGGAGGAATGTTGAGTTTAATAAGTTCTTTATGCAATTTAGATACTAATCCTTTATCAGATATGTCATGTATAAATATCTTCTCCCATTCTGAAGGTTGCCTTTTAGTTTGGTTGATTGTTTCCTTTGCTGTGTAGAAGCTTTTATCATGATAAAGTCCAAATAGTTCATTTTTTGCTTTTGATTCCCTTATCTCCATAGATGTGTCTAGTAAAAAGCTGCACCAGGCAATGTAAAAGAGATTGTTGCCTGTGATCTTCTCCAAGACTTTGATGGTTTTCTTTCTCATGTTTAGATCATTCATCCACTTTGAATTCCTTTTTCTGTATTGTATTAAAAAAATGGTCCAGTTTCATTCCTTTGTATGTGGCTGTTGAGTTTTTCCAACACCATTTGTTGAAGAGACTGTCTTTTTCCCATTGGATAACCTTTCCTGTCTTGTCAAAGATTTGTTGACCATATAGTTGTGGATCCATCTCTGGGCTTTCTATTCTGTTCCATTGATCCACGTGTCTGTTTTGTGTAGTCTTCATGACTACAGCTTTGTAATGTAGTTTGAAGTCTGCAATTGTGATTCCTTGCTTTTCTTTTTAAACATTATTTTGACGTCACATACAAATTTTAAGATTGTTTGTTCTAGCTCTCTGAAAAATGCTGGTGGAATTTTGATAGGGATCTCATTAAATGTGTAAATTGCTTTGGATAGTATGGACATTTTTTTAAAGATTTTATTCATTTATTTGACAGACAGAGATCACAAGTAGGCAGAGAGGCAGGCAGAGAGAGAGAGGAGGAAGCAGGATCCCTGCTGAGCAGAAAGCCCGATGCGGGACTCGATCCCAGGACCCTGAGATCATGACCTGAGCCGAAGTCAGCGGCTTAACACACTGAGCCACCCAGGCACCCTAGTATAGACATTTTAACAATGTTTCTTTTTCCAATCCATGAGTGTGGAATATCTTTCCATTTCTTAATGTCGTTCTCAGTTTCTTTCATAAGTGCTATATAATTTTCAGCATACAGCCCTTTTATCTCTTCAGTTAGATTTTCCTTAGGTATCTTATAGTTTTTGGTGCAATTGCAAATGGGATCAATTCCTTGATTTCTCTTTCTGCTTTTTCATTATTGGTGTACAGAAATGCAACAGATTTCTACAGGTTTATTTTCTATCCTGTGAATTTATTGAATTCATGTATCAGTTCTAGCAAATTTTTGGTGGAGTCTCTTGGATTTTCTACCTAAAACACTATGTCCTCTGTGAAGAGTGAAAGTTTGACTACTTCCTTACCAATTGTTGTCCGATTACTGAGGCTAGGACTTCCAGTACTGTGTTAAATAACAATGGTGAGAGTGGACGTCCTAGTCTTCCTCCTGCCCATAGAAGAGAAGCTCTCAATTTGTCCCCATTGTGAATGATACCAGCTGTGGGTCTTTCATATACGGCTTTAATGGTATTGACATATGTTCCCTCTATCCCTACTTTGTTGAGGGTGTTTTTCAAGAATGGATTCTGTATTTTGTCAAATGGTTTTTCTACATCCATTAAGAGCATCATATAGTTCCTATCCTTTCTTTTACTAATATTTTGTTTCATACTGATTGATTTGAGAATATTGAACAACTCTTACTGCCCAGGAATAAATACCATTTGATCATGATAAATAATTCTTCTCATGTACTGCTGGATTCAATTTGCTAGTATCTTTTTGAGAATTTTTGCATTCATGTTCATCAAAGATATTGGACTATAATTCTCTTTTTTTAGTAGAGTCTTTGTCTGATTTGGGAATCAAGGTAATGCTGGCCTTATAGGAAGGAGTTTGGAAGTTATCCTTCCATGTCTATTTTTTGGAACAGTTTGCAAAGAATAGGTATTAACCCTTATTTAAATGCTTGGTAGAATTCCCCTGGGAAACCACCTGGCTTTGGGCTTTTGTTTCTTGGGAAAGTTTTGATTACTGATTCAAATTCATTGTTAATTATCAGTCTGTTCAAGGGTTCTTTTTCCTCCTGTTTCAGTTTTGGTAGTTTATATGTTTCTAGGAATTTATCCATTCCCTCAGATTGCCCAATTTGTGGGCACATAATTTTTCATACTATTCTGTTATGATTGTTAGTATTGTGATGTTGTTTGTGAGCTCTCCTTTCTCATTTGTGATGTGATTTTACTTCTTTGAATCATTTCTCTTCTCTTTCTTTATGATAGATTGATTGATTTATTTATTTACTTACTTACTTACTTATGTACTTCTTTATTTATCAGAGGGAGAGTGCACAAGCAGGGGTAGAGACAGGCAGAGAGAGAAGCAGGCTTCTCACTGAGCAAGGAGGCTGATGCGGGATTTGATCCCAAGACCCTGGGATCACAATGTGAGCTGATGGTAGATGCATAACTGACTGAGCGACTCAGGCATCCCTCTCTTTTCCTTTTGATAAGTCGGCTTAAGGTTTGCCAATTCCTTTATTTTTTTTCAAAGAAGCACCTCCTGGTTTTGTTTTGTTGTTGTTGTTGTTTTTTAATCTGTTCTACTATGGGTTTCTTTTTTTCTTTTTTTAAATTTTTTTACATTTCTGTATTATTTATGTCTGCTTTAATTTTTTTTCAGATTTCTCTTTTTTAATTGTGTTATGTTAATCACCATACAATACATCATTAGTTTTTGATATTATTTTTCTTCTTCTGTTGCCTTTAGGCTTCATTTGTTCTTATTTTTTCAGCTTTTTTAAAGTATAAGTTCAAATTTTGTGTCTGAATCTTTTCTTCTGTCTTGAGGTTGGTCTCTATTGCTATGTACTTACCTCTTATGACTGCTTTTGCTGCATCCCAAAGGATTTGGACCATCATGTTTTCTGCTTCATTTGTTTCCATGTATTTTTTATATTTTCTTTAATTTTCTGGACCACCCATTCATTCTTTAGTAGGATGTTCTTTAACCTCCATGTATGTTCGAATTTTCTGAATTTTTTCTTGTGGGTTACTTCAAGGTTGATAGCTTTGTGATCTTAAAATATTCATGATATGATCTCAGTCTTTGTGTTTTAAGGCCTGTTTTGTGATCTTGTATGTGATCTGTCCAGGAGAAGGTTCCATGTGAAGTAAAAAACAATGTGTATTCTGCTACTTTGGGTTGAATTATTCTGAATATATCTGTAGGCCATCTGGTCAAGTATGTCATTCAAAACCATTGTTTCCTTATTGATTTTCTGCTTGGATAATCTCTCCATTGCTGCAAGTGGAGTGTTAAAGTCTCTTACCATTATTGTATTACTATCCATGAATTTCTTTATGTTTGTTATTAGTTGATTTATATGTTTTGGTGCTCCAATGCTGAGGGTATAGCATTTACAATTATTAGATCATCTTGTTGATAGGCCCCCTTTTATGATACAGTGCTATTCTTCCTCTTTTGTTATAGTCTGTTTTATAATCTAGCTTGTCTCATATAAGCATGACTACTCAAGCTTTCTTTTGACATCCATTAGCATGATACATGGTTCTCCATCCCCTCACTTTCAACCTGCAGGTGTTTTTATGTCCAAAATGAGCCTCATGTAGGCAGCATATAGATGGGTCTTGTTTTTGTTTTTGTTTTTTATCGATTCTGACTCTCTACAGCTTTTGATTGGAGAACTTAGTGCATTTACATTCAGATTGACTAATGATAGATATGAATTTAGTGCCATTTATTACCTGTAAATTAATTGTTTCTGGAGATTTTCTCTGTTCCTTTCTAATCTTTGTCACTTTTGGTCTTTCCCATTCAAAGATTTCCCCATAGAAGTTCTTACAGGTTTAGTGGTCAGTTTTTATTTGTCTGGGAAACTATTTATCTCTCCTTCTATTCTGAAAGACAGCCTTGCTGGATAAGTTACTCTTAGGTGTATATTTTTCCCCATTCAGCATGTTGTATATATCATGTCACTGTCTTCTTTCCTGCTAAGTTTCTGTGGTTAGGTCTGCTGCTAACCTTATCTGTCTTGCCTCGTAAGTTCAAGATTTCTTTTCTTTTGCTGCTTTAAGGACTTTTTCCTTATCTTATATTTTTCAAATTTTACCATATTGTTGACTTGCTTTTGTTGTTTTAATGGGAGTTCTTTGTGCCTCCTAGATTTGAATGTCTGTTTCTTCCCCCAGATTAAGGAAGTTTTTGACCATCATTTGCTCAAATGACAAGGTCTTTTGCCCCTCTTTCCCTCTATTTTTCCTCTGGGAGTCCTGTGATACCAATGTTATTATGCCTTATGGAGTTGCTGAGTTCCCTAAGTCTGCAATCATGATCCAATACTTTTATTTCCCTCTTCATTTCAGCTTCATTATTTTCCATAGTTTTATCTTTTATATCACCTATTTATTCTTCTTCCATCCTTTGGTCATTATCTTTAGTTGGTTTCCCATCTCAGTGATAGCATCTTTTATTTCAGCCTGACTAGGTTTTAGGTCATTTATCTCTGTGGTAAAGAGCACCCTAGTGTTTTCTATGCTTTTCTCAATCCCAGCAAGTATCTTTATGATTGTTTTAAGTCCTGGTTCAGGCATATTACTTATATTTTCTTTGACGAGATCCCTGGATTTTGTTGTTCTTTCTTTGGATTAATTCTTCCATGTTGGCATTTTGTCTTGGTATCTGTCTTCTTCCATGTATTAGGAAAGCCCACTATGTTTCCTGGTCCTAAGAGTAATGGCTTTATGAAGAAGAGGTCATATATTTCCCAGGTCCTGGCACTTCAGGCAATGTTTCTGGTGTATATGCTGTGTACTTTGCTATTGTGTTTTGGCTGCTTTTTCCTTCATATAAGTGCTCTGCAGTTTCTCCTTGATTAACATGGGGAATATTTGGACCTTGTCCAAAGTGTGGAGAGTCTTAACTAGGTGTGCTCTGGTCTGATTGTTTAAGATATCTAATAGTATTTCCACTAGAACTGAATTGTGGAGCCCTCTATGGTCAGTATACTTGGTGGATGCAGAGGGGTTGTGATGGTCTTCTGGGGGAAGGACTTGTTGCTCTGGTTCTCAGGCACACTTGCCCTAGTAAAGAAGCACTTGCAGAGCACAAGTGGTGGAATTTGGTGTAAGTGGTATATTTTCACCACTGTTGGCTCTCTCCTGCTTATTGAAGTTAGTTTATGCCAAAAGGTGGGGGAGGTAAATCTCTCCTTCCTTTCTCCAGGGGGGAGTTAATGACCCTGACTATCCAGGATGCTCTCACAAACAATCTCCCTTTCTGTGTCCCAGGCATCTCTGTTCCAAGCCTTCACCCTATCTGTATCCAGGTCATCTGACTACATGGCAGTGCAGTATTCCCATGTTTTATCCCAGCCAGGCCAGGTGAGCTTTAAAACTCCATACATTAGGGACCTGGCATGGTGCAGATGTGTGCTGCTCCTCTGGGGGAGGGTCAGGCTATGCTGGGTCTAGTGAAGGGGTGCTCCAGAAGGGAAGTCATATCAATGCACAGGAGCTTGGAATTTGGAGTAAAGCACACACACACAAAAATCCAGTGTTCAGGTTAGCTGCCTTCAGCAGAAGTCTATGCACCTATGCTAAGGTGCAAGGGTGTCTAATGGCACCTGTAGGCCCTTCATTCATGGAATGACAGTGCTACCTCTTCCAGGTATTTCTGGACTTCTCCTCTCCTTCTCCACTGCAGTGCCTGCCAAACTCAACATCAGCCATGGTGTGGACCTCATGATAATCAATGCCTTTGGGAAGAGTTTTCCTTGTGTGATCTCTGTGTGCTCTTCTCTTTCCCTTTTCCAGAGTATGAAGTGAAATATAGTACTAAGAAAGTTCTTATTAATAGCAGGAAATTATATATATAAAAATATAAGGGGCTAAGTATTGGTTCTTATGGGATTTTGATGTATTGAATGACATTTTAAAGGTAATATTTACAGAAAAGATTTAAAATAAGTCTGATTGATAAGAAACTTGCAGAGTTATAACAATATATTAGAACAATTTGACAAACTGTTGAAGATAGAAATTAGATAAATATTTGTTTTAGTCACTAAGGGTGTGATAAAATTAAGTGCAATCTAAAATCTACTTTTGAATAAGTCTTAATTTCATATTTTATGTTTTCATAATGATTATTTAAAAACCTTGATTTAAAATATATTTTGTTATAAATATAACATATAAGAGAATTTAATAAACTATGTAGCTCCACATATATTCTTGACATTATTTTAAAATTTGTAAATGTCTGAAAGACATTTTATTGGAGAAAGTGTTCTGCAAAGTGAAAGATAAATTATGAGAGAGAAAGAGAGTGGACACTTTGATTTGTAACCACCAGTATTGACTTCTGTAGACTAGTAAGATTAGAGACATGATTACGAAAACTGTAAAATGGTAAAAATGTTGTTTTGCTAATTGGCTATATGTTATAAAATATTTTATTGAGCAAGGACCTCAGGCTTAAATCACATTAAAGACACTCAAGTTCAATTGATCATTATCTATTGTGAATTTATGGAATTACACAGTATATACTTTATAACAGGAAAATATTATTTTTTTCATATCTCAGCTTTTATCTTCTGGCAAAAATGGCTGACCTCAACAAAGGGAGCTTCAATGTTTTAGATATTTTATACAGCAATGTTATACATTTTACACTCTATAGTTGATTTAAATTTTTCCTTATTTTCCTTTGGTTGAATTATCCATTTTTCATTGAAAGAACCTCTTTAAAAACAATATTCTCATTTCATTGGACAAATATTTAATGCCTGTGGGATTATAGTAAAATTAATCAAACTTGCATGCAAAAGGAAGGAGGAGGAGTAGAATCCCTAATTCTCTTCAGTTCAGACTTCAACATTATATCCTGTTTTATTCATAAAAATTTGGTAAAGGGGCAATGACAGAAATCTTTCTTCCTTAGGGATAAATCATAATAAATAGGAGACAATGTTATTTTTCTCTATGTGATGTATAATAAGCTATAAGGGATAAATGAAGTTTTTAGAGGCCAATGTTAAAATTAAGTACTATAACATTTAGACAGATCAAAATGGTTTTGATTGTTTTTAGTCATGCTTCATATGAACATTTGGATCTTAGAGTTTGAGGTTTAGCTAGTTTATTTGGTATGCCAAGAAGCATGATTAAGCCTTATCATAGAAAAGTATAGATTTTTAAGCTGTTGGAATCAATAGCAATAATAATGCCTTGCATTCATACAGTGCTTTACAGTACACACAATAACTTTTTTTTTTAATTTTTTATTTCTTTATAGCATAACAGTATTCACTGTTTTTTGCACCACACCCAGTGCTCCATGCAATCTATGCTCTCTCCAATATCCACCACCTGGTTCCCTCAAACTCCCACCCCCACCCCTTCAAACCCTCAGATATGTTTTCAGAGTCCGTAGTCTCTCATGGTTCACCTCCCCTTCCAATTTCCCTCAACTCCCATCTCCTTTCCATCTCCCCTTTTCCTCCATGCTATTTGTTATGCTCCACAAATAAGTGAAACCATAGGATAATTGACTCTCTCTGCTTGACTTACTTCACTCAGCATAATCTCTTCCA
>NC_081575.1:47281715-47305409 GCF_022355385.1 Mustela nigripes
TGGTTTTAATTTGAATCTCCCTGATGGCTAGTAATGATGAACATTTTTTCATGTGTCTGAGAGCCATTTGTATGTCTTCATTGGAGAAGTGTCTGTTCATATCTTCTGCCCATTTTTTTAAAAAAAATATGATTGTCTGTTTTGTGTGTGTTGAGTTTGAGGAGTTCTTTATAGATCCTGGATATCAGCCTTTTGTCTGTACAGCCATTTGCAAATATCTCCTCCCATTCCATGCATTGCCTCTTTGTTTTCTTGACTGTTTCCTTTGCTGTGCAGAAGCATTTGATTTTGCTGAAGTCACAAAAGTTCATTTTAGCTTTTGATTCCTTTGCCTTTGGAGACATATCTTGAAACAAGTTGCTGTGGCTGATATCGAAGAGATTACTGCCTATGCTCTCCTCTAGGATTCTGATGGATTCCTGTCTCACGTTGAGGTCTTTTATCCATTTGGAGTTTATCTTTGTGTACGGTGTAAGAGAATGGTCGAGTTTCATTCTTCTACATGTAGATGTCCAGTTTTGCCAGCACCATTTATTGAAGAGACTGTCTTTTTTTCCACTGTACATTTTTTTCCTGTTGTGTTGAAGATTATTTGACCATAGAGTTGAGGGTCCATATCTGGGCTCTCTACTCTGTTCCACTGGCCTATGTGTCTGTTTTTATGCCAGTACCATGCTGTCTTGGTGATCACAGCTTTGTAGTAAAGCTTGAAATCAGGTAATGTTATGCTGCCAGTTTTATTTTTGTTTTTCAACATTTCCTTAGTGATTTGGGGTCTCTTCTGATTCCATACAAATTTTTGGATTATTTGCTCCAGCTCTTTGAAAAATTCCAGTGGAATCTTGATCGGAATGGCATTAAAAGTATAGATCGCTCTAAGCAGTATAGACATTTTCACAATGATTATTCTTCCAATCCAAGAGCATGGAATGTTCTTCCATCTTTTTGTGTCTTCTTCAATTTCTTTCATGAGTGTGCTGTAGTTCCTTGAATACAGATCCTTTCTCCCTTTGGTTAGGTTTATTCCCAGGTATCTTATGGTTCTTGGTGCTATAGTAAATGGAATCGATTCTCTAATTACCCTTCCTGTTTTTTCATTGTTAGTGTATAAGAAAGCCACTGATTTTTGTACATTAACTTTGTATCCTGCCACGTTGCTGAATTGTTGTATGAGATCTAGTAGTCTGGGGGTGGAGTCTTTTAGGTTTTCCATATAAAGAATCATGTCATATGCCAAGAGAGAGAGTTTGACTTCTTCATTGCCAATTTGGATACCTTTTATTTCTGTTTGTTGTCTGATTACTGTTGCTAAGACTTCTAATACTATGTTGAACAAGAGTGGTGAGAGTGGGCATCCTTGTCGTGTTCCTGATCTCAACAGGAAGGCTGCAAGCTTTTTCCCATTGAGGATGATATTTGCTGTGGGTCTTTCATAGATAGATTTGATGAAGTTCAGGAATGTTCCCTCTATCCCTATACTTTGAAGCGTTTTAATCAGGAATGGATGTTGGATTTTGTCAAATGCTTTATCTGCATGGATTGAGAGGACCATGTGGTTCTTCTCCCCTCTCATATTAATTTGTTCTATCACACTGATTGATTTCCCAATGTTGAACCATCCTTATAGCCCAGGAATGAATCCCACCTGATCATGGTGGATAATCTTTTTAATGTGCTTTTGGATCCTGTTTACTAGGATCTTGAGAATCTTAGCATCCATATTCATCAATGATATTGGTCTGAAATTCTCCTTTTTGGTAGAGTCCTTGCCTGATTTGGGGATCAGAGTAATGCTGGCTTCATAGAAATATTCTGGAAGTTTTCCTCCTCCTTCCATTTTTTGAAAAAGCTTCAGGAATATAGGTGTTATTTCTTCTTTGAAAGTTTTGTAGAATTCCCCAGGGAATCCCTCAGGTCCTGGTCTCTCTCTTTTATTTTTTTGGAGGTTTTTGATCACCGCTTCAATCTCATTACTAGATATCAGTATATTCAGGTTGTCAGTTTCTTCCTGGTTCAATTTTGGGAGTTTATAGTTTTCCAGGAATGCATCCATTTCGCCTAGGCTGCTTAGTTATTGGCATATAAGTGTTGATTATAACTTCTGATGATTGTTTCTACTTCCTTGGTGTTAGTTGTGATCTCTCCCTTTTCATTCAAAATTTTATGAATTTGGGTCCTTTCTCTTTTCTTTTGGATTAGTGTGGCCAATGGTTTATCGATCTTATTGATTCTTTCAAAAAAACAGCTTCTAGTTTCATTGATATGTTCTACTCTATCTCTGGTTTCTACCTCATTGTTCTCAGCTCTAATCTTGATTATTTCCCTTCTTATGTGTGGAGTTGGTTGATTTGTTGTTGATTCTCCAGCACCCTGGAATGCTTCTGAGTAATCAAGAGTCCCCATCCAAAATATAGAAAAAAGAAAGAAAGAGAGAGAGAGAGAGAGAAAGAGCGATAGGAAAAAAAGAAAGATAAAATAAAAGAGAAGGCCAAGCCCAAATGGGTTTCAAGGTAAGATTTATGAAGTATACAAATGAAAATAGACAAACAAAAAGACTGACAAAAGTAGATGACAAGAGAAAAATAAATAAATATATAAAAACAAAACAAAACAAAGGAACCTCATCAAAAGGAACCCTATGTATAAGACTTATATACTACCAGGACAAAAACAAATATACACAAACACTGGTGGAAGAAAAAGATGGCAGAGTGGTTATAAATTCTCAGTGTGGGTGTGTAAGGTTATTTTGATTCTTCCTGGATGTATCTTGATATCTTTGTTAAAGGACTCAACTTTTCTAAGATAAAGGGGGATTAAAAACTGGTTTACCTGTAGGAGTAGCATTGATTGGGCAAAGGGGATTATCTTGAAGTTTAACTCTATATGAATATTAATAAATAAAAATAAAAAAAGAATAAACTAAACTAAAATAAAATAAAATTTAAAAAATTAAAAATAGAAAAGCAAAGGAAAAACACAGGTATATGTATCAAAAAATTCATGTTAAAAGGTTATGGAATTTGATGTACTGGACATTTCACTGTGATGTTAAATTGGTTAAAAAATTATCTATATAAAAAATGGACCAGAATACTGGGAATGTATCTATGAAATAGTTTTGGTTGGTGATTGTTCTCCTTTTTTTTTTTTTTTTTTTTTGGTTGTTGCTGTTGTTGTTGGCTTTCCAAAGGAGGGACCTACCTACCCTTTGGTTTTTTAAGCAGTGTTCCTTCAGTTAAGGAGTTAAGTCCTCCTGCCTGCATCAAGGGAGTGGGCTCTGAGGAAACCGGTTTTTCAGGCTTTTGTTCTCTGGAGGGTTTTTTATTTGTTTGTTCATTTGTTTTCTCTTGACTTGGTAGTTTTTGATGGTTTTTGAAGGTCTTAGAGGAAAGCAAACTGCCCCCAGACCTCCCGCTCAGAGAGAAGCCTCAGTCTGTTCCCCCCTGGGTGCTCCAGAGCACAGAAATTGCCACTAGGCGGTTGGCAGAGCTAGTTCCCAGTCAAGGTCTCTGGGGTCACGGGAACTCCTGCTTGTACCCAAAACCATGATAGCCTTGGCTGCCTGGGCAGCTCCAGACCACCAGAGAGGTTCCAAGCAGCGATAGCGCCCTGAGATTTTCCCGCCGGCCCGGGCTGGGAGTGCTCAGACTCTGCCTTGGGAGAGAGCGCCAGCTGGTGCCTGCATGCACCTCTCTCATGGAGGGGTGTGGCGCACAACTAAGACTCTGGTAGCATGGTGCACGGAGAGTGCAAAAGGCTATGGTTCTGCTGGCTGGCGCCTGCATGTACCTCTCTGGGGGTGGGGGGTGGGGTAGGACTCAGACTCTGGTAGCTCAGCAGGCGTGTGTGCAGAGTGCAAAAAGCTATGGTTCTGCTGGCTGGCGAGGACTGCCCCTCATGGGAGCTGCCACTCAGACACTCTCAGGCATGCTGGTGGCTCAGGGACCAAGACCTGGCTTCTTCACTGCACTCTCTCTGGCTCAGCACCAGGGGTGGCTGTCCTGGATCCAGGTACTTAAGCCCCTGTCCCAGGTAACTGCCCCAATTCCTACAATTTCCCCCCATGATCCTTTGCTCTTTCTGAGTGCTTTCAACCAGACTCCAAGTTAATGCTGGTCCCCAATCACAGGGCACTCTCATATTGGGGTATTACTTTCCAATGGGTTGCTTCTGGTGGCTCCATCCCCCTTTTGTTTATCTTCTGATATCAGTCTGAAGTTCCCACTCTGCTTTACCTGCCCACTGGCATCTTCTGCCCCTGTAGAGATCCAGACATGTATAATTCTAATCTCAGGTTGATTTCATGGGTTATCAGAGTTCTTTGGTAGGTAATCATCTCACATTAGGGTACAGGTTGAAATGGCGTCTCCATTCAATCCAACTACATCTTGAGCAGTAAAATCTTAAAATTTAAAATGCTACATTATAGAGGTTCTCAAGGGACTTCATTACTAGAATGATTCAATCATTATGTTAATCCCTTAGGGACTCAGATTGATCAGGAAAAATATCCAATGAACCCTCTGACTCCTATAGCTACCATTCATAGACTGGCACCATGTAATATTCCCGGTAGAGAGACTGCCCTACTACTACAGAAACCCAATCACATTACCACTGCAGACTCAGCCAGTTTGAGGACCGAAGTAAGTGGCTGTGTTTAATGTGTAGTAGCTGAACCTTTCAGCTTTGCTTTTGAAAGTCTTCAATAATAATTGTAATGAAACTAACAACCTTACATGTAATATTTTTCTGAGCAAAACTATAGATTTGTGTAAAATCACTCCTATCTTTTAGCTATCTATGAGACAGAAATGTCTGAGTATAATGATTTCTTCTTGACATAATGACAACACTCAGCTAAGCTGTTAAGACTATATATTTTCGCAATGGTTTTCATACATACTGTAAATTGAAATGTACATTATAACAATCTCAGTTTTTCAGCATCAGCATAGGGGAATAAGTTGTATTTATATTAAAAGTTTGGTATCCTTCAGAGTCTAGACTATGTTCAGTATGAGTATTATTCCAAATATGCATTGCCAATAAAATGATTTGACATAGGGAGATACACATATTGGACACTAAAATACAGGACATTTTAGGGGCACTTGGGTGGCTCAGTCCATCAAACATTTGACTCGGGCTCATGCCATAATCTTGAGTCCCGAGATGGAGCCCTGTGTTAGGCTCCATGCTCAGTGGGGAGTCTGTTTGTCCCTCTCCCTTTGCCCCTCCCCCAATTCATGCTCTCTGTCACTCAAATAAATAAATTACATCTTTAAAAAATAAAAATAAATAAGGGACATTTTAAGTTGCCTGAGCAGTGATTACACTTTGAATTTTTTTTCTTTGTGTTTTTTGTACCTAGAATAGAGTCAGAAAAATAGAAAGCATTCAATAAATTATTGATGGGATGGTAAATGAAGAATTGAAAAAATAAATGAATAGATGAGTAAATGAAGAATGGAATTGCCTGAAATAACTTTCTGCATTCTCTGTGGGCATTTTTAAACAAAAATGTAAAAAAAATTATTATTGAAAGTTGTATGCAACTGCTGTGGATCAAATGAGGTTTTAACTCTTTTCACTCTGCTACTCCCTAACTTAAGAGATAAAATTGTAGCATAGAATGATATGGATGCTTAGGATTTCTTTGGGGCTGACAGAGAAACAGAGGATCAGGGACTTAGTGATATCTTTTTGCCTTTTGACATTATGTGACCACAACACTATATGAATTGATTCTAATTTGGGGTACATCAACTAGAACACATTTTTGAAAATTGGAATTAAGCACTAATTCTCTCCCTACCAATAAATCTGCTTAACTCTATGTGATGACTCAATTGCTTTCATCAGTGTGTTATAGTTTTCAGAGCACAACTTTTTTACCTCTTTAGTTAGATTTATGCTTAGATATCTTACGGTTTTTGGCGCAATTATAAATGGGCTCGATTCCTTGATTTCTCTTTCTGTTGCTTCATTATTGATGTATAGAAATACAAAAGATTTCTCTGTGTTCCTTTTGCATCCTGCAACTCTACTGAATTACTTTATTAGTTCTAGAAGTTTTTTGGTAGAGTATTTCAGGTTCTCTATATATTATACTATCATGTCATCTGCAAATAATGAATATTTTACCTCTTATTTTCCAATTAAATACCTTTAAGTTACTTTTCCTTGTCTCTATGCTTTGGCTAGGACTTCAGTAGTATGTTAAATAATAGTGGTGAGATTAGACATTCCTGTCTTATTCGTGACCCTATAGTAAAAGCTCTCAGTTTATCCCCATTTAGGAAATGAGCTGTGGGTTTCCAAATTTGGATTTTGTCATATTGAGGGATGTTCCCTCTAAACCTACTTTTTTGAGTTTTTTGTTTGTTTTGTTGTTGTTGTTGTTGTTGTTTCATGAATGATGTACTTTCTCAAATGCTTTTTCTGCATCTAGTGGAAGGATCATATGGATTTTACCCTTATTTTTTTTAACCCTTACTTTTAATATTGTGGTGTATCACATCAGTCAATTTGCAAATATTGAACCATGCTTATAACACAGGAATAAATACCACTTGAACATGGTAAATGATTGTTTGGTAAATCATTTACCATTTACGTGGTAAAGCATTGTTGGATTAAGCTTACTCATATTTTATTGAATATTTTTGCATCAGTGTTCATTAGGGATATTGTCTTCTACTTCTCTTTTTAGTGGAGACTATAACTGGCTTTGGTATTGCTTAATGCTGACCTTATAGATTGAAGTTGGAAGTTTTCCTTCCTTTTCTATTTTTTGGAGCAGTTTGAGAAGAATAGGTATTAGCTCTTCTTTGAATGTCTGGTAGAATTCACCTGTGAAACCATCTGGTCTTGGACTTTTGTTAGGAGTTATTTGATTACTGATTCAACTTCTTTGTTGGTTATTGGCCTGTTCACGTTTTCTATTTCTTTCTACTTCAGTTTTGGTAGTTGATATGTTTCTAGGATATATCCATTTCTTTCAGGTTGCTCAATTTGTTGGCATATGTTTTTTTTTTTCATAATATTCTCTTATAATTGCTTGTATTTCTGCAGCATTAGTTGTTACTTTTCTCTCATTTGTGATTTTATTTATCTAATCATTTTCCTTTTCTTTCTTTTAAAAAATCCTTTATTTCTTTCTTTCAAAGAGAAAGAGAATGATCAGGGGAAGGGGCAAAGGGGGAGGGAGAGCAGACTCCATGCTGAACAGGGATCCTGATGTGGGGCTTGATCTCAGGACTCTGGGATCATGACCTGAGCCAAAGGTAGATGCTTAACGACCTGAGCCACCCAGGTGCCCACTGAATCCTTTCCCTTTTCTTTTTATTAAGTCTGGCTAGAGGTTTAACAATTTTATTAACTTTTTAAAGGAATCAGCTTCTGATTCCATTGATCTGTTCTATTGTTTTTATTGGTTTGTTCATCTTGTTTTTAGTTTCTGTATCATTTTTTTCTCCTCTAATCTTTATTATTTCTTCCTGTTTGCTGGATTTAGGCTTTATTTATTTTTCTTTTTCTAGTTCCTTTTAGAGTAAGGTTAGGTTGTATATTTGAGATTTTTATTGCTTTTTAAGGTAAGACTGTATTTCCTTCTTAGGACCACTTTGCTGCATCTCAAAGGTTTAGACTGTTGTGTTTTCATTTGTCTCCATGTATTTCTTTTTATTGATTGATTGATTGATTGATTCATTGGTTGACCCATTCATTCTTTAGTAGCTTGTTGTTTAACTTTCATGTATTTGTGGTCATTCCATAATTTTTCTTGTGGTTGATTTCCGATTTCACAGTGCTATGGTTAGAGAAGTTGCATGGTATAATTTCAATCTTTTTGTGTTTGTTGAGTCCAAATTTGTGACCAATTCTCCAGAATAGACCAATGTGATCTATTCTGGAGAATGTTCCATGTACACACAAAAAAATGTGTATTCTGCTGCTTTAGTATGAAATGTTCTGAATATATATATATATAATATATATATATATAATATATATTTAAGATTTTTATTTATTTATTTAACAGACAGAGATCACAAGTATGCAGAGAGAAGAGGAAGCAGGCTCCCTGCTGAGCAGAGAGCCCAATGCAGGGCTTGATCCCAGGACCTGGGATCATGACCCGAGCCGAAGGCAGAGGCTTTAACCCACTGAGCCACCCAGGTGCCCCTCTGAATCTATATATTAAGTCCATTTGGACCAGTGTGTCATTCAAAGCCATTATTGCCTTGTTGGTTGCTTAAATGATGTGTCCATTGATGGAAATGGGCGTTAAAGTCCCCTACTATAATTTTATTATTATCAATTGGTTTCTTTATGTTTGCTATTAATAGTTTTATATATTGTGTGCTCCCATGTTGGGGCATAAATATTTACAGTTGTTAGATTTTACTGGGTTTTTCTGTTTATTATGATATAATGCCTTATTTGTCTTTGTTTTAAAGTCTCGTTTGTCCTATATAAGTATTGTCACTCTGGCTTTCTTTTGACATCCATTAACAAATGTTTCTCTATCTCTTTACATTCAATCTACTTTTGTCTGTAGGTTTGAAATAAGTTTCTTAAAGGCATCGTAGAAATGGGTAATGTTTTTTATCCATTCTGATACTCTATGTCTTCTGTTTGAAGTGGCTAGTCCATTTATATTCAGAGTAATTATTGACAGATATATGTTTATGGCTATTTTATTACTTGTTTTGTCATTGTTTCTGGAGATTTCTCTGATCCTTTCTTGTCTTTGTCACTTTTGGTCTCTCCTTTGCAATGAGTCCCCTTTAATTATTTCTTGCAGAACTGGTTTAGTGGTCATGAACTCTTTTAGTTTGATTTGGGAAATTCTTCATCTCTCCTATTCTGAATGATTATCTTGCCAGATAGACTATTCTTGGCTGCAGATTTTTTTTTCCATCCAGCACTTTGAATATACCATGCCATTCTTCTGGATTGCAAAGTTTCTATTGAAAAACCTCCAGCTAGCCTTAAGCTCCTTTCTTCTTATGTCTTGCCACTTTAATTATTTTCTTTATCACCGTATTTTGCAAATTTAACTACATTATTTGGTAGTTATTGTAGTTATTAATAATATTGTAGTAATATTATTGTAATTATTATTGTATAATTATATACAAATTATATATAATTAATTATATATTAATATGATTAAATAATTATTGTAATTATTGTAGTAATAATATTGTAATAATATTAATAATATTGTAGTTATTATTAATAATAATAATTATTATTACTACATCTTGGTGTGGGTCTTCTTTTGTTGATTTTGATGGAAATTTACTGTACTTCCTGGGTCTGGATGTCTGTTTCCTTTCCAAGATTAGGGAAGAGTTCAGCTATTACTTTCTTCAAATAAATTTTCTGTACCCTTTTCTCTTTCTTGTTCTTTGGTTGTCTTATAATGTGAAAGTTATATTTGATGGAGTCACTGAGTTCCCTAAGTTTGTTCTCATTTTGCATAATTATTTTTCTCTCTTTTGTTTAACTTGATTACTTTCCATTACTCTGTCTTCTATGTTACTTGTTCATTCCTCTTCCATGCTGCTATTCATTCCATTATGCATGTTTTTAATTTCATGTATTGAGACTTTTATCTCCATTATGTTTTTCTTTATCTCTGTGTTAAGGGTCTCAATCACGTCTTCCACTCTTTTCTAAATTCCAGTGAGTAGCCTTATGATCATTGCTTTAAATTCTCTATCAGACATGTTACTTATATCTGTTTTTCTTGGATCTCTGTCCATGGAATTATAATATTCATTCACTTGGGATAAATTCCTCTGTCTCTGCATTCTGTTTAAGTCTCTGCCTTCTTCTGTTTGTTAGAAAAGCCAGTTATGGCCACGGTTGGCAAACTGTGGAAAGAACCAAGATGCCCTTCAATGGACAAATGGATAAGGAAGATGTGGTCCATATATACTATGGAGTATTATGCCTCCATCAGAAAGGACGAATACCCAACTTTTGTAGCAACACCATGGGACTGGAAGAGATTATGCTGAGTGAAATAAGTCGAGCAGAAAGAGTCAATTATCATATGGTTTCACTTACTTGTGGAGCATAACAAATAGCATGGAGGATATGGGGAGTTAGGAGAAGGGAGTTGGGGGAAATTGGAAGGGGAGGTGAACCATGAAAGACTATGGACTCTGAAAAACAATCTGAGGGGTTTGAAGTGGTGTGGGGGGTGGGAGGTTGGGGTACCAGGTGGTGGGTATTATAGAGGGCACAGATTGCATGGAGCACTGGGTGTGGTACAAAAACAATAAATACAGTTATGATGATAATAAATTAAAAGAAAAGAAAAGAAAAGAAAAGAAAAGAAAAGCCAGTTATATCTCCCGCTCATTCTTCAATGTGGTCTCTTTTCTTCCTTTAGTTGTGGAGATTGCTCTGTCAGGATTCAGGTTGACTTCAGAGATATAAAAGATGGTTTGATAGTTATCTAGTTGTGTTCATAGGGCAAGGCGAGCTTATGATCCTCCAAATCTGCTGCCATGTTAGGAACAACTATTTCATTCAAGGGCTACTTATACCCTTTTAAATATATCTTTGCTGCTTCTCTTATCAAGAGGTGAAGTTTGTATCATCACTCTTTAAGTGTTAGGATGGTTTTTCAGCTGGTTTGGTCAATAAAACCTGTCAGAAGTGATATTGTGCTAATTTGGAATTCCTCTCTCTCTCTCTCTCTCTCTGTATTCATCTGAACTCTGCCATTTCTATGTGTTCAAAACTAGTCTAAAGTTGCTGAAGAAAGGTATCTATCTATGTAAAGAGTGATATCTATCTATCTATCATTCTCTGTATAGATCTATTTACCTATACATCTATATATAGACAGATCTCTCTAGATAGATCTATATAGACAGTTAGATATCACTTTCCATGTAGATCTATTTATCTACAAATTTACATATAGACAGAGATCTCTAGATAGATCTATAGAAGAGGCCTATCTGGGCACCTGGGTGGCTCAATTGGTTAAGTGACTGCCTACAGCTCAGGTCATAATCCTGGAGTTCCAGGATCAAGTCCCACATCGAGAGTCCAGCTCCATGGGGAGTCTGCTACTCCCTCCAACCTTCTCCCCTCTCATATTCTCTCTCTCTCTTTCTCTCAAATAAATAAATAAAAGATTTTTAAAAAGAAGAGTCCCATCTATGTAAATATAGATATAGATGATATAGATACATCATATAGATGAGAGATACATCTATAGATAGGTCTATACAGAGAATAGAGAGAGAGATATCTATATAAAGAGGTAGCTATAGATACATATTTCTTCTTTATCCATTCATTTATTTATGGGCACTTACATTGCTTCTATATTTTGGCTACTGTAAATAATGCTGCAATAGACATATTGCATATATAGTGCATATGTTTTATCTTTTTCTTCAGGCAAATATCCAGAAGTGGAATTACTGGATTGTTTGTTATTTCTATTTGTAATTTTTTGAGAATCTTCTGTGCTGTTGTCCATAATATTTGCACCAATTTACACTTCCATCAACAGTGCATAAGAGTTCCTTTTTCTCCACATCCTCACCAATACTTATTTGTTCCCTTTTTGATACTAGGCATTCTGACTGGAGTGTGGTGTTATCTTGTGGTTTTTATTTAAATGATTCCCTCATGATTAATTGTGTTAAGAATCTTTTCATGTATCTTCCTTGGAGAAATGTCTGTGCAGGTCCTTTGCCAATTTTTAATCCAATTATTTGCGGTCTTGGTATTGAGTTATAGGAGTTCTTTACATATTTTAATGTGTATTTACCCATCAGGTATATCATTTACAAATACCTTTGCCCATTCAGGAGGTTGACTTTTTGTTTTGTTGATGGTTTCCTTTGATGTACTTTTTTTTTTTTAATTTGAAATTGTCTGAACTGTTTATTGTTGCTTTTGTTGTCCTTACCTAAGGAAATCCAATCCAAAATGTATTGTGAAAACTGATGTTCAGTTACTGCCTGTGCTTATTGCCTATGTTTTCTTTTTGGGGGGTTTTATGGTTTCAGGTCTTACATTTAGGTGTTAATTCATTTTGAATTTATTTTTGTATATGTTGTGCGAAAGTGGTCCAGCTTTAGTTTTTTACGTGCAGCTGTCAAAGTTTCCAAGCACCATTTATTGAAAAGGCTGTTTTTTCCTCATGTAAATTCTTGGTTCCTTTGAAATAAATTAATTGACCATATAAATATGGGTTTATTTCTGGGCACTCTATTCTGTTCCATTGTTCTAGGTGTCAATTTTTGTGCCAGTGCTATATTGTTTTAAATACTATAACTCTGCCGTATTGTTTCAAATCTGGGATTGTGATACTTCCAACTTTGTTTTTCTTTCTTCAGATTCCTTTGGCTACTCCAGGCTTTCTGAGTTTCCCCAGAAATTGTAGAATTATTTGTTCTAATTCTGTGAAAGACTAAGGATTGCATTGAATCTATAGACTGCCTTGGGATGTACAGATATTTTAACAATATTAATTCTTTCAATCCATGAGCATTATCTCTCATTTTACTTTTTGCTTGTTGCCTCCAACTTATTTCATCAATGTCTTATAGTTTTCAGAGTAAAAGTCTTTCACCACATTGGTTTAGTTTATTCCTCTGTTTAGTTTATCTCTTTTTATTTTTTGGATACAATTGTAAATGGGATTATTGTCGTTGTTTTTAATTTCCTTTCTGTTACTTTGTTATCAGTGTATTGCAATGTAATTGACTTCTGTCTGTTAATTTTGTACCTTGCTAATTTACTCAATCCATTTATTAGCTCTATAGTCCTTTGATGGAGTCTTTATGATTTTCTATATATACTGTCATGTCATCTTCAAATGGGAAGAGTTTTACTTCCCCCTTACCAACTTGGATGATTTTTATTTGGCTTTCTTGTATTATTTATATGACTAGGACTTCCAGTACTACGTTGAAGTGGCCAGATATACATCCCTGTTTTGTTCCTGATCTTGTAGGAAAGCTTTTAGTTTTTCACCATTGCATATGATGTCAGCTGTGGATTTGTCACAAATAGCTTTTATTATGTTGAGATATATTTTCTCTATACCCACTGTGTTGACAGTTTATGTATTTTTTTTTACTTTGTTGAACACATTCTAAACGCACGATATTTTTATCCCTTCTATGTTTTATGTATATGGCATTATATTTTACATATTTTTATTTTGTGTATCCCTTAACTAATTATCAGAGATACAATTGATTTCACTATTTTTTATTTTAATTTCCACACTAGCTTTATAAGTGTTTGATCTACTACCTTTACTATATGTTTACTTTTACTAGTGAAATTTTTTTCTTTCATAAAATTTTTAGTTCTAGTTATGAAATTTTATTTTTTCCTTAAAGAAGTCTCTTTAACTTTCTTAAGGCCATTTTTGTGGTGACAAATTTTTTTTTGCTTTTATTTATCTGGAACATTTTATCTCTTCTTCAATTTCAAGTAATAAAATAAACTTTCTGGGTAGAGTACTCTTCCCTGTAGAGCTTTTTTTAAAACTATTTTCTCTAAGCTTTTCATTTTGATTCCAGTATAAATAACATACAGTGTTATATTTGTTTCTGGTGTGTAATATAGTGATTTAACAATTCTATTCATTACTCAGTATTCATCATGATAAGTATACTCTTTAATCCCCATCACCTATTTTACCAATAAACCCATCCACCCTCCCACTAGTCCATTATTTTGTTCTCTATAGTTAAGAGTCTGATTCTTGGTCTCTCTGTCTCTCTCACTCTCTCTCTTGTTTTCCTTTACTCATTCATTTTGTTTCTTAAGTTCCACATATGAGTGAAATCATATGGTATTTTTTTCTTGCTCTGACTTATTTCGCTTAGCATAATATTCTCTAATTATATCCATGTTGCTGTAAGTGGTAAGATTTAATTCTTTTTTATGGCTGAATAATATTTTATTGTGTACATATGCATGTGTGTGTATACATATATAATATATTCCTTATCCATTCTTCTTTTGATGGATCCAAGGCTGCTTCCATAATTTGGCTATTGTAAATAATTCTGCAATAAACATAAGGGTGCATGTATCCATTTGAATTAATGTTCTTGTATTTTTCTGGGTAAATACCCAGTAGTGTAAGTAGTGGATTATAAAGTAGTTCTATTTTTAATTTTTTGAGTAACCTCTCTACTGTTTTCCCAAGTGGCTGCATCAGTTTTGCATTCCCATCAACAGTGCAAGAAGGTTCCTTTTCTCCACATCCTCATCAGCACTTGTTTCTTGTGGTTTGATTTTAGTCATTCTAAAAGGTGTGTAGTGATATTTCATTGTAGTTTTGATTTACATTTCCCTGATAATGAGTGATATTGAGCATCTTTTCATGTTATCTGTGGACAAAAAAACTTCTGCAGAGTGAAGAAAATAATCAACAAATCTAAAATGCAACCTACTGAATGAGAGAAGGTATTTGTAAATGACATATCCAATAAAGGGTTAGTAACCAAGACATATAAAGAATTTATACAACTCAGCAGCCAAAAAACCAAATAATCTGATTAAAAATGGTCAGAAGACAGGAACAGATATTTCTCTTTTTAGCCCTTTGAATATACCATGCCGCTCCCTTCTGACCTGCAAAGTTTTGACTGATAAATTAGCTGATAGTCATATGGGGTTTCCCTTGTGCATAACTAGTTCCTTTCTTTTATTGTTTTCTAAGATTCCCTCTTAATATTTAGTTTCTGACATTTTAATTATTATGTGTCTTGGTGTAGACCTCTCTGGGTTCATCTTGCTTGGGGCTCTCTGTGTTTTCTGGACACCAGTGTCTGGTTTTGCTTTGTTTTGTTTTCCCCAGATTAGTTAAGTTTTCAGCTATTATTGCTTTTTCATATAGATTTTCTGCTTCTGTTCCTTTTGGGACCCCTATAATGGGAATTTCATTATACTTGATGTTATCTGGATTTCTCTTAATTTATCCTCATTTTTTAAAAATTAATTTTCTTTTTGTTGTTCAGCTTAGAAGATTTCCACTACCTTCTCTTCTAAATTGCTCATCCATTTTTCTGAATCCTCCAATCTGCTATTGACTCTTTATAGTGTATTTTTCATTTTAGTTATTGTATTCTCCAGCTCTGATTGTTTTAATATTTTCTCCTTGCTGAAGTTTTCACTAAGTTCTTCCACTCTTCTCCTAAGGACATAAGTGTATTTAAGAGCATTGATTTAAATGACCACAGATGATGAAGGCTGGCCCCTCCCTATGCTGACTGGAATTGGTTTGGATGGAGTTCTGGTCCCAGCTGAGGCTGCTTGCCCTTGAGGCATGGCAAAAAAGCTGCTTTGGAAGGGCACTTTCCAGGAAGAGGGTTAGGTATACTGGGTATGTCAGGGAATGCTTGGGTGGGGTGAATGGTGGTGGTAACGTTGATGTAGAGTGTAAATAATGGCTTCCACCAGCATTAGGTCACCTAAGCTTGGCATTAGACTGGTGTTAGCCTAGCATTAAATGGTGCCTGCCAACACTTCCATTCCTGGAGAAATTTTTATAGATACCTGCTCCTTTAGCTAATGTATTAAAATGTGTTGGAGGGGATGTGGATAAAGGGGAACCCTCTTACACTGTTGATGGGAATGCAATTTGGTGCAGCCACTTTGGAGAACAGTGTGGAGACTCCTCAAGAAATTAAAAAAAGAGCTTCCCTATGACCCTGCCATTGCACGACTGGGTATTTACCCCAAAGATACAGATGTAGTGAAAAGAAGGGCCATCTGTACCCCAATGTTTATAACAGCAATGGCCACGGTCACCAAACTGTGGAAAGAACCAAGATGCCCTTATACAGACGGATGGATAAGGAAGATGTGGTCCATATACTCTATGGAGTATTATGCCTCTATCAGAAAGGATGAATACCCAACCTTTGTAGCTACATGGATGGGACTGGAAGAGATTATGCTGAGTGAAATAAGTCAAGCAGAGAGAGTCAATTATCATAAGGTTTCACTTATTTGTGGAGCATAACAAATAGCATGGAGAACATGGGGAGTTAGAGATGAGAAGGGAGTTGGGGGAAATTGGAAGGGGAGGTGAACCATGAGAGACTATGGACTCTGAAACACAATCTGAGGGCTTTGAAGGGGTGTGGGGTGGGAGGTCGGGGTACCAGGTCGTGGGTATTAGAGAGGGCATGGATTGCATGGAGCACCGGGTGTGGTGCAAAAATGATGAGTACTGTTATGCTGAAAATAAATTTAAAAAATAGTCAATTAATTTCCTTCATGTATAACAGGCACTTTTCAAACTGTTGCCTCTGTTCTGGGTCTCACAGTGAGTGCTACAGTATGCTCATGCTTTCAGTTTTGAGTCTCAGTTTCTGACAGACCTCTGGCTCAATCAAAATTAAGCCCCACTGATTTTCAAGCCTCCCTAATTTAAACCCATTTGACTTTTAAAGGAAGATGTTATGGGGGTTTCTCTTCCTAGTCAAGATACCCAGGGCATGGGGTGCCTAATTTAGGATTTCATTCTTTCATTCCTGAGAAGGGACATCAATGTGTGTGTTACCTCTCCAATGTGTAAGTCATTGTGTTGAAGGTTGGCTTTCTGGCTGCCTCTCTGACACTCCTCCCCCTCTTTTTTTAAATTTATTTTTTATTTTCAGCATAACAGTATTCATTATTTTTGCACCACATCCAGTGCTCCATGCAATCCCTCTATAATTAATAATAATTATAATTACAAGCAAGATAAGAGTGCATTCTTTTGTTACTCTTATGGATCATATCCAGAGCAATCAGGCAAGATAAAACAAAATGAGTAAAAGACATTCAAATACAAAAAGAAGTAGTAAAATTGTCTTTGTCTGCAAGATGTGAACTTATTTATAAAAATGCAAAAAACTACACCAAAAAACTGTTAGAATGAATTAATAAATTCAGTAAAGCTGTAGAACACAGATTCAACATAGAGAAAATAGTTATGTTTCTATACATTGGCTACAAAACATATGGAAAAGAAATTTAGAAAACAATGTCATTCACAATAGTGTCAGAAAAACAAAAAAATATTTCAGAATATGGGGTGCCTGGATGGTTCAGTCAGTTAAACATCTGATTTGATTTCAACTCAGGCCATGATCTCAGGGTCCTGGGATTGAGCCTTGCATGGGGCTCCCACTCAACTGGGAGTTTGGTTGTCTTCTTCTCCCTCTGCCTTTCCTGCTGTTTTCTCTCAATTAAATAAGTAAGTAAGTAAATAAATAAATAAATAAATCTTTAAAAAAACAATACTTAGGAACAAATTAAACCAAGGAGGTAAAGTTCTATACACTGAACACTACAAAAACTTTGATAAATAAATTGAAGAATAGAAACAAAAGGAACTTTATCCCATGTTTATAGATTAGAATAAATGTTTCTAAAATGTCCATATTATCCAAAGCTATCTATAGATTCAATTCAATCCTTATCAAAATGCCAATGACATTTTTTATAGAAATAGAAACAAAAATGTAAATTTTTTTGTGCAACCACAAAATACTCAGAATAGCTAAATCAATTCTAAAAAAGAAGAAAACCAGGGGCATCACACTTCATGATTTCAAACTATACTACAAAGCTGAGGTAGTCAAAACAATATAGTACTGGCATAAACATAGACACAAAAAGTAATGGAACAAAATCAAGATTCAAAAAATAAATGCCTGCATATACAGTTAAGTGATACTTGACAAAAAAGCCAAAAATACTCAATAAGAAAAGGATTTTTCTTCAATATGTGATGTTGGGGAGACCAGATAACCACATGCAGGAGAATACAACTAGACCTTTATCTTACATTACTCACAAGAACTACCTCAAAATTGGTTAAAGAATTAAACATAAGACCAGGACCTGCAGGTATAAAACACTTAAAAAATTACTTTAAAAATATTATTTGACATTGGTCTTGTCATACATTTCTTGGATATGACACCAAGTATTTTTATTATACCCCCAAAATGCATGTTTATGAATGATTTATGAAGTCTTGACCTTGTTTACTCTATGATTTTTAAAATGACTTCAAGGGTCTTGGATAGGCTAGGCTGGAAATGTCCAAAATAGAAGCAAACAGAATGAAGGAAATTGGATTTTTTTTTATGTTTAAGTTTAAAGAAATTGATTCTTGGGAATAAAAATATATGTTTATAAAAAATAAAAAAATTATATTGAAAGAAAAAAAAAGAAATTGATTCTTTAATCTGGGAAGAGAAAACACTGGATATATGAAACCTTTTCAAATATTTAGAAAGTTGTCCTTTGGACATATGATTCTTTTTTCTCCAGTGTTTTTTCACATAGATCCAATGACTTTGTTTTAATATTGTAATGGACAATGGTTAAATAAAAAAAGCCATATATTCCAGTCCCTTACTTCTGGTGAAGTGTCTACTTTCACTCTTAGAAGGAATCAACTAGTTGGCTATTTTGAGCTATGAGGTGGGGATGGGAGAAGAGCAGAAGAGGTGGCATATCAAGCTGTATTCCTCATTTATACCTCATTGTTAATGAATCATTGGAAATATTTCTACATGAAAACTGATTTTAATGGAAGAAATGGATGAAACATAGAATAAAATTAAATGCTCATATGTGGATAAAACAGGGAAAAGAGGTGCAAAAGATTTCAGAGGGAAACTCAGATTCATCTCTGATTTAACACAACTCTACTACAACAAATTTGTTGAAAGTCTCCCCATTGTTTAAGGAATCAAAACTCATACCTTGGCATGCCAGATTGTTTCTGGTTTTGCCTCTGCTTTCTATTCTAATACTATATCCCATTCTTTAACTTCATGACTATTGTCCTTCATTTGAGCTAAAACTACCTGTTGTAATCTGTATGTAAAATTCTTAACCATGTTTTGTAAAAGCTAAGCAAACCACTACCTTACCAACCCAGCTTTCTATAACCTGTTCTCCCTGACCGTACTTCCCCAATCATTGACTTATCAATACTTTCTCCCTTATTCTGATCAAACAGGGTACTATTTTTACATCTTACTTATTTTAGTTATGATTTCTTCTTTGTGCTTTGTATTTTAGTATTAAGTTAAACTACATGAAATTGTTGGTACTCAACCATTTTTAACTAATATAAGCATAATTTACATGATTCAACTTAATATGTGCCTTATCTCTCTTTAAAAACTGTAAGCTTTTTGAAGTCCCCTAAAGTGTATACCTCGTACTCCCTCTAATTCTTCTTCCAGCATAATATTATTTGTTGAAATGAATGACTGTATTATGTTCAAAGTGGGTCCCAATGTTCAGGAATTCTCAGGTGAACAATTTAAGTAGAATTTTTTTTTTCTTCTGAAGATAGATAACTAAAGAGACTCTCATAGTCTCTGGATAAAGTGGCTGAATCAAAATAAGACAAATTTATACATTATTCAGTAAGTTATATTATCCCTAAATGTAACTTCAACTTAAAGATTTTATTATTTTAATTGCCAAACTATCTTGGTATATAAATTGGTGGCTGCCTCTTAAACATATTTCAGTTGGACCTCATATCCCAACAAAGTTCTTACTCTTTTAGTTTTTGTTATATAGATATTTCTCCAAGGGGCAAGTTTCATCTTGATTCTAAACACTGTCAGTTTTTTATTTTCATTCCCTTATTTGCCATGGCAATCATCATGCATTTGGAAATTCCCTGTTTAGTTTTATTTTCCTTTCAAGTGGTTATGCCAGTGTCTAGCACAAAGGTTTTAATTTCTTGTTTTATTATTTTCTGTACTCTTAATACACGGTACCTGAAACATCATAAGACCCTGAGATGATTAGTGTTTGCTAAAGGGAGAATAAAAGAAAAAAGGGACTTAAGAAGGAAAGAAGGTTGGAAAGAAAGGAGGAAGGAAGGATGACATTCCAGAGATTCATTAAGTATTAAGTTAAACCTCCATTAGCCAGTCTGCAATTTTGTTTTGGTTCAACAGTTGGAATCCATAGAAAGAATGTAAAATGTAAACTTTTAGTAGGAATTAGAGACAATGGAATTGGATGATTTTCATTTGTCTTCTGAGTGCCAAGATAAAGGCAGTAGTAAGATTTCCCCCTGTGATGAACAGAACACTAAGAAAAATCAACTTTAAAATACAGGACAAAAGAAGAGATGCCACTGAGAAACATCTCCTAAATGAAAGCAGAAAAGACCTTGGCATGGGAGCTGAGCAATAGAAAATTGACAATCTGCTTATCTCCAGGGGGAAAAAAAAATATATATATATATATATATATATATATATATATATATATATGCAAGAAGATTGCTTCAGGTTCCAAGCCTTTAAGGCCATGGTTACTACATATTTTCACCTCTTCCACTTTCAACATATCAAACAATCTCAATAATGCAGCAAATAATTAATGACTTCCAAAATTATTAGCAAATATATTCAGAACACAGGATCCTGCAAGGCATAGTAAAGGCAGGCTGAGGATTTTTTGTTCCCCCAAGCATAATGTCTCTCAGAAAGTCATTCCCAATGGACACATCAGTGAAATGCTGACTCAAGAAAGCTGCTGTCTGGGTGACAGAACTTTAACTTGGACTTTCAGTCATTCATTCGCCTTTTGGTCTGGCGCCTAGAAATGCATGATAAGGAGGAAACATATCTCCCTTTAGAGGAAAAAAAATGAATATCTGTCAATCAATCCTTTTTATTTCAGGTTGAAGAAATATTCTCAAGAAGGGCATGATCCTGTTAGAGGAGGGGCAATCCCAGCAATACTGATTAAGGACACAGATTCAGGCTTTTTAATTCAGTACCTCCAGTTTTCTTCAAGTAGAGTTCTGCAGGCAGAAAAGATGCACAGTATATATATATATAGAAATATGATACTCTTCTATTGAGATGTTATTTCTCAGTGACATTACTTATCTTGCATTAAAAGATTAACAAAGAACTTATAGGCTGCAAAACAAGAAACTTATATCCCCTTCTACTTATGAAATAACAAATTATCATTTAAAAAATACCTTCATTACTGATAGGCAATTATATATTATTTGTTACATGTGTATTATATATAATTATTATTGGATATATATATTCAAATTGGGTAATATAGACAATGCATCTAGCAATGAAGGAACTTAGAATATGGAGGTGATAAATCTTATCCTTTCCACCAAGACAGGCAGTCTTTCTTTTTAATTATATAGTCTGAGTTTATAGATCAAGTATAATCCTTCATTTTTTTCATTCACATTATATCTGATTCTGTATTGCATTTTATGGATTGTATTGTTTTCTACATTTCAAGGTAAGTGCGGGTCATATTGGCCTTCAGTGGAACACAGAAATAGGAACGTAAACCAAATCTGGAGAGGCATAACACAGTTTAGGACCAGAATAAAGAGATCTTAAGAGTATTAGAATCCAAGGAAAATGAAATACCAGGAGTTAGGATGATGTCAAAAGTTAAAATTAACAGGACAGGAAATAACAAGTGTTGAAGAGGATGTAGCGAAAAGGGAGCCCTCTTACACTGTTGGTGGGAACACAAGTTGGTACAGTCACTTTGGAAAACAGTGTGGAGATTCCTCAAATAATTAAAAATAAAGCTACTCTATGACTGTAATTGCACTAGTGTGTATTTACTGCAAAGATACAGATGTAGTAAAAAGAAGGGTCATATGTCCTCCAATGTTCATAGCAGCAATGGCCATAATTGCCAAGATGTGGAAAGAGCCAAGATGCCCTTCAACAGATAAATGGATAAAGAAAGTATGGTACATATATACGATGAAATATTATGCAGCCACCAGAAAGGATGAACACCCAACTTTTGTATCAACTGGGCAGGACTGGAGGAGATTATGTTGAGTGAAATAAGCCAAACAGAGAGAGTCAATTATCATATGGTTTCACTTACTTGTGGAGCAGAAGGAATAACATGGAGGACATTACGAGAAGGAAAGAAAAAATTAACCAGGGTAAACTATAGGGGGAGGCTAACCATGAAAGACCATGGACTCTGAGAAACAAACTGAGGGTTTTGGAAGGGTGCGGATTGGAGGATGGGTGAGCCTGGTGGTGGGTATGGCATGGAGGATTGGGTGTGGTGCATAAACAATGAATCTTGGAACACTGAAAAAAAATAAAATAAAGATGTTAAAAAAAAGTTAATAGTAGACACAGAACCAAGAACATGAGAAAAAGAAGGAAGAGGTCATATTCAGGCAATAGGTCAAAACACTGTAAGTAATCTGTAGAGTATACACAAAGTACCCAAAACAATAACTGAAATAAAATTTCCCTCCAATAAAACATTTCCCTATAGTGGACAGCAATGGCAAAAAGGACTAAGAAATTGTATTTGTGCAGCATCTTGTCATACTTGGAAGAGATTGAGTTTGTTGTAGAAGTACACAAATCCTTTGTGTTATCAATTTATTTATTTAATATCTATCTTGAAGCCAGGCCTTCATAGATTCATTGATCTATGCATAGGAGCATAGTACTTTCCTTCATTATCAGGTACTTTCAGGTACTTCAGGTACTTTCCTTCATTTTTTTATGAAAAGGAATGAATATATTTGGGAAATAATGACAGTTATTTCCTGCCTTCCCTCAAATCACAATGGCCCAGAGATTATAGGGCCTAGCTATCATACTCTAGGAGTGAAATAAAATAGCTTATTAAGTGCTGGTTCATTCCAGAAAATTAATAGAAATATGTCCTTTACCTACATCAATTTTTAGATGGTTGGTAATAACTTATCATCTCTGTCACATAGTCTAAAGTAAAAAAAAAGAAACAACTTTTTTGAGTTTCCATTATGTGCTAGGCACTCTGTTAGTCTCCTTTAAAAATATAATCTCATTTAGTGTTCATAAATAGACCTTCAAACTTCATATAATTATGATTTAAATATATTGTTTCATAATTGCTTTCACAGTCCCTAAGTCACTTCACAATGGGCAATTTTTGCAAATCGTTTAATAGAACAACAATAAGATCTAGATTATCCTTTGGAACATGAAATGATGCCTGCAAACACAAGAAGATTGTTGCATTCCTTAATGTTCTCATAAAACTGTTAAGTGTAACAGAAGTTTAGGATAATTGTTGTAGTAGGCTATTTCTGATAATGTTAGAAGATTTCACAAATTCAGTTATTGCCAGTAAATGTTTGTAGACATTTTTTTTGCATTGCAGAGTAATTTACTGAGTTAAATATTTTTATCATAGAATGATGTCGTTAGAAGAGAGAGTTAGAGTAACATATATGTATGTCTGTATGTATATATAAGCACATATACTAACAGTCTCTTATGCATAGTATCCCCTTCCCTGAACTACCCACAGATAATTTTTAGTCCTGTCCTCCTTACCTCAACACACACTAAACAAAAATACCAGAGATACAATCACATCAAATTTTAAACTCAATTTAAATTCTACAAAATGCTTGGTAAACTGTGATCTTTATACATATTACCTAAGAGTGATTATTATCTATCTTCTTGGCTAGTAAGAAAAACAAAATCAATACTATTAATGAGGTTATTACTAGATGTATTGGTGTTTAAGAATCAGAACATAAGAACTGGGACTCAAGATTTCTGTATCTCTTATTATAGTCTTTGGCTTAAAATCTAATTGATCTGATATAAGGAT
>NC_081575.1:47310409-47324845 GCF_022355385.1 Mustela nigripes
GAAGTGTGTAAACCTGGTGATTCACAGACCTGTACCCCTGGGGATAAAAATATATGTTTATAAAAAATAAAAAATTAATTAAAAAAAATAAGAAAAAAAAACTACATTGAGATATCACCTTACACCAATTAGAATGGCCAAAATTATCAAGATAGGAAAGAACATGTGTTGGAGGGGATGTGGAGAAAGTGGAACCCTCTTGCCCTGTTGGTGGGAATGCAAGTTGGTGCAGCCACTTTGGAGAACAGTGTGGAGATTTCTCAAGAAATTAAAAATAGAACTTCCCTATTTCCCTGCCATTGCATTCCTGGGTATTTACCCCAAAGATACAGAAGTAGTGAAAAGAAGGGCCATCTGTACCCAATGTTTATAGCAGCAATGGCCATGGTCGCCAAACTGGAAAGAACCAAGATGCCCTTCAATGGACGGATGGATAAGGAAGATGTAGTCCATATACACTATGGAGTATTAAGCCTCCATCAGAAAGGATGAATACCCAACTTTTGTAGCAACATGGATGGGACTGGAAGAGATTATGCTGAGTGAAATAAGTCAAGCAGAGAGAGTCAATATTTTATTTTTTAACTACTAAAAATGATAGGTTGACATTCCTTTTAGAAAAATGATTGCTGTCAACCATAATTTATTTACAAATAGTCATTAATTTACAAATATTTATTGAATATCTAGAAACTTTAAATTTCCTATCAGAGACACTATGGGAAATAAAGCCATTTTCTGTCTGTTTTCTCCAACCTTTCAGTCAGAGTCAGATATTTCGGTCAAATATTAATACCATGATATTTGACTTTTGGTTGGACAATGATAATAAATAAATAAATAAATAAATAAATAAATAAGTAAATAAATTTTAAATGATTGTGTCTTTTTGGGTAAGGGAGCTGTATTAGAAACCTCTTAGGTGCCACATTAGATCTTAGTTTCACCTATCTTCAGGGCCTGTGGCCTCTTGTTTCATCCCTGCCTCTGCTTTGATGACTAAATCAAAGTAAGAACTACCCAACTTCATGTAGACACAATCCAACACTCTATCTCATGCTCAAATAACTTGCCTCTAAACTTCTGCTCCAAAAATTTTCCATTGTGGGTGAGGCATGAAGTGCCACCGAACCCAGTCAGGGGCTATGTTTACACAAACTATAGTGTAAGAGATTAAGTGTCCCTTAGAATAAAAGGTCAGTAGGAGACAGGAGCCAGTGCATAAATTCTTCTTCCTTTCTCTGCCACACAGTCCTGTAATGCAATAGTTTATATGACTTCTCAGAAGATGGTACCAAAAGATTAAGTAATCTGTTGGGCTTGATACCCATCAGTGGCCATATATTAATTTTCCTACTTTATTCCTGTTTCCCTCATCCCTGCTACTGTGTAATATCACACTTCCTAAAACTTAGTAGTATAGAACTTTTGCATCAGAATTTACTTTCTGGGGACCCAGGATAAGAAATGTTATTGAAGCAAAAGCAATCAGTTCTATTTTCTCTAAAAGTGCTACAATCTGACACGGACTTCTAATTTTCCTGCATATTAGATGAACATTTGTGGTAGTAATTAGGGCTTATAATAAATACTGTAGATTTCATCAACCTCTGCACATGATAGGATTGCACTTCCCAGTCCTCTAAAAATAAAGCATGACCATATAACTGATTGTAACTAATGAAATATGAGCTGAACTGGCATGTGTCTGCTCAAGGCAGAAATTTAACAGTGAATAATTTTCCACATTGCCTTCCCCCTGCCATGCTATTAAGATAAAATTTCTGTCAGTGTGGCTCCCTGAGTAACTACTAATAGTAACTACTCCATGACCTGAGTTGGACATGTAGCCCAAGCAAGAAATATAACATTTATCGAGTCAAGCCACAGAGCTTTGAAATTGTTTTGTCCTTTACTGTAATCTAGTTAATGCTGACTGATACAGCATCTTCCTTTCGCAAAGTAGAGGAGATCACACATCAGACATAGAAATTTGATACCTTACTGTCTATGGCTCTAGCTCCTTTAAAAAATAATGCCACTATGATTGACAGTGACTTCTTTTCATCAGCTTTGGAAGTCAGTAGTGTAAGGTACTAGAACAATTTCCATATATGTCTCATACAAAGAACATTGGAATAACTCCTGGCTTGAATGAATACTTTCTCAAACACTCTGAAATAGGTTTCTAAACTGCTCAGTATTTTTTGACAAATTATTGGCATTAAAACTTCCATTAAAAGTAAAACTTAAAATTAGATTGTTTGGGGGCATGTCTTGATTTCCATAGTAAGAAAATTTATATCATGAAAAACATATAATAAAAAGCAATTTCTTCAGAAAGAAAAACTCTCAGATAAAGCTCATGAGTGTATTCAGATCAGTGAAGTGATTTATGCTGAAAATGAAACAAATAAAACGTTCCTTCAATGGGACAATAGGTCCCCCTTAAAATTTTATAAAAGACTCAAATTATCTAAAATAAGATTTAATGTCTTCATTTAGCAAAAACTCTTATCTTGCCCAATGTTTATTGGTACTGGTGGTCATTTTTGAGTCACATGTAATTAATCAGATAAAGACATTCTTTGGCTTCCTATATTCTCTCTTTCCATCTCCCTTTAGCCTCTGGGATTCAAGAGCACCTTACATCTTTGAAAGAAAAGGAGGATGCCTGGATGGCTCAGTTGATTAAGCATCTCCCTTCATCTCAGGTCATGATCCTAGGGTTGGGGGGATCAATCCCCTCAGTCTGACTCCCTACTCAGCAGGGAGTCTACTTCTCCCTCCCCCACTCCCTCTCTCTCTGCCCATCCCACATTTGTGCACATGCTTTCTCTCTCAGATAAATAAATAAAATATTCAAAAACAAAAGTGAAGCAAATATTTATATAGTGCTTACTGTGTTCCAGGCACCATCCTAACAAGTTTTTTTTTTTTAATTCTTACAATAATCCTTTGAGTTAGATATTAGCACTATCTCCATTCCCATTTTATAGTCAAGGAAACTGGAATTCAAGAATTTTGAATTTCTTGTCCAAGATTATGCAGTTAGTATGTTTAAAAATCTAAGGTTAAAACTCAGGCAATATCTTTTGGAACCATATCCATGAAACAATATTTGTATTAAGTACTCAAGAATTCCAAAGGAAAAATGAGAGGGAACATAGTATGCAAGTTAAATGCCTTAATGGCCAGACATATACTGTGCATATGGGAAGCCTTGTGCAGGACAGTAGGGAGCAACAGGGTCTGTGATAAACTGGAGACTGACTATATGTCTTACCTCAGTTTAGCCAAAAGAAATATAGTTTTTAATCTTGGCTTTTTGTCTTCCAAGAGTTATTTTGTTCTCCATTGTGTATCCACGTTGTTGTCTTTAAGAATGCTTAGTTTAGGGGCTCCTGGGTGGCTCAGTTGTTTAAGCCTCTGCCTATGGCTATGGCGGTGATCCCAGAGTCCTGGGATAGAGCCCTGCATCAGGGTATCTGCTCAGTGGGGAGCCTGCTTCCTCCTCTCTCTCTCCCTGACTCTCTGACTACTTGTGATCTCTGTCAAATAAATAAACACAATCTTTAAAAAAAAAAAAAAAGAATGCTCAGTTTACTTGAAAAGGAAGGAGCACCAAAGGCCATAATTCTACAATATCTTTTTATGTTGTTTTACAAAAAGCTGCAGGTATTTAATGTAAAATAATTTGATGAGTATGAACGATGGAGTATTATGCCTCCTTCAGAGAGAAGGAATACCCAATTTTTGTAGCAACATGGACAGGACTGGAAGAGATTATGCTGAGTGAAATAAGTCAAGCAGAGAGAGTCAATTATCATATGGTTTCACTTATTTGTGGAGCATAACAAATAGCATAGAGGACATGGGGAGTTAGAGAGGAGAAGGGAGTTGGGGGAAATTGGAAAGGGAGGTGAACCATGAGAGACTATGGATTCTGAAAAACAATCTGAGGGGTTTGAAGTGGTGGGGAGGTGAGTGGTTGGGGTACCAGGTCGTGGGTATTATAGAGGGCACGGATTGCATAGAGCACTGGGTGTCGTGCAAAAATAATAAATACTGTTATGCTGAAAATAAATAATTAATTAATTTAGAAACATATATATATATATAATATAAAAAAGTCAAATTATATTATATATAAATATATATTAATTATATATCATTAATTTATTAATATTAATATCATATATTAATTCAACCATTTAAATACTTTATATAAGTAGAATCATATCATATTTGTTCTTCAGTAACTGGTCTATTTCATTTAGCTTACTTAATGTCTTTTTAGTTCCTTTAATGTTGTTATATGTGGTAGGATCTCCTCCCTTTCTAGGGGTGGATGATACTCCATTGTATGTACATACAATGTTTTCTTTATCCATTTCATTGTTGATGGACATTTGTTTTTTTCTATATCTTGGGTGTTATGACTAATTCTGCAATGAATATGAAAGTGCAGATTTTTCCTTGAGATCCTAATTTCCATTCTTTTGAATGTATACCCAGAAGTGGGACTGCTAGGTCTTACTGTAGTTTCTTTTTAATTTGGGGGGGGCTGTTTTCCATAGTGGCATCATCATTTTAAATTTTCACTAACAGTGTACAAATGTTTTAATATCTCTACATCCTGGTCCACATAGCCCCATGGAAATATTGATTTAACAACTATGTTTGGACCAGAATACCTTTAAGAGAACTCTAGAATCTAAGATAAAAGTTTCCCCGAAAAACACAGGACTAAGAAGAACCACATTGAAACATATAAGAAGAGTTTTATTTTGCCAATCTTTTCCTCCCCCAAGTTGGTACAGCTCAGCATCAAGAGAGATCCTTTTGGCCAAAAGAGAGTGAGGGGTGCATCCAGTGTAGTGTTCTGATTTAACTCCCTCATGGTGCTCTGAAGATTGATAGAAATTGGAGTTAGAATCTGTCTAGCCTCCCATAGAATAAATTTTAACCCCTATCTGATATGTGTGTGTGCTGTTCAGTATATCCAAAGCAAGTATCCTTTCCTTTGCATCTGTATATGCACATTTCTAATTGTTCTTGCCTCTAATCATAGTTAACTAGATTCATAGTAGTAGTTTTTCTTCTATAGTTCAGTGGAACTTTAATGATTCCTAGTCATCCACAGCTGGCTGATAGAACATTGTTTAGTATTTCTTGTCTTTTTCTTCTGTCCCTCTAAAGTTTTCCATAATATACTTGGGAATGGAAACCATGCATTATTCATACACAAGTGCTCTAATTTGATCCACCTTTCTAGATAACCCCAAATCAAGGAAAATTTGAATTAAGGGGCAACTGCCTATAGAAAGTCACATGGAAGCACCTGCATTGCAGTTTTCTCTAATGTCATATCAATGGGCCATAACCCCACAGAAAAAAAAGTTAACCCTTATAGGAGATAATTGTCTGTGTCCATTCATTCTAAAAAAAAAAATGTGCCAATAGATGTAGATTAGGAACTGGGAAGGCTTATTTTTCATTGGTCAAAACACATCATCACTTAGTAATAGTTTTTGGTCACTACTGACTTGGTTTGGATTTGAACAAATGACTCAGAGTTTAATAAATGTTTCTCATTATTTATTCTTTTTTATCTTGCCTTTTTAAGAAAAGCAACCAGCATACTTGTGTTTACAATGTTGTGTGGTATTTATACACCATCTTATTCCTTATGTAATAATCTTCCAGGCAAGAATTACTGCACATTTTCTATACTGCATAGTAAGTAAGAGGCTTCTTTTTTTCTTTTTGTTGTCTTTCTTTTTTACTTTTTTCTTTCTTTCTTTTTTTTTTTTTGCCAAGAACACTCAATAGTTTAATGTAGTGTGGAAAATACAACCACAGTTGGTTTTAATTTTGACACTTTATGTTCCACAGAAGAAGCTAATCTTGTAACAGATTAGAAAACATGGAACATACTTTGCATGATTTTTTTTTTTCTGGAACACCTTGATGTGTGGGTGTAAATCTTGTAGAATAACAGCTGTTTCTGCTAAAATAGTAAGACTGTTTGATATCCTGTCCCTCACATGGGGTGGTTTGCTTTGGACAGTCAAATAAAATTATCGAGAAAATGGAATCATTGGCAGTTATTTTATGTTGTGTATTCTGGAGCAATTTTTTTTTCATCTGAACCTTAACTTACAGAACCAATATTTTCAATATATCAATCACTGACTGAGGGAAAAAAATAGAAATGACTTTCAGATTATTTATCACTATAATTCTGTTGTTATCTTAAGTGATTTTTAACTGATTATTTGATTGTAGTTTTAAAAATAATGAGTTCAATGCACTTATCCATATTTTCTTTTCCCCATCCTCAGGGAAATTAAGAAATGTTAGCAAGCAGGACACCTGGGTGGCTCAGTTGGTTAAGCAGCTGCCTTCGGCTCAGGTCATGATCCCAGCGTCCTGGGATCGAGTCCCACATCGGGCTCCTTGCTCAGCAGGGAGCCTGCTTCTCCCTCTGCCTCTGCCTGCCATTCTGTCTGCCTGTGCTCATTCTTTCCCTCTCTCTCTCTCTCTCTGATAAATAAATAAAATCTTTAAAAAAATAAATGTAAAAAAAATAAAAATAAAAATAAATAATAAAAAAATTAAAAATAATAAAATAAATGTTAGCAAGAGAAGGAAATCATGAAAACCAGTTACAGAGATAAAGTAACTGAGATGAACAATGTTCTTAAACATTCTTCATCATTACTTGGTGATTCATTGGCACCATACCAGCTAATACACAAAGCTCTTGATTCCTTGTTCATCTACTTACTCATTGTCTCTCTCTCTCAATTACTATATTTTATCAACATTTTTAATTACTTTGTGATAAAAAAGTTCTTTAATGATTAGATTTCATTTTCTAATGTCATACTTGCCTTTTTAAAAGACTAAAGCAACCTTTAGAATAAGAATCAACTGGTCAAGAAGATTTGCAAATATATAAAAGAACTATTCTAGCATCAGTGACTTTAAGAACAAACCTTGATGGTAGCTAGACTTGTAGTGAGCACAGCACATAAAGAAGTTAAATCACTGTTATACATCTGAAACAAAGGTAACATTGTATGTTAATTATACTCAAATAATTTTTTAAAAAATGATACAGGGAAAGAAAAAAACAAAGAACAAACCTTGATTTCCCAATGTGAGAGACATATGAAGAAACTAAATAAGATTGAGAGACAATAAATAGAAATATAGATGTTTTTAAAGTGGACATATTGAAAAAGGTTAAAGTAGTTAAAGTTATTTAATCAGAAATTCAAAAGTTACAATTTATAGTTTAGTAAGTTTGCAGAACAGGATGGTAAATTTTAAAGATGATGACCAACCAACATGTATTGTTTTCCTGGCGGATGAAGGATAGGAAAATTCAAAATTCAGGAAGATGTTAAGGTAATTATCAAGAATTTATTTACTATTCTTGGGACACCTGGGTGGCTCAGTTAAGCATTTAACTTTGGCTCAGATCACAATATTGGGGTCCTAGCCCTGTGTTGGGCTCCCCACTCAGCAGAGAGTCTGCTTCCCCCTTCCTCTCCTTCTGCACCTCCCCCTGCTCATTCTCTCTGTCTCTCTGTCAAATGAATAAATAAAATCTTTAAAATATTTTTTAAATAATTTATTGATCTCCTATACTATAATACACAGAATTCTAAGATGGCTCCTAAAATTCCTCCCCTCAGGTACACAATAGCCCTAAATAATCTCCTCCTCTTGAGTATGGGTAGAATCTGTAAATATAACAAGATATTTTCTCTTGATTATGTTACATTATATGGTAAAAGGGATTACTTTTTCAGCTGTAATTTAGTTCCCCAATTAGTTGAGCTTAAGGTAGGGAGATTATTCAGATGGACGTCACTTAATCATATGAGTCAATAAAACTGTGTCTAGAGTTTAGAGTGAGGAACTCAGAAATTTGAAGCATGAAAAGGATTTGGTTCAGTGTTTATGTCTTGAAGATGGAAGGGGCCATGTGGCAAGTAATATGGATGAACTTTAGGAGCTGAGAGTGGCCCCTGACTGATAGTGAAGAAACAAAGACTTTAGTCCTACAGCCACATTCTACCAACAATAAGAATGAGCTTGATAAAGGATTTTCTCCTACATCCTACATATAAGAACTCAGCCTAGAGGACACCTTGATTTCAAATCATACTTTGCTGGACTCTTGTTCTTTGGAAACTGTGAGATTGTAATGAATTTGTATTTTCTTAAGTTGCTAAGTTTGTGGTAATTTATTATACAACAATATAAGACTAATACACAGTATATAGTCATGAAATTTCTTTCTTTTTTTTTATTTCTCTTCAGCATAACAGTATTCATTGTTTTTGTACCACACCCAGCTCCATGCAATACCTGCCCTCTTTAATCCCCACCACCTGGCTCCCCCAACCTCCCACCCCCCACCCCTTCAAAACCCTCAGGTTGTTTTTCAGAGTCCATAGTCTCTCATGGTTCACCTCCCCTTCCAACTTCCCTCAACTCCCTTCTCTCCATCTCCCCATAGGGAGATTCAAATTAAAGCCACATTGAGAGGGCACCTGGGTGGCTCAGTGGGTTAAGCCACTGCCTTCAGCTCAGGTCATGATCTCAGGGTCCTGGGATCGAGTCCCGCATCGGACTCTCTGCTCAGGAGGGAGCCTGCTTCCTCCTCCTCTCTCTCTCTGCCTGCCTCTCTGCCTACTTGTGATCTCTCTGTCAAGTAAATAATAAAAAAATCTTAAAAAAAAAAAAAACACATTGAGAAACCACATTGAGATACCACCTTACACCACTTAGAATGGCCAAAATTAGCAAGACAAGAAACAACATGTGTTGGAGAGGATGGAGAAAGAGGAACCCTCTTACACTGTTGGTGGGAATGCAAGTTGGTGCAGCCACTTTGGAGAACAGTGTGGACATTCCTCAAGAAATTAAAAATAGGGCGCCGGGGTGGCTCAGTGGGTTAAGCCACTGCCTTCGGCTCAGGTCATGATCTCGGGGTCCTGGGATTGAGTCTCGCATTGGGCTCTCTGCTCAGCAGAGAAATAAATTTAAAATAGAGCTTCCCTATGACCCTGCAATTGCACTCCTGGGTATTTACCCCAAAGATACAGATGTAGTGAAAAGAAGGGCCATTTGTACCCCAATGTTTATAGCAGCAATGGCCATGGTCACCAAACTGTGGAAAGTTATGAGATTTCTTATAATACATATTTAAAAGCATACCAGCTAATAGGGGAGACAAGACAGACATCTATCAGATTAATTGAAATAACATGGTTTCAATTGTTCTATTATGGGAAATGGTAGCATTCTATTCCAGTGATGTTTATCAGGAGAGTGACTAGATAACTCTGTTTGCACTATTTTGGGAAAAGCTTGCCTAAGAGACTAGGCTGAAGTGGTGACTTTTCAGTGATACAACTTTAAAAATTAGTTCACAGAATTTAATTTGATCACATATGTATTCTCAGATCTCTGAGATTATTACTTTTCTTCCTAAGGAAAATTCTTCTGTACTAATTGTTGTCCACTGATCCTCCATATCCACTCTCTATTCTTCGACCTGCTCTCTGACTTGGGAGGCTGACCTCACATAACTATCTCCTTGGATTCTTTGCCCTCTGGTTTCTATAAGATTCAAGAGAGTCAATAACAAGGGATTAGAAGGTGGATGGAGAGTGAAGTCAAGGCATTTCTGCACTTCTGTTTCCCTACCTTCCTCTCATTTTTCTGCAGCAGCTGTGTCCCTCTATCATTATGTCTCCCACTAGCAGTTCCTCCTTCCTACATAACTGCAGCTCTCAGCTGCTTCTAATAATACTATTTTTTTCTGTAACCTAGAGGTGGTACTAGTTTTCAGCTATTATTAGTGTTGGAATTCCTCACCATTTGTTGGTTGTTCTCTTAACTCTGTGTTATGAACTGAGAGTTTGTGTCCCCCACAAATTAATATGGGGGAAAAAATAGAAATCCCATCATCCCATCCCATCCCATCATCCCCAACGTGATGATGTTTACAGGTGAGGCTTTTGAGAAGTGATTAGGTTTAGGTTACATCATGAATGTGGGACACTCAAGTTGAGATTAATGCCATTATAGGAATACTCATGCACTCACTGATGAAAGGTCATGTGAGCACACAGAGAGATGGCAGCTGCCTGCAAGCCAAGAGAAGGTCTCAGAATGAAATCTACTTTTAGTCTCCTTGATCCTAGACTTCTAGCCTCCAGAAGTATAGGAAATAAATTTCTGTTGTTTAAGCCATTTGGTCTATGGTATTTTGTTTTATCAGTCTGAGCTGACAAAGAAACCCTGCCCACACCTTTATAAGTAGTACTCTCATTAAAGGATGTTTATGTAAATCATTTGAATAAATTCTGCTCCCTACCAAGATTCTAAGCAGAGCATCATCCAGACCAGCTATCAACTAATTTTGCCTTTTCAAAAATTGTATCTGGCTCTTCTCTGAAGGCTTTAAGTTAAAATACATCAAGGTACTACTAAATTTTGATTTTCATTGCTGTGTTCTCAGGTAGGAGCAGAAGGGGTTGGATGAAGTCTGATGTTTTTATGTTTGAGTTGGCAGTGATACTCTTCAAACTGCTTTTTTTTTTTGTAAACTATAAGGTAAGAATGCTTATTCCTATTTCTGAAGGTTTCTCCCATGTAGAAGGAGTTTTACTAGCTGTATCACTCCAGACTTCTCTTTGACTCCTCACTTATTCCTCTGCTGGATACATTTAATCAGTAAATTTTAAAATAAAAAATAAACTGAGCAAGATACACTTAGCTTCTGCTTTCTTCTAAGCAGTTTGCCTTCCAGCAAAGTTGATGCATTCCTCTCTGTTTCAATGTGGGTGCATTTCTCACATTGGATTGATGATAGGATTTGGAAGGGTGAGATAAAGTGACTGATTATGAAATTCAATATTAGAAAGCTGTTTTGCTTTTAAGTAAGCTATATTCTCTAACATAGCTTAAAAAAAATAAGGTAGTGAGAAAGGATGTTTGTTTGGGTTACCTATCCATGGACCCTACCATTCCCTTTGCCTGATTACTGCTACCAGATTGATTTCCTGGGACAAATTACTTTTCACCAGATTGAACTTACTGGACCAAAAAGTTTTTCATATTTCTATTTTTTCTCCTATAAGTTCCCTTCGAAATGACCAGATATATCTATTTGAGGAGATGTATATGCAGATAACTGTAAGAAGAAACTTCTTGCATGCTTTTTTTTAATAACAAAGAATTCTACCACTTTTTATTTATTTTGACATATTGGTATTTTCATAAACTTATGTAAGGGCCTATTTAGCCAGAGCAGCTCCATCTGGTTAAACAGTGATTTTGTTATTTATGCATCAAAACTTAAATTGACCCTGCCCCCCCACCCCGCCCCCAGGGCAACTTACTTAAAAGCAAGTCCGGGAAACCAGGAGAATGTGGTCGACTAGTCCCTGATAACAGAGCCCAAATACAAGGGAGAGTCAGGTCAGGGGGAGACAACAGAGCCGGAATACGGGGATGAGTCGGGCCAGGTGGAGACATCCAATCAGTGGAGTGCAGATACTGACTCCCTAGCTACCAAGGAGTGTGGGCCCTGCCTTTTGGGTGCCAATTCTGACCAAGGTGATAGGCTAGTTCAAATAGCTAATATGGGGTGAATTGTAATTCAATTGGCCACCCATGTGTGACGTAGAATAACTGCAGCTTTCTCTGTGTGTTGCAATCTCATTGGCCACCTGTGTGTGGCCAGGCTCAACCACATGGCCTTTGCTCTATAAAAGTTAGTCTGTGAGGCTGGGGGTCATTGCCCTCTCTGTAAGAGGCAGCCATGAATGGTCGGTTTGATTCTCGATGCTTGGAGCAAAATAAAGCTTTGCTTGACCTTCGCTTTTTATCAGTCTCACTCTTTTAATTACAGACCCTTCGCTTGCAAGTGGAAGATAAGCTGTTCAATAAAAGCCATTTCATATATACAATATATAAAAATTATTTTAGAATCCTGTTCATATAATGAATTCTTTTGGTACTGACAAAAAAATTAAGATACAAATAATTGACTAGAAATGAAACTATCACTAAACTAACACAGGAACTACACTTCACTTCAGGAAAAAAAATCCAGATCTTACTCTGTTAGAAGAATAAAGCACATTTGTCATAATATACTTTATCATATTCCCTTAAAGCAGGGATTATTTAAAAAATTTAAATTATAAAGTGTTAGGATTATTCTCTCTGTACATTCAGGAACTATCATATCATTGGTTACACATAATTCTCTCATCATGCAAAAAACCTGTTAGCTGTTTACTAAGGTTTAATCAAGTCAAACAATAAGCTAAGTATAGCAATTTAATTAGCAAGCTGTAAATCAGAGATGTGTAGAAATTCCATAGTTGAATTGTATTTTCTGTGAATAGTAAGGCTGCTATTCAACTTTCTCCATATATTAGAAGAACTAATAGACATTGATAATCAAATAAACATTTCATTGTAGCAGCAAATGATAGAATATGTGAGAAAAAGAAGAGTTCCTAATTTCATGACAATCTTTATTACCCTTTATAAAGGTAAAGAACTGTGTGTGTATATGTGGAAAGGAGTAAGAAACAAAGGCAGGCAGGAGTTTAAGACAGGTATATAAAGGGAATGTTGAGACTATATCAGAATAGTATTTACTTTTTAAAAAATGATCTGAAAGTCTGCCCATCAAGTGTACAAAAAACAGAGCAGATGTTAGTGCAAGTTTAACCTGGTAACTTATTTGTGAAAAAAGCTAGTTTTGATGATGAAAAATCAATCCTGTCTTTGTTTATTTGACAGAGAGAGATCACAAGCAGGCAGAGAGGCAGAGAGGAGGAAGCAGGCTCCCTGCCAAGCAGAGAGCCTGATGCGGGACTCAATCCCAGGACCCTGAGATCATGACCCAAGCCCAAGGCAGAGGTTTAATCCACTGAGCCACCCAGGCATCCCAGAGAAAGAAGCAGGCTCCCGTTGAGCACAGAGCCTCATGTGGGACTTGATCCCAGGACCCTCTGACCATAACCTGAGCTGAAGGCAGAGACTTAACCCTATGAGCCACACAGGTGCTCCCAATCCTGTCCTTGTAAACATAAAGAAACTCAAGGAGAATTTTAGAGATAGTAGGCCAGAAAATGCCAACATTTACTTTTACATGCTTTTAAAGCAATTATTTTCTATAAAATAGGTTTGTTAAATAACAAAGATGTGATATTTAGTTAAACTTGAAACAATGAACTATTAAATCAAGAAGAAATGCAAAGATATAAGCATGATTGGGTAGCTTTCATTCTAAACTTTATCACAATGAAATTTTTAAATGACAATAGGCAGCAATTTCACAACATGAAGTTAAAGGCCCAGCAGATAGCAGAAAAAGACTGTAAGAAGTATGGAGAGAAGAGACCCTTCTTCAGCACAATTTTCAGATACCAGCTTAGTAATTGATTTAATTTATTTAGGGTATAATTTTGGGGATACCTTGAGGACAGGTAAGTTTTACTTTTTCCTTTTTAACTCCCAGGAATCAGTTTTCTTGCTTACTCTCAACAATCCCATCTTTTAGAAGAATCAAATTTTATGAAGTGATTATTTGCTTCTTGTAGGCTGGTGTCATTTTCCTGCCCTTCTATAGACATTCTGACATTTCATACTCTGAACACTTCTGACCTGGTTAGTTATAACTTTCTCTGATGTCTAATTTTCTATAATGTTCTCTTTCAACTTTTGACCCTGTTTGGGTATGGTGAGGCTCATATTAATACAGAGTTTGATAATGACAGTGTAGCAGTCAGATATTTTTGTTACTACTCATCCTATCAATCTATTGCTGTAGCTTTCCCCCTCCTCTAATGTGTATCATCAGAAGTCTGTGCCATATTATATCTTGTTTTGAACTGCAGAACTGGAAATGTGTCATGTACTGAAATTCATGGACTCTTCTGAAAGCTATTCCATTTCTTCTCACAACTGCATTTATTAAACAGTAATGTAATTATATACATCATTCTTATGGGCATTTGAAATGTTGTCTTTAAGTACCTGGAAGTTAAGTACCTGGAAGTTAAGTACAGGTTTTAAAAATAATGAAATTACTAGCATCTGAACATTGTGTGCCAATTTAAGACATAGATTCTATGCCTAAATAAGACTATAAGACTTTACAGGAAGTGTTGGGGTTCCCTCGGAGGGGTGGAGGCGACCGGACCAGCCGGAGGCCCCTTCCCGGGGCTGAGCGGGATGGCGAGTGTCGCAAACCCGGATGCACCAACGGACGACACCAGGCTTGGGGGATCTGTCGAAGCAGGATCTCACTTTATTGTGCGGGGGCACACCTTATATAGAGCAGCAGAAGGGAAGTGAGGACAGAGGGGGAAGAGCCAATAAGAT
>NC_081575.1:47344845-47355019 GCF_022355385.1 Mustela nigripes
GGGGGGGTGAGAGGTTGGGGTACCAGGTGGTGGGTATTATAGAGGGCACAGATTGCATGGAGCACTGGGTGTGGTGAAAAAATAATGAATAGTTTTTCTGAAAATAAATAAATTGAAAAAATTAAGAAAAAAGAATAGCTACTGATAGCGCTTTTTTTTTTTTTTGTAATAACAAAACAAAATCAGACCGAAAAAACTGGAAATAATTAAAATTTCCTTTAGTGAGAGAGTGATACAGCTTTTTGATGGAATAGGACATAACCATTATAAAAGAATGGTGTGGAATATGTGTTAGTCTAGACAGTTGTGCATATCTTATTGTTAATGAGAACAAAAAAATTGCCATATGATCCCATTTTTTTAAGTAAGCATATTATTGAATAAATATATCTATGTGATATATAGATAAACATATATATATATGATATATAGCTAAACATATCTATATGATATTCATGCAAATATCAATATATTTTCTGTTTGTAAAATCACATGCAAAAAATAGGAGGGGCAAAAACCAATCCATTTATAGTATGTTCCTCTGGAGAGTAGATATAGAAGACTTTAGCTGTGGACATCAGGGTTTTACACACATACATACAAAAAATATGTGTATACAAATACACTTATATATAATACATACACATGTATAATATATTTTAGAGATTTATGAGTGAATTTAACTTCTATATTTTTATATTTTTCAATGTTATTAAATTTCATTCATACAAACATTTATTCATTCATTCATTCATTCATTCATTCATTCCAGGGGTGTAGGAGACCCAATCTTGAGTCAAAATTTGATTAAGATTTAAAACCATATGAAGATTGCTATTGCTAGATCTTATGGGTAATTGGACCAGATTTTTTAAAGATTTCTTTATTAGAGGGAGAGTGAGAGCATAAGTAGGCTGAGGGGCAGAGGGCAAGGGAAAGATTCCTCAAGTAGACTCCCCACTGAGCAGGGAGCTCAATGTAAGGCTTGACCATAGGACCCTGAGATCATGACCTGAACCCAAATCAAGAGTCAGATGCTCAACCACCTGAGCCACCCAGAAACCACTGGATCACATTTTTTTTTAAAGCCCCCTTTGGGATTTATTATTGTAAGTGTTGAGAGAGAATGGTATAAATATGTAAGAACAATAGCACTTCTACAAATTTAATTTTAATGAATAGTTACTACTTCCTAACCTATCATATCACTTACCAAGACTGTAAAAATGTAGTCTATTAGATTGGTTAGAATTTCATTTTACTATTTTTACCATTGTGTCCTTTGACATGGGTGTTAATGAGCAGCGCAATGTCTGGACACATTGATAAAGAAGAATTTACAAGCCTCAATGAGCCAAAAGTCAGGGAATTGGATGAGAATAATCAGTTCTCCTGGGTAAATAAGAACTGATCATCCTTTGCAGATAATAGGAAAAAAATCTGGTAGTTGTGCTCTAAAACTAAAAGGGATTAGATATGAGCTCTGTAAAATTCTGAGTATTGGAGATAACCTTTTTTTTTTTATCATTAACTGGAATTCAGTTTGGGTGATAATGACTAGAGAACTACAGAATCAAATATTTTGTTCCAATATCTCATTGTTGTTAATTAAACTCATTGTCACAGCAGGAAAACTGAAAAACTTTCTGAGACAAAATGATTGTGTTCTGAGTAGCCGGTCCTACATACTACAGAAGTTTCATACAATTGTCCTGCTTCCCTGACATATTGTGAAGATATGTTGCTTAGCTTTTATTGCTTAGTATAGATAGGTTTTGAGTAATAGAGACTTGACTTACAAATAAATTACAAGAAAACATTTGGCCATATGTTGGAAAAACTCAGTATGGGTCTGCCAGTTCTCATAAGAGCAATATTTGAGAATGAATTTTCTAGGGAGATGCCATCTCTTATTTAGGTTTACAAAGTGATTAGATATTTAGCTACTATTAATACTATCAACAGCTAAACTTGATCAAGGGCATTTTATGCACTGAAAGCTGTTTCAGACATTTTGTCTTATTTAGTTATCATACCTCTATGAAAGTTACTTTATTATTCCCAATTCATAGGTGTAGAAGTGGAACTTAAAGATGTTAAATAATGTGCTGAAAATCACATGGTAAATTAACAGTTAAGTAATATTTCAAACACAAGTCTGTCAGATTCCAAATTCCATCCTTTTAATTAATGACTACCTCATATTGCCTGAATAGTAGGTACATTATTTGATGAACAATATAGATATAATAGTTTTTGTCAATTTAATCAAGGGATATATGAATAATTTATAGTATTGTTTTATATGCTTTGATTAGTCTTTTGGGATCATAAACTTTTAATAAAATAGGGATTCCCTGCCTTATATTTATATAATTGTCATTTCTATTATAAAAAGATGTTTTAGGAGGATTTACATAGTGCTTTAGCTTTAATTATTTTACCTTTCAGTTAACTACACTTAAAAAATAAAAGCCAATAAAGGTTCCTTCAGACCCCCCATTCCGTCTCCCTTTTTTTTTTTTTTTACATTGCTTTGTGTCTTGGGAGTCTGACCTGAATTAGAGACCATTAGAGGACACCCTTGCCTTCTGGTTTCAATACTAGGGACAAAGCTCTAGCCTAGGACAAAGAAGAGAATAAGGAGATCACTTGCATGAAGACTGGTGTTGCTAAGTGAGATTTTAGTATTTCTCTATAATCCTTTCCTTTAGGGATCACCAGGGACTAATCTATCTGTAAAGCTACAGATACATAGCTATTTCATCTCAAGGTTGCTGTCACTATTCATCTCCCCTGGCCTATTTGGATCTCTCCTTACTCAGCCCTGGAGTTTTCCTTTTGTGGTATTCCTACATACTCCTCATGAAACTATTCCCTTTTTAAAACTTTTCAAATTATCCAGATTGTGTAAGCTGACTAGGTTTATATCAAGGCAATGACTGAGGTACATGCATATCCCTATGTACCCCTTAATTAAAGACAGGTAAACCATGAGAGACTATGGACTCTGAAAAACAATCTGAGGTTTTTGAAGTGGTGGGGGTGGGAGGTTGGGGGAACAAGATGGTGGGTATTAGAGAGGACACAGATTGCATGGAACACTAGGTGTGGTGCAAAAACAAGGAATACTGTTATGCTGAAAATAAAAATAAATAAATGAATAAATAAATAAATACATTTAAATTTAAAAAAAAAATGATCTTCCCAGAAAAAAAAAAAAAAAACTGGATTGTTTTTAGATTGAACAGCAGTAGCAGAGGTATTTCTTGGTGGTATCTTTAAGCAAATTTTCAAGGCCCCAATTCTCACCTCACCTGGAGCTTCTCCTCTTCCCATTGTATCACTTTGATTCCCTGGAATAACCCTAAGCTACCAGCATTATGAAAAAAAGCATATTATCTCTTTGGAGGTGCTAGCAAAAGACTCCAGTAAAAGAATGTGTCTGCACACTTTTCATGAGAATCTAATTTTTTCCCATCAAAATTGTATCATTCATCTATGTTCTGATTAGATAAGTGAAGCTAATCTCCTTGTTTGTCATGAGCTGTCTATAATGTTACATGGGTACAAGCTCTGATTCACCTTTTCTCTTCAAAACAAATTTTTAATTGATTCCTGTGTTTTTTATACATGTTTATGGGGTGCAAAGTGGTAGCAAAAGAATACTGGATTTTACCTATAAAGTCTATCAGAGCCTCATCTCTAAATATTGGTAAGAATAATGCCTGCCATGTTAATTAATAAGGTGTTTGCAAAGCTTAATATGTACCATTATATGAATGTGCTACATAAACTTTATAGTACAATGCAGGTGTTTTTGATACTGCTACTGCAGTGCTACTAATGATATTAAAAGAAATTTCCACACTATGCTTCCATTTTAGAGTTTAAATTCTGTGTAAGGAGAGAACAACTAGCAATAATAGGATCTGTATTCTGTTGTCATTTTAAATACCTAATACGTTTTTATATTAAATGAAAAACAACACTAGACCAATTTCAGTTTTTTTTTTTTGTTTTTTCTTTTTTACAAAACCAAAAGTATTGTAATATTAATTCTAAAGTGGTTACAAAATAAATAAATTACTGGATATCCCAATTCAAAGAGAGATGATATATTTATAGGATGATAGAATGCACTTACTTTTATTATGTTTATTTAGTCTCAATTTTTATATTTTTTCCCAGATTTCAATGGAATCTCTTTCCCTAGCCATGAATGGATGAGAATTTTGTTTGGGACAGAGTTTGTAGAAAATTTAGCCAAGTAAGATCCGATTTGGAAGTTGGTCTCTAATGCCAGAACAAACAAATGTGGTAAAATGTCCCTTCCTTTTAAGTTATCATAACGCTGGAGAGGTTATAACCATAGCCATGGTTACTGGAGTGACCCAGGAGTTACTGTGGCAGGGTTTCTCTTCTTGTTGTCATTTTTGCTTTCTTTTATTCAGTATGCCACTGATCTCCTTATATTTGCCTGTGGAAACAGGCCAGTGGATGGACAGTTCGAGAATACAACAACAAATGTGAAATATCTGAAAATTGTAGATCAGTACATGTAACTCTGCTTAATGTTATCATTATAATATTCCAGACAAGCCTACATCATTACTTTGTATAAATTAACTGTTTTGCTGGTCTCATGTACATAATTAGGTTTATTGTTTTAATAGTAGATCTCATGTACATAATTAGTTTATTATTTTTTTAAAGATTTTATTTATTTATCAGAGAGAGAGAAGGGGTGAGAGCGAGCACAGGCAGACAGAATGGCAGGTAGAGGCAGAGGGAGAAGCAGGCTTCCTGTCGAGCAAGGAGCCTGATGTGGGACTCGGTTCCAGGATGCTGTGATCATGACCTGAGCCGAAGTCAGCTGCTTAACCAACTGAGCCACCCAGGCGTCCCTAGTTTATTATTTTAATAGTAGAAATATGAATGTTGAATCTAAAGTATTTTCCACAAAATAAAATAAAATAAAATAAAGCTGAAGGGTTTCAGAGATACTGTGCACCTACATGTATGTTATGTACTAGTCTGGACATGAGATAGATATTAAGACCAAAAGTAATTATGGAGCCAAGATTATTTTGATTGATAATCAGAGGCAGCAGTGTTTATTATAGATAGCTTGAAATCTGAGGGCAATGTGATTTGTTTAAAGAAAAGTAAGAATTTCAGTGGACTTTATTTTGGTGAGGTGCTATTTTTTTTTAAGATTTTATCTATTTATTTGACAGAGAGAGATCACAAGTAGGCAGAGAGGCAGGCAGAGAGAAAGGAGGAAGCAGACTCCCTGCCGAGCAGAGAGCCCGATGCGGGACTCAATCCCAGGACCCCGAGATCATGACCTGAGCCAAAGGCAGCGGCCTAACCCACTGAACCACCCAGGCACCCCCGGTGCTATTTTGTATAACTGCAAAATTTTTGTAAAATAAAGAAGAGTAAACAAGAAAAATACAAGTAGAAGTTTACCTTTCCAAGATCTAGTGACACTGGAAAGAAGAAGAAAAAAATGTGTGAAAGGTAAGAAAATGTACTGTGTGTGCAGGTGGCAGAAACATTCTCAAGGATTTCTGCCAGGGAGTAAGGGAGACAAAGCTATGAAATAGTAAGATTGTATTTCCTTAAAATCTGCATATTCTGCAGCCCTTACAACATTACCTTCAGCTGAAGAGCTCCAATAAAAGTGATTTAAAAACTCGTTCTGGCTGCCTCCAGATGCCAGCCCCCTAAGGTTGCCACCACACATTAAGAGAACTGAAATCATCAAGCTCAAATTAAATAATATGCCTGATTCAGCTCTTCTATAGGGAGTCCCTTCTGCCTGTAACTGATGAAGTGTTGTTAATGATTGAAATTGTTTTAATATTTCCTAGTTTTGACATCTATTTCTTTTCTCCTTATCCTTGATTTACTTTTGTTTCTGCTTCAAATTTGTATAATTTTCCTATTGACTGTCCTGTTCTTGAACACTTAGAAGTCCTACTGAATAATACTGAATTATGGATTCATTGGATTCTATTTTATTTTATTTCATTTTAGACTTATTCATTTATCTATTTATTTATTCATTTATGTATTCATGTATTCATTTATCAGAGAATGAGAGAGAGCACAAGCAGGGGGGTAGCTAGCAGAGGGAGAAGCAGACTCTGTGCTGAGCAAGGAGCCCAGTGTGGGACTGGATGCCAGAACCCTGGGATTATGACTTAGGCCAAACGTAGCTGCTTAACAGACTGAGCTACCCAGGCATTCCTGGATTCTATTTTAGCATACAACCTGATGAACATTCTGTTAAAAAAAATAGAAGATGATCATGATTCCAGTGACCTTTTGCCTTGGAAGAAGGGAAGATACTTTACATAATTAAAAAGATATTTTTATTGAGGTATAATTGGCATATCACATTATATTAGTTTCATACATATAGCACAATTTTTGATATTTGTATATACTGTGAAATAATCACCAAAATAAGTCTAGTTTATATCTATCACCATAATAGTAACACAATTATTTCTCTTGTGATGAAATTTTGAGATCTGTTCTCTTAGAAACTTTCAAATATGCAGCATGGTGTTATTAACTATAGCTATCACCATACACATTACATCTCTGTAACTTATTTATTATAAAACTAGAAGTTGGTAACTTTTGATTGCCTTCACCTATTTCACCCACCTCATCACCCACCTCTGGCAACCACCAATCTATTCTCTGTATCTGAAAGTTTAGGTTAGTTTGTTTTTTGGATTCTAAATATAAGTGAGATCATATAACATTTGTCTTTCTCTGTCTGATATATTTAACAGTATAATACTCTCAAAGTTCATCCATATTACTCTGAATGGTAAGGTTTCATTCTTTTTCATGTCTGGATAATATTCCATTGTGTATATATGCCACATTTTCTTTATCCATTCATCCATTGATGGACATTTAGGTTGTTTCCATATTTTGGTTTTTGTAAATAATTCTGCAGTGAATATATTTTTCTGAGGTAGTGTTTTCGTTTTCTTTAGATAAGTACCCAAAAGACGAAATGTTGAATCATATGGTAATTCTATTTTTAATTTTTTGAGAAACTTTCATAGCATTTTTCATAGTGGCTGCATCAATTTATATACCCATCAACAGTACACAAGGATTCCCTTTTCTCCACATCCTTGCCAACATTTGTTGTCTCTTTTCTTTTCTATAATAGCCATTCTCACAGGTGTGAGGTGATATCTCATTGTGGTTTCGATTTGCATTTCCCTGATTAATAATGTTAAGCATTTTTTCATGTACCTGTTTGCCATCTCCTTACCTTCTTTTGGAGGAAAAAAAAGTATCTATTCAAATCACCTGCCCATTTTAAATCAGATTGAGAGGTGTTTTTGTTTTTGTTTTTGTTTTTGAATTGAGTTTTATGAATCTTTATATATTTTGAATATTACCTCCTTATAAGATGTGTTGTTTGCAGTTTTCCTAGTCAGTAAATTGCCTTTTAATTTTGCTGATATTTCTTTTGCTGTGTAGAAGCTCTTTAGTTTGGTGTAGTCCCACTTATTTATCATGGTGGACTAATGTCGAGGAGCTTACTGCCAATGTTTTCTTCTAGCAGTTTTATGGCTTCAGGTCTTATATTCAAGTCTGTAATCCATTTTGAGTTCATTTTTGTGTGTGGTGCAAGATAGTGGTCCACTTTCATTCTTTTGCATGTGGCTGTCCAATTTTCCCAATACCATTTATTGAAAAGACTGTCTTTTTCCATTGGATATTCTTTCCTGCTTTGTTGAAGTTTAATTAACCATATAGTGGTGGGTGTATTTCTACATTTTCTGCTCTGTTCCATTGATCTTTGTGTCTGTTTTTATGCTGCTACCATAATGTTTTAATTGCTATAGTTTTGTAATATAGTTTCAAAGCAGGGAGCATGAGTCCTTCAGCTTTGTTCTTCTTTCTCAAAGTTGTTTTGGTTATTCACTTTTTTGTTTTCATACAAATTTTCAGATTGTTTGTTCTATTTCTTCAAAAAAAATACCATTGCAATTTTTAAAAAAAATTTTATTTATTTACTTGACAGAGAGAGAGAGAGAGATCACAAGTAGTCAGAGAAAGAGGGGGAAGCAGGCTCCCCGCCGAGCAGAGAGCCCAATGTGGAGCTTGATCCCAAGACCCTGAGATCATCTGACCTGAGCCAAAAGCAGAGGCTTAACCCACTGAGCCACCCAGGTGCCCCACCACTGCAATTTTGATAGGTCTTACATTGACTCTGTAGATGACTTTGGTTAGTATTTGAACAATATTTATTCTTTTAATCCATGGATACAAAATATTTTTAAAATTTATTTGTGTGTTCTTTAATTTCATCCATTAACATTTTATAGTTTTTAGAATACAGATTTTTCAAATCCATGGTTAAATTTATTCTGGGGAATAAAATACTCAGGAATTTATTTTTGATGGAATTGTAAATGGCACTGATTTCTTAAATTCTTTTTGGGCTATTTCATTATTAGTATACAGAAAACCGACTGATTTTTATACATTTATTTATTTTCCTGCAACTTTATTGAAATCATTAGTCTAACAGATTTTTTTTTATAATGTGTAGGGTTTTCTATATATAATATCATGTCATCTGCAAATAGCAACAGTTTTATTACTTGCCAATTTGGATGTGTTTTATTTTATTCCTTGCCCAATTGTTTTAGCTAGAACTGCCAATATTATGTTGAATAAAAGTAGTGAGAATGGACATCCTTGTCTTGCTCTGATATAAGGAAAAAAAATTTCAACTTTTCACCATTGTGGATGGTGGACTTGTTATATGAGGCTTTTATTATGTTGAAGTACATTTTCTCTATACTCGCTTTGTTGAGTATTTTTCTCAGAAGTGGATTTGAATTTTGTCAAATGCTTTTTCTAAATCTATTGAAAAGATCAGGCCTTTTCAGCTGGTAGCCCAAAGTGAGCTAATTACCTACCAAAGAACTCCATTCGCCCATGAAATCAGCCTGAGATCACAATTATACACGTCTGGATCTCTACGGGGCAGAAGACACCAGTGGGCAAGTAAAGCGGTGTGGGAAGGGTGGACTGATATCAGAAGATAAACAAAAGGGGGAGGGAGCCACCAGAAGCGACTGGTTGGAAAGTAATACCCTAATACGAGGGAGAGTGCCCTGTGTCTGGGGACCAGCATTAACTTGGAGACTGGTTGAAAGCACTCCAAAAGAGCAAAGGATAGCGGGGGGAAATTGTGGGAATCGGGGTGGGTAGGGAAAGGGGCTTAAGTCCCTGGTCCCAGGACAGCCTCCCCGGGGCTGAGGCAGAGAGAGTGCAACGGAGAAACCAGGTCTTGGTCCCTAAGCCGCCAGCGCGCCCGAGAATACATGGGTTCTAGCTCCTGTGAGGGGATGGGAGCCACGCCAGTTGGCAGAACGCGCGAGCCCTGCTACAAAGCCTGAGATACACGCGCACAACCCTCATGCTGCCCTGAGAGAGTTACAAAGGCTGGGCCGGCACTCATTAACCCACACCATTGTTTCAAAGCCTAAGCCGCTAACCCCAAACTCTCACCTGACAGAGGTGTGTAAAAGCCCAGCCTGGTGCTCTGGAACCTGCGCCCTGTTCTCAGTGCCTGAGACGCACGCGGGACCCATAGTGGCCCCTGAAGGAGGCGCATGCAAGCCAGGCACTCTTAGACCCAGCAAGACCAGGCACTCCCAGCCTGGGCCAGTAGCAAAATCTCAGTGTGCAATTGCTGCTTGGAACCTCTCTGGTGGTTTGGAGCTCCCAGAGCACTACCACTGCCTTGGATTTGGGTACAAGCAAAAGATCCTGCGTCCCCAGGGTCGGCAACTTAGAACCTGCTCTGCCAGTGGCCAAGGGGGAACTTATTTAGGCTCTGCACACAGACTGAGGCTTCTCTATGAGAGGGAGATGAGGGTGTGGTTTGTTTTCATCTAAAACTACAAAAACCATCAAAGGCAGTCACTATGAGAGAAAAAAAAGTGAACAAACATAAAAACCGCCAGAGAACAAAAGCCTGAAAAAAACCTGTTTCCTCAGAGCCCAGCCCCTTGAGGGGGGTGGGAGGACTTAACTCAGGAAACATCATTCACTGACAACCCACATGGCAGGCCCCTCCCTCAGAAAACAAACCAAGAAAGAAAAAAAAAAA
>NC_081575.1:47365019-47386965 GCF_022355385.1 Mustela nigripes
CAATGGACGAATGGATAAGGAAGATGTGGTCCATATACACTATGGAGTATTATGCCTCCATCAGAAAGGACAAATACACAACTTTTGTAGCAACATGGACGGGATTGGAAGAGATTATGCTGAGTGAAATAAGTCAAGTCAAGTAGAGAGAGTCAATTATCATATGGCCTAACTTATTTGTGGAGCATATCAAATAGCATGGAGGACAAGGGGTGTTAGAAAGGAGAATGGAGTTGGGAGAAATTGGAGAGGGAGGTGAACCATGAGAGGCTATGTACTCCGAAAAACAATCTGAGTGGTTTGAAGTGGCGGAGGGGCGGGAGGTTGGGGTACTAGGTAGTGGGTTTTATGGAGGTCACAGATTGCATGGACCACTGGGTGTGGTGAAAAAAATAATGAATACTGTTTTCTGAAAATAAATATATTAGTTTATTAAAAAAAGAAAATATCATATGATTTTAATCTTGTATTTTGTTAGTGTGGTGCATCACATTGATTGATTTACAGATACTGGATGATCCTTGCATTAATGGTATAAAATACACTTGATCATGCTTTATAACTCTTTTAACATATTGTTGAATTTGTTTCACTAATATTTTGTTGAATATTGTTCAATCTACATTCATCAAGGATATTGACCTGTAATTTGCTGTTCTTGTGGGTGTCTTTGTTAGCATATTGGGGGAATGCTGGTCTTACAAAATGAGTTTGGAAGTGTTTTCTCCTCTTCTGTTTCTGAAAGATTTTGATAAGGAGTCACATTAATTCTTTTTTGAATGTTTGGTAGAATTTACCAGTGAAGTCATCTGGTCTTGTACTTTTGTTTGTTGGAAGGCTTATGGATAATTTCTTAACTAGTAAGATTCTAATGCAAGTAACAGGGTGTTAATTCTGGGAGTTGTCTTTTATTTTTCTTTTTAAAATATTTAAATGGGTCATTTATATGCATACAGCTACAATTGTACTTATGCTGCACAACATCTTTCTGGTGTTCTTCACCAATCCATTATTACTAGAGAATTAATTAACTGGGAGTTGTGATGGGGGAACTTGTCATGTTTTATTATAATTATCTGTTTACATCTCTGCCCCCTTACCTTAAGTTCTAGGAGATCAGGGATATTTTCATATTCTCACACTGCCTGTTCTGTCAAAGATGCTCATATAATACATTTTGATGAATAAATGAGTGATTCTGGTAAAATATTCTTTTTGTAAACTTGGTTCTATATCACACAGAGTTTAACATTCTTCGTTTGCTATGCCTTTTCATACTTCCCATCAGACTGACCAGGGACCAGGTCTTTGTATCTTGGCTGATAATAATCTACTATCCATAGAGATGTTTCTGGGTGTTTTTTTTTTTTGATTCATAATTCCTTACAGTTCAGCTCTTTCAATGTATCACAAACACATATCAACTACATTACTTAAATCTAGATATTTTTGGTTTCCTTTGGCTACTGCACAAATCCATATAATAAGGAAAGCCAGGTTCACAGTTCCCTTCCAACATGAATTTTCTCTACCAGTTCCCTTTCAAAATTTTTTTTCTATGTATCTGTGGTGGGATTCAAATGTATAGTTCCCCATGATTTTAGGTAGAAAAGGAAATATTTTTTTGGTTGAGTAGTGCCTAAGAAACCCATTATTTAAAAGTCCCTTTCTTGGGGTGCTTATATGGTTCAGTGGTTAAGCTCAGGTTATGGGCCTAGGGTCCTGGGATCCAGTCCTGCGTAGGGATCCTTCTTGTCCCTTTCACCCTGCCCCTACCACCCCACCACACTCCTTGTGTGCTCTCTCAAATAAATAATATATTCATCAGAGAAAGAGAACACAGCCAGTAAGAGTGGCAGGCAGAGGGCAAAAAAAGGCTCCCTGCTGAGCAAGGAGCCCAGTGTGAGACTCAATCCTAGGACCCTGAGCTCATGACCTGAGCTGAAGGCAGATGCTTAACTGGCTGAGTCACCCAGGCATCCCAATAAAATCTTTACAAAAATAAAACACCTTTCTTTTGGGGCACCTGGGTGGCTCAGTCGATTGAGTTCTAACTCTTGTTTTTGGCTCAGATCATGATCTCAGGGTTGTGGGATCAAGCCATGTGTTTGGCTCTGTGCTCAGTTGGGAGTCTGAAATAACTCTCTCTCTCTCTCTCTCCCTCCCTCTACCTCTCCCTGCCTGTCTCTCAAATAAATGAATTTTAAAAAATTCCCTTTTTCAATGAGTGCTCTCTGCCTCCTATTATCATGTATACTGAACGGATACTGCATATATGCCTTTCACTTCTGCTTTCTTGGTTCTTTTCTGTTTCATTTACGCTTATATGTGGACTGAAGTAGCACCCTATATATGTACTACTTTGGGAGATTGAGTACACTTCTGTATGATGTTTGGAACAAGTCGACTTTTATATTTTTAAGGGCCAAAATAAAGAAAACTGAACCAAATAATATATAGTCCCCATGATACTCTTGGGCAATATATAATTCAACATTAAAAAAAAAAATAGTGGTCATTCTTGTTCCCAAAATGTGTTTTTTTTTCCTTACCCAAAGGAAAAACCTGCCTTTTCTTTTCCTTCATGGTTTTCTCTTCCCTCCTTTAATCTTCTTTGGTGGCAAGATGCTTATGGGTTTAGAGTAGCCTATTCTTTAGGTATATGGATTTCTTTCAAGAAGATTGTAAGAACCCAGTTTCCTAAAGCTACTTCTTGTGAGTCTAATTAAATACTTAGTATGTACAGAATGATTAATTTCTATATTATTTAGAAAGTAGAGCTGCATTATTCTGAAAAAACTATGCCTTGATAGATTTCATATGTCTCAGTTTTCTAATGTATTTCATATTTTTTAATGATTCAAATAGAGAAACGAACAAACTAGTTCCACATTCAGGTTTATGTTGTGCCTCCTAAATGATCCTGGATGCAAATGCCAAGTTAAAATATCTTTGATAGTTTGTTTCTCTATAGCTTTGGACAAACAAGAACAAAAGATTGTATAGTGAAGCTAAATCCAAGCCCCTGAGTTGTCTTTCTTCCCCTCAGTATTCCTCTTTGCTGATTTGGAAGTTCATCTGTGCTAATCAAATTTACAAGGGATTTACAGGTGGAAAGTGGGTAATAGTAAATATTTAGTGCAATTCCTATGAAATTGTAATCAGTTTTTTAGCAAAACCTTTTCAGTTCTCAACTTCTATTATTTAAAGCATCAGTCATCTTGATTGTCCATGCTGGTCTCAGGAGATACATCATTTAAAATTCAAGCATATTGTTAACAAAAGTGTCATACAAAAATTATACAATGTCTTACCTTTCAAATCCAGTGTGGAAGGGTTTATTGCAGTAATATTTTATGTTTCTATTCATTTCAGAGTAGACACCTAAATCTTTCCTAACTATTGAATTAATATTCTTCTGTAGATGTTACATTACCAGCCTATAATTCCAAGGTATATTCATATTGTTTATTTACAAGTAAATTACCTTAATTTTTCTCTGTGGAAAGTATTTAGCTTTTTCTGAACATTTAGCATAACAGACAGGTGTGTAAGTGAAAAAAATGTTTCTTCCACTTAAGATGAACTATGACAAAGATGAAAAGGCCTTTGTATGGTTGAGCACTGTCAATAATTAACTTTAAATGATCCTACAAACAAAAAATAAAGCCAACTTTTTGAGATACAGGCCAATGAAGGCTGGTAGATTATTATTGCTGTTCAAATGATTAAAAAGGAAAATATGGGAACATAGAATAAAGGTTTGGATCATATATGCACTCAGAATGTTTGCTTGTTTTCCAAGAGTGTGTTTAGGCATTAAATTTCACTGATGTGTATGTTCTTTGATTAACAGTCACTTTCACAAAACCATTGCAAAAAAGAGTATGTACAATGTGGTATATCTTTAAGTATTAAGATAAAACTGGGAATTTATGGAGTAACTAACACTTCCATATGAAAGGAAGCCAGAAAAATGATTCCGGACCATCTAGATAGATGAAGAGGGAATTTTCTTCTTTCTTGGCTATGTATTGCCAAAATCTTCCCTGTGTAATGTACTAGTTAACACAGTATCTCACCTTCTATTCAGAATCAAAGGCTGGGAATTCCTTTTTTTTTTTTTTGCTACATAGGAGCTAGATTCTGGGTATATAACCTAGGCTGAAATAAATGGATGCTAACATCCCAGACTATGAATCAATATTGAATAACACAATGTTTAAATGATTGTAATTAATTGCAATAAACTGTTACCATGTCTAGCAGTAGTAATGGTAGTTTTTAGAGGAGATGGAGGCCTACAAATATTGGTGGCTCTGTCCTGGTCATACTGTTCTAGCTAAATTTTTGTTCTTTGTTTCTTATCTCTCCGAATCTCATTTGGTTCCTACCAGTCTGCTTTCTAGCCAATATAATAGTATCAAAAAAAAAAAACCTTCCAATGAATTTCTTTTTATTTCTTAAGATAGCTTAAGACTATAAGAATAATGACAGAGACTATATAATGCTACTCAATGTCCCTGAACTAATGATATTTAAAGACTCAAGATCACACTTTCTGGAGAGTGCAGGAGCCCATAATGCTTAATTTAATACTTAAGAGGAAATTGTTACATTTGACATTTACAACATCTGCAAATCAATCAATGTGATATAATACAGAAATAAAAAAAAAAGAACAAGAACTATATGATACTCTCAATAGATGCTGAAAAGCATTTGAGGAAGTACAGCATCCTTTCTTGATCAAAACTCTTCAAAGTGTAGGGATAGAGGGTACATGCCTCAATCCCATCAAAACCATCTATGAAAAACCCACAGCAAATATCATTCTCAATGGGAAAAAAAAAACGAGAGCTTTTCCACTAAGGTCAGGAACATGGCAGGTATGTCCACTATAATCACTGCTATTCAACATAGTACTAGAAGTCCTAGCCTCAACAGTCAGACAACAAAAAGAAATAAGACATCTAAATCAACAAAGAAGTCAAACTCTCACTCTTTGCAGCTGATATGATACTTTATGTGTAAAACCCAAAAAGATCCACTCCAAAACTGCTAGAACTCCTACAGGAATTCAGTCAGTGTCAGGATTAGAAATCAGTTGCATTTCTATACACCAACAGCAAGACAGAAGAAAGAGAAATTAAGGAATCAATCACATTTCCAATTGCACCCAAGACCATAAGATACGAAGGAATAAACCCAACCAAAGAGGAAAGAATCTTTACTCAGAAAACTAGAAACTACTCATGAAAGAAATTGAGGAAGACACAAACAAGTGGAAAAACATTCCATACTCATGGATTAGAACAAATATTGTGAAAATGTCTATGCTACCTAAAGCAATCTACACGTTTAATGCAATCCCTATCAAAATCCCATCCTTTGGGCGCCTGGGTGATTCAGTGGGTTAAGCTGCTGCCTTCGGCTCAGGTCATGATCTCAGGGTCCTGGGATCGAGGCCCGCATCGGGCTCTCTGCTCAGCAGGGAGCCTGCTTCCCTCTCTCTCTCTCTCTGCCTGCCTCTCCATCTACTTGTGATTTCTCTCTGTCAAATAAATAAATAAAATCTTTAAAAAAAAAATCCCATCCTTTTTTTTCCCCCAAAGAAATGGAACAAATAATTCTAAAATTTATATGGAACGAGAAAACACCCTGAACAACCAGAGGAATGTTGAAAAAGAAAGCCAAACTTGGTGACATCAGAATTCCAGACTTCAAGCTCTATTACAAAGCTGTCATCATCAAGTCAGCATGGTACTGGCACAAAAACAGACACATAGATCAATGGAACAGAATAGAAATCCCAGAAATAGACTCTCAACTCTATGGTCAACTAATCTTCAACAAACAGGAAGGAATGTCCAATGGAAAAAAGACAGTCTCTTCAACAAATTGTGTTGGGAAAATTGAACAGCCACATACAGAAAAATGAAACTGGACCATTTCCTTACACCACACACAAAAATAGACTCAATATGGATGAAAGACCTCAATGTGAGACAGGAATCCATCAGAATCCTTGAGGACAACACAGGCAGCAATCTCTTTGACCTCAGTCACAGCCATTTCTTCCTAGAAACAATGCCAAAGGCAAGGGAATCAAGGGCAAAAATGAGCTATTGGGACTTCATCAAGATCAAAAGCTTTTGCACAGCAAAGGAAACAGTCAACAAAACCAAAACACAACTGACAAAATGGAAGAAGATATTTCCAAATGACATATCAGATAAAGGGTTAGTATCCAAAATCTATAAACAACTTATCAAACTCAACACCCATAGAACAAATAATCCAATCAAGAAATGCACAGAGGACATGAACAGACATTTCTGCAAAGATGACATACAGATGGCCGACAGACACATGAAAAAGTGCTCCACATCACTGGGCATCAGGGAAATATAAATCAAAACCACAATGAGATGCCACCTCACACCAGTCAGAATGGCTAAAATTAACAAGTCAGGAAATGACAGATGTTGGAGAGGATACAGAGAAAGGGGAACCCTCCTACATTGTTGGTGGGAATGCAAGATGGGACAGCCACTCTGGAAAACAGCATGGAGTTTCCTCAAAAAGTTGAAAATAAAGTTCCCTACAACCCAGCAATTGTACTACTGGGTATTTACCCTAAAGATACAAATGTAGTGATCTGAAGGAGCACGTGCACCCAAATGTTTATATCAGCAATGTCCACAATAGCCAAACTATGGAAAGAACCCAGATGTCCATCAACAGATGAATGGATAAAGAAGATGTGGTATATATACACAATATAATACTATGCAGCCATCAAAAGAAATGAAATCTTGTCATGTGCAATGATGTGGATGGAACTAGAGGGTATTATGCTGTGCGAAATAAGTCAGTCAGAGAAAGACAATTATCATATGGTCTCCCTGATATAAGGAATTGGAGAGGCAGAGTGGGGGGCTTGGGGGGTAGGAAAGTGAAAAAAAGTGAAACAAGATAGGATCGGGTGGAGACAAACCACAAGAGACTCTTAAACTTACAAAACAGACTGAGGTATGCTGCTGGTGGTGGAAAGGGTGGTCAGGTTATGTTCATTGGGGAGGGTATGTGCTATGGTGAGTGCTGTGAAATGTGTAAGCCTGACGATTCACAGATCTGTACCCCTGGGGCAAATAATACATTATGTGTTAATAAAAATAATTAATTAAAAATAGATAAAGAATGAAAACCTCAAAAAAGGGATTTATAAAATTTATCAAACACAATATTATTTACATTTCAGGAATGCCTTTTTTATAGGATAAACTGTAGAAAAGTGTTTAGTAATGTGTAATAGATGTAGTGTGATCTAAAGGGCATGAGCTTTATAAACACATAGGCTTGGGTATTAATTTTTGCCCTACTATTTGCCACCTGTGTGCCCTGGGTAAGTTACTTAAGTTTTATTATCTCTAAAAGGACAGTCATAAGAAATGGAAGGTTATGTGATATGTTAAATATTACATTGCAACAAGCACAGAGCCTAGAACATAATTTTCATTTAATTAATAACTATTATTGATTTGACCTTGGAAAGATGGCAGAGTAGGGATACTCTAAGTTCATTCTGTCACATGTCTACATGATATAACTCACATCTGAGCAAGTAAACTGGAGTGCAATCAGAACACTTGTAGAACCAACCTCACAGTTGAATGTAGAGAAGCCACATCAGAGAGATTAAGAAAGGCATACATAGTAACTGGGAACTGCTCAGGAGGGAGGGAGCTACAGGCAAGGACAGGAGAAAGACCATGGAGCCAACCCAGGGAAGATGAATCCCCATAATTTCTGGTTTTGAAAACCAGAGGGGTTAAATTCTGTGTTTGTATAGCCAGGAGGACTTGGGAAGTTTTACTCAGCACTGGGCAAGCCAGGAGGGCCAGCAATAGCTGGGTCCCACCATAAATAGATAGCAGCCCATGAGGAGGAAACATAGAAGCAACAGTTAGCACAATGCCTGGGGTAAACGGGAGGAAGATCTGTTTATACTGAATTTGGTGTATGTTAATGTACTACTCGGAGAACAAAGGAGCTGGCAAATGTCATTTTCCTCCCCACATCTTGTCATAAACACAGGACCACCTGCCAGAGGTCCAAACTACATAATCTGCTAGTAGTGTGACTCCACCCCTGGTTCTTCTGAAAAATCACCCACATCAAGCCTGCTGGTCTCAGCTCTGGGCTCAGTGCAAATTTTGGTAGCATCCTGCAAACACACATGTATACTCTGTGCAGATGCCCTGCACACAGACACTGTGCTCCTCTGTGCACCACTCCCCTGGTCACACCCACCTACTCCATGTGCTGTGCACCCAGCAGCCGCAATGCTTCAGGAGGTTGAGCCTGGGACTAGCAGCTCAGCTCAAATTTTGATAACATCATTGTGTGACTCCCACAGAGCCAGCCTGCTTGAGTCCCACTAACACTACAGAAAGAAAGCATAGCCCAGAACAGGCAGAGTCAGTGCAGATGTCTGGACATAAAGAAAAAAGTGACTCAGACACAAAAACAAGATGCAAACAACACACATAGGAGACTTCTTGAAGTGCCACATTCTGGTGAACAGGAACACTGCACTGTAGGACACTATAGGGTCTCTAGTTTATAAAACTACTACTTTTAAGAACAGAGGACATATCTGACTTTCATAATACACAGAAACACACTGAATGGTAGACAAAATGGAGAGACAGAGAAATATGTCCCAAATGAAAGAACAGGAAAAGATCACAGCAGGAGATCTGAGCAAAGGAGAAATAAGTAACATGTGTGATAAAGAATTCAAAGTAATGATCCCAAAGATGCTCAGTGGACTTCAGAAAAATATGGAGGACATCAGTGGGACCATTGAAAAATAGACAAAATATAAGATATCAGAGATGAGAAAACCAGTAAATGAAATAAATAATACAATACATAGAATACAATAAGTTACAGGAATCAGAGGAACATATCAGTAACCTGGAGGATAGAGTAATGGAAAGCAACAAGCTGAACAGATGAGAGACAAGAAAATATTGCATAATGAGAATACATTTAGAGAACTCAGGAACACACTCAATCATAATAATGTTCATATTGTAGGGAATCCCAGAAAAAGAGATAAAGAGATGCAGAAAATATATTTGAAGAAATAAGAGCTGAAAATTTCCTAAATATGGGGAAGGAAACGGAGATCCATTTTCAGGAAGCACAGAGATTCGAAACAAATTCAACAGAAGGAAGTCCATACCAAGACACACAATAATTAAAATGGCAAAAAAAGAAAAAAAAAGATAAGGAAAGAATCATAAAGCTTGCAAGAGAAAAGAAGACAGTTACATACAAAGGAAACATCAGGAGGCAAAGCTGATTTTTCAGCAGGAACTTTTCATGTCAGAAAAAAGTGTCATGGTATATTCAAAATGTTGAAAGAGAAAAATCTGGAACCAAAAATATTCAATCCAGGAAGGCTATCTTTCAAAATAGGAGAGAAAAAGAATTTCCCAGACAAACAGAAGTTAAAAGAATTTATCACCACTAAACCAACCTCACAAAAAAATGTTAAGAGGGACTCTGTGAGTGGAAAACAAATGCCATAAGTAAGAATAAAAACAAACAAAACAAAACAAAAACCCGGGGAACACAAAAGTGAAAACACTAACAGCAACAACAATGGTATACATGTAAAAATCAGTCAAGAGAAGCACAAAATAAAAGGGTGCAAAATATGATATCAAATACCTGAAACATGGAAGAGAAAGGACTAAAGAATAAATTCAAAATTAAATGACTGTCAATTTAATGTAGACTGCTATATGCCAAAGATGTTATAGATAAACCAAATAGTAACTACAAATTAAAAAACAAACAAACAGGGGGTGCCTGGGTGGCTCAGTTGGTTAGGCAACTGCCTTCGGCTCGGGTCATGATCCCAGGATCCTGGGATCGGGCCCCATGTTGGGCTCCTTGCTTGGCAGGGTGCCTGTTTCTCCCTCTCCCTCTGCCTGCTGCTCTGCCTGCTTGTGTTCTCTCTCACCCTCTGTGAAATAAATAAATGAAATTAAACAAACAAACAAACAAAAAAACAGTAATAGGTATGCAAAAATTGAAAAGTAAGGAATCCAAGTCTATCACATAGAAAACCAGCAAACCATGAAAAAGAGACAGAGAAGAAAAGATCAGAGGGAAACTACAAAATAACCACAAAACAAGTAATAAAATGACAATAAATACATATATATCAATAATTAGTTTGAATATAAATGGACTAAATGCTATAATCAAAAGACATAGGGTGACAGAGTAGATTAAAAAAAAAAAAAAAAAAGACCTATCTATATACTGCCTACCAAAGATTCATTTCAGACCTAAAGACACCTGCTGACTGAAAGTGAAGGAATAGAACATTTGTCATGTAAACTGATGTCAGAAGAAAGTTGGGGTAGCAATACTTATATTGGCGAAATATACTTTAAAACAAAGTCTGTAAAAAGAGACAAAGAAGGACACTATATAAAAATAAAGGGAATAATCCAACAAGAAAATATAATAAATGTAAATATTCATGCACCCAAAATGGAAGCACAAAAATACACAAAATGGTTAATAATGCACATAAGGGAATTAATTAATAGTAATACAATAATAGGGGACATTAACATCCAACTGACATTGATGGACAGATCATCCAAATGGAAAATCAACAAGGAAACACACTTGACCAAAATGCATTTAACAGATATATTCAGAACATCCAGAATATTCCATTCTAAAACAACAGCATACACATTCTTTTCAAATGCACATGAAACATTCTATAGAATAGATCACATTTTATATGTCAAAACAAGTCTTAATAAATTTAAAAAAAGATCAGTCATACTCTGTGTCTTTTTTTACCTCAATGCTATGAAATTAGAAATTGACAACAGGAAAAACCCGGAAAGACCACAGATACATGGAGGTTAAATAACATACTACTAAGCAATGAATGGACCATCCAAGAAATAAAAAAAGTAAAAAGTTACATATAGAGGGATGCACCTGGGTGGCTCAGTAGGTTAAGTGGCCTACTCTTAATTTCAGCTCAGGTCATGATCTTGCGGTTCTGTGATCAAGCCCAATGTCAGACTCCACACTCAGTGGGGAATCTGCTTCAGGATGCTCTTTCCCTCTGCTCTTCCAAGAAGTAAATAAATCTTTAACAATTACATATAGAGAAATAAAAATGAAAACACAATGGTCCAAAATCTGTGGGATGCAACTTTAGGGGAGCTGGCAGAGTAGGAAGACCCATCCCACATTTATAACTATATATTATCCACATCCAAGTTAGCAAACCAGAATGCAATCCAAAAACTGGCAGAACAAACTTCATAACTAAATGTAAAGAAGCTCCATCTGAAATGTTAGGAAGGTCAGAAAGGCAGAAGGAGGTTGCCTGCAGGAGGGAGGGAGCTGTGCTTATGGAGAACTTAAAGAAACAGGCCCTCACACCAGGAACCTCACACAAGGATCACTAATCCATATAAAAATCCACTCTCTATAAAAAGCAGAGTGACTGAATGCCATGAGTTTGTAAAACCAGTGAGACTTAGAGTGTGGGGTGTTGACAGTCAGCTGTATCATCACTAGGCAAGCCAGAAGGACTAGTGATAGCTGGGTCCCTTAAAGAGATAGCAGCCTGCATGGGCAGGCAACATAAATATGACTTCATATAACACTGGTGGCAGTGGGAAGATAGATCTATTTATACTGATTTCAGATTATGCTGGGGGACTTCTCAGAAAATGAGGGAGCTGGCAGGTGCCATTTTCCTCTCCCATCCCCAGCATAAACATAGCCTTATCTGCAAGAGGCAGGATTGTACAGATACTTGCTACCTAAAATAAAACTTGTCCATTCCAAGCCTGCTAGACTCAACCCTGTAGAGAGCAAATAGAGCCCACAACAGGCAAAGAGTCAATGCAGACAATTGCCCTGAAAGGAAAACTGACTCAGATACAACACCGGAGTATAAGAAATGTACATAGGGCTGTCCTAAAGGGCCAGGTTCTAGTGAACTGGGAATACTACACTAAGGACTCACCATGACCTTGTCCTTATAAAGTCACTACCTTTTTTTTTTTTTTTAAGTGATCTCCACTCCTGTTGTGGGGTTCAAAATCATGACCCTGAGATCAAGAGTCATGTGTTCTTCTTACTGAGCCAGCTAGGCATCTCTCCCCCTTTTTTCAAGTCTTTATATTAAAGTCACTACTTTCAAGAGCACAAGATATAGCTGACTATCTCAACACAGAGAAACAGATACAGAGAGCGAAAAAATTAGGAGACAGAGAAATTTATCCTAAATGAAAGAATAGGACAAGGCCATAGCCAGAAATCAAAACAAAGCAGACATAAGTAGCATGAGTGATAAATAATTTAAAGCAGTGATCATAAGGATACTCCCTGGACTTGAGAAGAGAGTGGAAAACATTAGTGAGACCCTAACACAGAGATAAGGAATAACAAAGCAGAGATAGCGAGCTAAATAAATTAAATGAGAGACACAGTAGATGGAATGAACAGCATGATGGAAGAAGCAAAGGAATGAGTTAGTGACCTAGAATACAGAGTAATGGAACGTCATCAAGCTGAACAAAAGAGAGAAAAAAAATAATTGTTCAACATGAGAATAGACTTAAGGAACTCAGTGATTCCATCAATATAATAATGTTTGTATTATATGTGTCCAAGAAAGAGAGGAGAAAAGGGGGCAAAAAATTTATTTGAAGTAATAATAGCAGAAATCATTCCAAACTGGGGAAGGAGACAGATATCCAGATAGACTAGGCACAAGAAACTCCCATCAAAATCAGCAAAAGATTCATATTTCCCTGATGTAAAGTGATGTTGAGCATTTCTTCATTTCTGTGGGCCATTGGTATGTCTTCTTTGAAGAAATGTCTGTTCATATATTCTGCCCATTTCTTGACTGGATTGTTTGTTCTTTGGATGTTGAGTTTGATAAGTTCTTTATAGATTTTAGATACTAGCCCTTTATCTGATAAAACGTTTGCAACCATCTTCTCCCATTTTGTTGGTAGTCTTTTGGTTTTGTCAACTGTTTCCTCTGTTGTGCAAAAGCTTTATATCTTGATGAAGTCCCAATAGTTCATTTTTGCTTTTGTTTCCTGTGTGTTTGGAGACAAGTCTAGCAAGGGGTTGTTATGACTGAGATCAGAGAGGTTGCTGCCTGTGTTCTCCTCAAGGATTTCGATGGATTCATGTCTCACATTTAGTTCTTTCATCCATTTTGAGTTTATCTTCATGCATGGTGTAAGAAAAAGGTCCAGTTTCATTCTTCTTCAGGTGGCTGTCCAATTTTCCCAGCACCATTTATTAAAGAGACTGTCTTTTCTCCATTGGAAGAAAAAAATAAAATAAGATAAAAACAGCGATGGAGGCAAGACATAAGAGACTCTTAACTATAAGGAAAAAGCTAAGGGTCGCTGGATAGCAGGTGGGTTGGAGTATGGGATAAATGGATGATGGACATTAAGGAGGGCATTAGATATAATGAGCACTTGGTTTTTTTATGTAACTGATCAATCATTAAATTTTACCCCTGAAACCAATAATACACTATATGTTAACTAACTTCTATTTAAATAAAACATAAAAAAGAAGGGACTCCTTTGGAAAAGCTAATGATCTCAGTTAAACAAACTAGATGTGTTCTAGTCTTATTCTTGAGTGAGGAAGTATCTTCATGAGGCAAAAAGACCTTCCATCTTTGGACTCATGTTATACTCAGGCAGAATGAAGGATCCCAAACACTATTTCTCCAGACTAGATGTTAAGCTTGTGGCCATGAACATTGCTGAAATACCTGGATAAACATCCTGTGGCAGAGGCATTCAATGGCACTGCCAGTCATCAATATCTCATTCATTGCCATTTCATCCATTTCATAAGATGATAAGAAATTACAAGATGTTGTGAAAGTAAAGGGATATGGCTCTGGCTTGGTATCAGGCCCTATAGGTATGCTCATGAATCAGTGTTGCTTCCTGGGTGTAAGCCAATTTTGAAACCCATGCCACATGTTGTTGTTGCTGTTTTCTATTTAAGCTTCTCTTTTTGTAAAGGGTATGAGTAGCTTTGATTGGCAAGAATTTTTGTTTGTTTATTTATTAAAAGGAATGCTGTCAGATAAGGATGAAATTCAGCTCTTCATTTCCAGGGATGCACTGAGATCTCATTAGGCCACACAATATGTTAGAAGGCTTATTGTAACTGTAGACCCAACTGCAGGCTAGAAATTAGGTTAGGCAAATATGATCAACCAGTGACATCTTTTCCCAAAACTTTGATCATTTTATGTCATCTTTGGGAAATACTTCTAAATGTTTTGGACAGATGCATAATGTTTGAATAACAAAATTGTACTTTTCTCAATTACATGTTTTATTTTTAAATTTACTTGTCATTACCATATTTCCACTACCTACTAAGTGTTGTATGTAGTACATGGGGAATCTGTCCAACATTTGTTTTTAAGCAATAAATCTTTTATTAAAATTAAAATCCACTTAGGATATATACATCTTATGTGCACAAATCAGCTCCTTCAGTTTCAAATTTAATTGGTCATCTTGTGAAAAATGGCCAATTGCAAAGCAGCTTTTCCTAAAGACTTGAAAGTTTGTAAAGATAAATATCTAAATCTGTAAAACCACATACTAAAATTTCACCGGGTATCTGGGTGGCTCAGTAGGTTAAAGCCTCTGCCTTCAGCTCAGGTCATGATCCAAGGGTCCTGGGATTGAGCCCCACATTGGGCTCTCTGATCAGCAGGGAACATGCTTCCCCCTCTCTCTCTGCCTGTCTGTCTGCCTACTTGTGATCTCTGTCAAATAAATAAATAAATAAATCTTTAGAATTTCACTATTAGTTAAAAGAGTCTATAAAATTTTGGATCTTGTGAGATATATTATTTGTTTCCTTTTACCAGAAACACTTTAGGATGAACACATGATGGCACATGTACAAATAAGACTATAAGAAACTATAAGAAACAATGACATACTTTCAACAGTGACATACTTTCAATATGTGTTTAGGAAAAAGGCACTGCTTTTAAATGCATATGATTTCCAGGTAATAATGGTATGTACGTAAGACGAGGAGAATAGAAGGCACTGTTCTTTTTCTCTCTAAGGCTTTTGGAAAGGGAATAAAGGGCCTTTTAATCTTAAAAAAAATTTGTATGTTGCATGATCATAAATTACTTTTCATCATCATTTATTCACTTTTCTAGATGTTTGGATCTTTCCTGGTCTATATATACTTGCCATTGTGCAACTAGATTCTACCAGATGTTATCACTTTCTTAACTGTTATCTAATCCTTTTAGAGAATTTCTTTTTATGTGCCTTCTGTTTTAGGGTGATGGTGCAGAAAAGGCAAAGAATTTTATAAAACTCTCTAGTCTTATGTATCACTCAGTTATAAATGCTACTATTTATCTTAAAACACAACATACAATGCATATTCAGACATTTGCAATTCCACACTATATGTTTCAGTATGCTATATATAAAATTTCTCACTGAATACCTGTATCCAGAACAACTTCAGAGGCACTTAGATGGCTCAGTCAGTTAAGCACTGGACATGATCTGAGCGTCCTGGCATGGAACCCCGTGTCAGGGAATCTCCACTTTCAGCAAAGTCTACTTCTCCCTCCCCTTCTCTCTCTTCCCCTGCTTCTGCTCATTCTCTCTCTCTCTATCTCTCTCTATCTCTCCCTTTCAAATAAATAAATATGTTTTTTAAAAAAGAGCAACTTCAGAGCTTGAATAATATTATTTCAGAAAACTTTCAAACTTATCCTTCCATCCTCCATCCCTTGTAGTGCAGAAAGTTTTCCAGAGTAGCTTCTGTTGTAAATATTCTTAATCCCTTTATTCACATGTCCCTGTCAGAAAAAGCAAGAAGGGAATATTGAATTAATGGCATAATATAAACTTGTTAATAGGACCAGCCAGTGTCACTTTGTAATTTTAAAATCACAGTGCATAGAGCACTAAAAGCTCAATGATGAGAACTCACATTATTAAAGACAAAGTCTTTTACCCTAAGAGCTTTTGTTGTGACTTGTTGTGATGGAGTAGGCAGCAAATCAGCAGTAGTTCAGAGACAACACAATAGTGAAATTGCAAAGCACAAAATATGTTTTCCTTAAATTTCAAAGTGGTTACCTCAGAACCTACGTAGAGTAGGTCTTTCTTTTCTTATTTGTTTAATGTTAATCAGTTAACATACAAACCACTATATGCAATAAAGACACTGATTTGTTTATTGCTGTTGACTTTCCATGAGGATCATTAGAAATTTTGTCCCTGACTCCACTAAAACAATCTTAAAAGGGAGAAGCAATGCAAAGCCAGAGGGTTCAGTCTATGAAGGACTGCCATCATATTTTACCAGTCAACATCTCTGGGCTTTGGTTTACTTATATGGAAAATGAGATAAAAGGATTGGATGACCACATCCCTATATCCCTTTTGATTCTAACAGTTTATGATCTCATGAAAGCCTCAATGCTTCCTTGCAGTTTTGCATCTTTTTCTTTTTATAATAAATGTAAATAATGATTAAATATAAAAAAAATCTTTTTCCCCCTACAGTCCTTAAAATAATTTTGTTGCAAACCTGGCAGGGCATAGTTTCACACTCCAACCTGAGTTTCTTAAAATTTCATTTATTTTAAGATGATGCTATGTGTCCTACTCCACATTGATAGGAGTTTCTCTGATAGAAGCTTCAGAGATATTTACTTGGATGTTGCTGAAGCACCAACTTACTGAAGGACCTCATCATATCAGCAATGATGAGACTGATGAACATAACAGGATATGACAAAAAAAAAAAAAAACTCCCATTCCATACACCTTGGGTTAAAATCCAGGAAGGAAAGAGTCTTTGAAATAGTAGACATTGTCAATTGAAAGGAAAATCACTTTATTTCTTGAAATTGGCAGAAATAAATGTAAGGGAAAATGTACTCATTTCTATGGTCTGAGAAATGTACATATGTGTATGTAGGGCCGCACTGTTTTTTGGGGAGGCATCTTTCAGCATCATTGGCAAAAATCAGTAGCCTATAAAATATGTTATCTTCAACCTCCATTACTTTTTTTTTTTTTTTTGCTACAATTTAGTTTCCTAAGTATGGCTTGAAAGATGTTGGATAATTTGTCCCTTGTCTTCTATCTAGCCTTACTTTATATCACCCTTCTTTCCTTGTACTTTTCTTTCCTTGCTCCTTCCACTTCTTGTAGTCTATGTGGCTGCCAGTCATAACTCTTTTTACTTATGCTTAGTGCTGTCTCCAGGCCATTGCATATCCTTAAAACACTTTTTCACAATTTTTCTTCTGATTCTTCTTTTTGTTCTCAACATAAATGTCAGCTTTTCTCTTGACTTTCTCAAACTTTCTCTCAAAACTGGCTGTCATTCTGAGGTGCATAACTTTTGTCTACATATTCACATCACCCAGTTATGTTGCTTTAGCAATTGTCTGTCTTCTCTCTCTATTGTGTTAGGCCACATTAGCATCCAGTCCCATGGATTTAAATACTATTCATATAACAATGACTCCCAAAGGTATATATCCTGTCCTGCCCTCTTCCTAAAATTCCAGACTCATATATCTAATGCATCTTTTGGAGATGCTAATAACTGAAAAGTAGCATATCTAAAATCAAACTTTTGATTTTTAATTTCCCTCAAACCTACTTTCCTCTCATTCTTTCCTATCTCAATGACAAATGCATTTCTCCTAGTTTCTCAAGACAAAAGCCTTGGAGTCATATTGACTCAAAGTTATCTTGTCTTTGCCTTGAACGTATAACCAATTTACCAGCAAATCTCATTGGCTCATTTCAATATCTATAAAGAAACTGATAACAACTTACTACCTCCATTGTCACTATGTGTCTCAAGACACCACTTTCTGTCACAAAAAACAATGCAACATTTTCCCAACTCATTCCCCTGTTTTTACTCTATGCCCATTTCAGAAAAACTCAATATAGCAACTAGGTAAAAATGTTAAAACCTAATTCATATTAAGCTATTTTTTGTTCTTCCAATTAATATTGAGGGGGAAATCTAATGCCCTAAGAGTGCCAACAAGACTCTCCATCTCTAATTTCACAATCTACTGTGTATCCTCTCTTTCACTGCCCAGAAACACTGAGTGATATTGACTTGTTACTATTCTTCATTTTTGCCAGGCAGTCTCCCTTTAGGGCTTTTGCATGTACTGTTTCATGTACCTCAAGATATTTTTCCTCCAACATCTACATGGCTCACAAATTAACCTTCTTTTAAGTCTCTCTTCTAATGACTTCTTATGAATGCTAGTAGAAAATGTCAAAAACTATATGCCAATAAATTGGGAAATGTGGAAGAAATTAATAAATTCCTAGAAAAAATATAAACTACCAAAACTGAAATAAGAAGAAATAGAAAACTTGAAGAGCAATGAATTTCAGCAATGAAATTGAATCAGTAACCACAAATCTCCCAAGAAACAAAAGTCCAGGGCCAGACAGCTTCACAAGGGAAATCTACCAAACATCTAAAGAAGAATTAATACTTATTCTTCTTAAACTGTTACAGAAAATACAAACTGAGGGAAAACTTCTAAACTCATTCTATGAGGCCAGCATTATCTTGATTCCTAAACCAAATACTGCACTAAAAAGAATTATACACCAATAACACTGATGAAAATGGATGCAAAAATTCTTAACAAAATAAATACTAGCAAACTGAACCTAATAGGACATTGAAAGAATAATTCACCACAATCCAATAAGATTTATTCTTGTGCTACAAGGATAATTTTATATTCATAAGTCAATGAAAGTGAAAAGGTTCATTAATAAAAGAAATGATAAGAACCATATGATCCTCTCAATGGTTACAGTAAAACCATTTGACAAAGTACAGCATTCATTCCTGATAAAAACCCTCAACAAAGCAGGAATAGATAGGAAGTATCTCAACATCATAAACACCATATATGAAAGATCTACAGCTAATATCATTATCAATGGGGAAAAACTGAGACCTTTTCCTCTATGGTCAGGAACAAGACAGGGATAGCCACTCACCACTATTATTTAACATAGTACTAGAAGACCTAGCCTCAGCAATCAGACAAGAAAAAGAAATAAGGTATTCAAATCAGCAAGGAAGAAGTCAAATTTTCACTATTCACAGATGACATGATACTTTATGTAAAAACCCAAAGGACTCCACCAAAAAATTATTAGGAATGATAAAAATAATTCAGTAAAGTTTCAGGGTACAAAAGGCATATAGAAATCTGTTGCATTTCTATACACTTATAATGAAGCAGAAGGGAGAGAAATCAAGGAATCGAGCCCATTTAGAATTGCACCAAAAATCATAAGATACCTAGGAAAAACCCAACCAAAGAGGAAAAGATCTTTACTCTGAAAACTATAGAATACTTATGAAAGAAATTAATGTTGACAGAAAGAAATGAAAAGACATTTAGTACTCTTGGATTGAAAGAACAAATATTGTTAAAAGGTTTATTTTGTCTATACTGTCTAAAATGTACAGAGCAATCTGCACATTTAATATAATACTAATCAAAATACGACCATCCTTTTTTTACAGAGCTAGAACAAAAATCTTAAAATTTGTATGGAACCACAAAAGACCCCAAGTAGACAAAACAACTTTGAAAAACAAAAGCAAAGCTGGAGGCATCACAATTTCAGACTTCAAGTTATATTACAAAGCTGTAGTCATCAAGACAATATGGTACAAACACAAAGACACAGAGATCAATGAACAGAATAGAATATCCAGAAATGAACCCATAATTATATGGTCAACCAATCTTTGATAAAGCAGAAAAGATTATTCAATGGATAAAAGTCTCTTCAACAAATGGTATTGGGAAAACTGGACATAAACATGCAGAAGAATGAAACAGGACCACTTACTTAACCATAAACAAAAATAAATACAAAATAGATAAAAGACCTAAATATGAGTTATGAAATGATCAAAATCCTGGAGGAGAACACTGACAGCAATCTCTTTGACCTTATTAATAGCAACTTCTTAGTAGACATGTTTCTGGAGTCAAAGTAAACAAATGCAGAAATGAACTATTTGGACTACATCAAGATAAAAATCTTCTTCACAGTGAGGGAAACAATCAACAGAACTAAAAGGCAACCTATGGAGTGGGAGAAGATATTTGCAAGTGATGTATCTGATAAAAGGTTAGTATCCAAAATCTATAAAGAACTTACTAAACTCAAAACCAAAAACTAGTAATCCAGCTAAGAAATTGGAAGAAGACATGAATAGACAGGTTTCCAAAAAAGACATAGAGATGGCCAACAAATACATAAAAAAAAAAAAAAAAAAAAAACGCTCAACTTCACTCATCTTCAGGGAAATACAAATCAAAACTACAGTGAGCTATGCCTCATACCTGTCAGAATGGCTAAAATTAACAGTATAGGGAACAACAGATGTTGATGAGGATTCAGAGAAAGGGGAAATCTCTTACTCTGTTGGTGAAAATGAAAACTGGAGCAGCCACTCTGGAAAAAAGTGTGGATATTCCTCAAAAAATTAAAAAAATAGAGGTATCTGAGGAGGTGATAAGATGGCAGAGAATGGGATTAGAATTATACACTTCTGGATCTCTACAAGGGCAGAAGACACCAGTGGAGAGGTAAAGTGGAGTGGGAACATTAGACTGATATTGGAAGATAAACAAAAGAGGGAGGGAGCCACCAGAAGTGACCCATTGGAAAGTAATACCCCAATACAAGAGTGCCCTGTGATTGGGGACCAGCATTAACTTGGAGTCTGGTTGAAAGCACTCAAAAAGAGCAAAAGATCTTAAGGAGAAATTGGTGGAATTGGGTGGTTAGGGACAGGGGCTTAAGCCCACTGACCCAGGATGGCCAGTGCTAACACTGAGCCAGTGAAAGAGCAGTGAAGAAACCAGGCCTTGGTCCCTGAGTCGCCAGTGCATGTGAGAGCATCTGGGTGGTGGTGCACGTGAGAGAGCCTGGTGTGGACACCAGCCAGTGCTCTCTAGAAACACAGTCTTTTGCACTCTGCAGCCATGCTGCATGATTGGGGTCTGAGTAGCACTCCACACACTCCCCTGAGAGAGATCCATGCAGGTTCTAAGCAGTGCTTTCTAGGACTGGGAGAGTCTGAATACTTCCAGCCCAGGCCAGCATGAGAATTTCAGTGTGCTGTTTCTGTTTGGGACCTCTCCGGTGGTCTGGACCTGAACAGACAACCTCAGCAGAGACAGCCACTGGAATACAGCTCTCTAGACTAGTACTCCTTGTGGTTTTGGGTAAAAGCAGGAGCTCATTGGACCCCTGAAACCGACTGTGGATGTGCTCTGCCAGCAGCAGGGGGGAATCATGTGTTATGGAGCACCCAGAGGGAAACAGACTGAGACTTCTCTCTGAGATGGAAGTCTGGGTGCAGTTTGCTTTCCTCTAAACCTCCAAAGAACCACCAAAAGATGCCAAGGGAGGGAAAACACACACACACACACACACACACAAAACCCCTCTAGAGAACAAAAGCTTGAAAAACCGGTTTCCTCAGAGCCCAGCCTCTTAATGGGGGCAGGAAGACTCAACTCTAGGAAGACTGCCTGAAAAACCAAGGGGCAGGACTCTCCTTGAGAAAACCAGCCCCCGACCGAAAAAAACTCCAAAAAACAAACAAACAAAAGAGGGCAACCACCACTACTTCATAGATACAACCTTTATTTTTAATTTGTTCTCACTATTCCATTCTTTTCAATTTTTTTTAATTTTTTTATTTTTTATAAACATATATTTTTATCCCCAGGGGT
>NC_081575.1:47387465-47407465 GCF_022355385.1 Mustela nigripes
AATTTTCAACAAAGCAGGAAAAAATATCCAGTGGAAAAAAGACAGTCCCTTCAATAAATGGTGCTGGGAAAATTGGACAGCTATGTGTAGAATGAAACTCTACCATTCTTTTACACCATACTTGAAGATAAACTCAAAATGAATAAAAGATTTCAATGTGAGGCAGGAATCCATCAGAATCCTAGAGGAGAACATAGGCAGTAACCTCTTTGGCATCCTTCACAGCAACTACTGTCAAGATATGTCTCTAAATGCAAAGGAAACAAAAGCAAAAATGAATTTTGGGGACTTCATCAAGATCAAAAGCTTCTGTACAGCAAAGGAAACAGTCAACCAAACAAAGAGGAAGGGAGCCTGGGTGGCTCAGTGAGTTAAAGCCTCTGCCTTTGGCTTGGCTCATGATCCCAAGGTCCAGGGACTGAGCCCTTGTAGGTCTCTCTGCTAAGCAGGCAGCCTGCTTCCTCCTGTCTCTCTCTGCCTGCCTCTCTGCCTACTTGTGATTTCTGTCTGTCGAATAAATAAATAAAAGCTAAAAAAAAAAAAACCCCACACAATAAAAAACAAACAAACAAACAAACAACAAAACAACAACAACAAAACAAAGAGGAAACCCATGGAATGGGAGAAGATGTTTGTAAATGACAATACAGATAAAGGGCTGATATCCAATATCTATAAGGAACTCCTCAAACTCAACACACAAAAAGCAGATAATGATGTCAAAAATTGGGCAGAAGACATGAACAGACACTTCTCCCATTAAGACATACTAATGTCTAACAGACACATGAAAAAATGTTCATCCTCATTAATCATCAGGGAGATTCAAATCAAAACCACATTGAGATACCATCTTACACCAGTCAGAATTGCCAAAATTAACAAGACAGTAAACAACGTGTGTGGGAGAGGGTGTGGAGAAAGGGGAACCCTCTTACACTGTTGGTGGGAATGCAATTTGGTGCAGCCACTTTGGAAAACAGTGTGGAGATTCCTTAAGAAATTAAAAACAGAGCTTCCCTGTGACCCTGCAATTGCACTACTGAGTATTTACTCCAAAGATACAGATGTAGTGAAAAGAAGGGCCATCTGTACCCCAATGTTTATAACAACAATGGCCATGGTCACCATCTGTGTAAAGAATCACGATTCCCTTCAGCAGACAAATGGATGAGGAAGAAGTGGTCTATATATACTATGGAGTTATGCCTTCATCAGAATAATGGATACCCAAGTTTTGTATCAACATGGACGGGACTGGGAGAGATTATGCTTAGTGAAATAAATCAAGCAGAGAGTCAATTACCATATGGTTTCAATTATTTGTGAAGCATAAGAAAAAACTCAGAGGACATGGGAGATGGAGAGGAGAAGGGAGTTGGTGGAAATTGGAGGGGGACATGAGCCATGAGATACCATGGACTCTGAAAAACAATTTGAAGATTTGGAGGGTCGGGGAGTTGGAGGTTGGGTGAGCCTGTTGGTGGGTATTATAGAGGGCATATATTGCATGGAGCCTTGGATGTGTTGCATAAACAATGAATTATTGAACACTGAAAAGAAATTTAAAAACACAGAGTTACCCTATGACTACACAATTGCACTACTAGGTATTTACACAAAGGATGCAAAAATACCGTTTCAAAGTCATACATGCATCCTGATGTTTATAGCACCATTACTAACAATACCAAAATTATGCAAAGAGCTCAAATGTCCAGGGACTGATGAATGTGGACTGATGAAGAAATTGTGGTGTGGGGGCACTTGGGAGGCTCAGTCATTAAACATCTGCCTTCAGCTCAGGTCATGATCCCAGGGTATCAAAATCAAACCCCACATCAGGATCCTTGCTCAGTGGGGAGACTGATTCTCCTTCTCCCTCTGCCTGCCACTTCCCCACTTGTGCTCTCTCTCTCCCAATGAAATAAATAATTAAAATCTTAAAAAAAAGTTAAATTAAATAAAGAAGTTGTGGTATATATGGTATATGGTATATATGTATGTATATATATGTATGTATACATATGTATGTATATATACCATAGAATATTTCCAATCATCAAAATGAATGAAATCTTGACATTTAAAATAATATGAATGGAGGTCCAGCATGTTATGTTAAGTGAAATAAGTCAGTCAGAGAAAGTGAAATAACAATTTAAGAAATTATACAAAGGAGCATAGGAGTTTAAAAAAATAAAAAAAAAGAGGTAAACCATAAAACAGACTCTCAGCTACAGAGAACAAACTGAGTGTTGCTGGAGGGGAGGTGTGCAAGGGGATGGGTTGAATTGGTGATGGGCATTAAGGAGGGCACTTGTTAATGAGCACTAAGTGTTACATTTAAGTGATGAATCACTAAATTCTATTTTTGAAACTGATATTATACTATATGTTAACTAACTATAATTAAATAAAAACTTGAAATCAGAAAAAATTAAAAAACAAAAACAACTGATCCAAATATAAATGAGAGAGAGAGAGAGAGAGAGAGAGAATAAAAAATGTATCTATTTTGGTCACAAGTATATCTCTAATTCATAGAATATATCAGTCACTATGTTTGTTGATTGACTGAATAAATAAGCTTAATGTTTCCTAGGATCAGTTTTAAATCAGTATGGCACTTATTGGTGGTATGCAGTTAAGAGAGTATATGTTCTCCCTCAGAGTAGTAGACCAGTTCTTAACATACTAACTTAAAACTCTAAAAAGTTCATTTCTACAGAAACATTATATATGTGGTGGTTACATTTGAGAGTACCATTCACATTTAATTACAGGTACAAAAAAAGACAAGTAAACTTTATTTTAAGTTTTCCTGGGAATTTGGTATGTTTGGCATTATTTATAGTGAGAATTCATTCCTGAAACTCATCAAGCAATGTTTTTAAATACTTCCCATCCATGAGTGGGGATTGATTCTAACTAAAGGAGAAAAATTGGGATTTCAAGCATTAATATAATTTGACTCCTAATCTTCAACAGAAAATGGATTTGCATGCCCTCAGAAAACATAGTACAAAGACTTGTATAGTGCACTTCTGTTTTCTAGCTATACTTTATATATATTTCTAAAGTATTATAGATAAAGGAGAAGTTCTGTGATGATATTTCATCTTTCATAGGAATGATGCAGTCCATTGAAAAGAGGGAGAAAGAGGAGAGAGTCCGAGATGGTGAAGGAATAGTAGACCTTAATTTCATCTGGTTTCAATAATTCAGCCTGATAGCTATCAAATCCTTTTGAACAACTGCAAACTCAACAAAAAAGCCAAGAGAAGAATAGCTGCAACTTACAAATAGAAAAGAGACCGCTTTCTGCAAGGTAGGGAGTATAGAGAAGTAAATCTTAGAGGGATATAAGGGAAGATAAGCCAAGGGGAGAGGGAGCTTCCATAAGCCAGCTACCAGAAAGAGATATAGCAGTGGAGCACAAAATCAGAACTTTTAGAAATTTGCTCTGGGAGGGGCATCCCTGCTTAAAAGGCACTTAACTTGCAAGGCAGGGCAGAACCTTAGTGGGAACACTGTGGTCTCAGGATCCCTGGTGTCACAGAAAAAAACAGTGATACCTGAGTGTGGCAGAGATCCCAGTATCAGGGCAGGAAATCCAGCTGTAATTAGCAAGTCCAGGAGTGGACTGTCAGCTTCAGGTTGCTGTAATCCATGAACCACAGCATGGTTGAGTGACTGACCTCTGAACAGGGGCCCCTAAAGCAGCAGATCCATGGTGAGATCACCATGTCTCACTTAGGAGGAGTGGCTCTGGTGCATGCTGCAGGAGTCTGCAGGGTTTGGAGACTCAAACAGGATCTTGAGCCTGAGATAGAAATGCTCTATATCAGACTGAGTGAGCACAGAGAGCGGCTGGAGACAAGGGAGACAAGAGTGATTGACTGCTTTTCCATAAGGGAGTACTGAGGAGTGGGGCCCCAAGGTCTCGGCTCAGGGCTGGGGATTAAGAAGCCTCCATTTTTGGGGCACCTGGGTGGTTCAGTGGGTTAAAGCCACTGCCTTCAGCTCAGGTCATGATCCCATGGTCCTGGGAGCCCCACATTGGGCTCTCTGCTCTGCAGGGAGCCTGCTTTCTCCTCTCTCTCTCTGCCTGCCTCTCTGCCTACTTGTGATCTCTGTCTGTCAAATAAATAAATAAAATCTTAAAAAAAAAAGAAGCCTCCATTTTCATTTTCATCCTCTAAAGCAGATCAGAAAGACTTTGGGGGAACAAAAGCTGCATAGAAAAATCCAGCAGGTTACTTAGACTGGCCTGCTGGCAAGGGGGGTGGTGCAATTCTGCCTAGGGAAGACACTTGAGAATCAACACAATAGGCCCCTCCTTCAGAACATCAGCAAGAATATACAGCCAAGAGCATGTTTACCAATCAATGAGAACTGCAAAATTCCAGCACTAGGGGAATATAGAGTATAGAATTCATGATTTTGTTTCCCCAATGATTCTTTATTCTTTCAATTTTAATCTTTTTTTCTCTTTCCTTGTTCAAACACTTTATTATTTTATCAACTCATTTTTTAATCTTGAAATTTTCCTTTTTATACTTAAATTCTATCTGTTCATTGTATTTAATCTTCTTTTTGTAAATATGTAAGTTTTTCCGCTTTCTTTATAATTTTGTGATGCAGTTTATTCTAACAGACCAAATTACATCCAGAATCTAGCATATGGCTCTATTCTCTTCACCCGTCTGATCATACTTTCTCTTTTTAAAAATTTTCTTTCTTCTTCTTTTTCTTGTTTTTGTTTCGTTTGGATGTGTGTGTTTGTTTAGCTTTGCTTTGTTAAAGTCTTTTAATTTTCATCTTTACAAACACAATTGTATCCTTCTGATGTATTTAAATATGTATGTATGTGTGTATATATATGTACATATATATATACAATGGAATGTGTACATGTACACATTTTGAGATGTAGTTTCCTCTAACAAACTGACCAAAATACACTCAAAATATAGTGTATTGCTGTATTTGTTCACCTGTCTGTGTTTATTCCTCCTTTACTTTTTCTTTTTTGTTTTTATTGTCTTATAATTTTCACTGTTACAATTGCATTCTATCCTATCCATATTTAATTTTATTTTGTGCATCTTTCTTTACAATTTTGGGATCTAGTTTTCTAACAAGCAGACATAAATAAACACGGGATTCACTGTATTGCTCTGTTCTGTCAATCTGTGTGATTCTATTCTGTTGTTTTTTTAATCTTTAAACTTGTAGTAGTAGTAGTAGTAATTTATTTATTTTGGGTTTGGGGTCTCATCTTATTTGTTTAGTTTGTATTTCTCTGGGGTCATTGTTGCCATTTTAGTATTCTGTTCTCTCATTCATCTATTCGTCAATGGACAGAATGACAAGATGGAAAAATACTCACCTCAAAAAAGAGAACAAAAGGCAGTACTGACTGCCAGGTAATTAATAAGTATGGACATAAGTAAGATGTTGGAATAAGAGTTCATAATAAAGATTATAAGGATACTAGCTGGGCTTTAAAAAAAAGCACAGAAGTCACTAAAGAATCCCTTTCTGGAGAAATAAATGAGTGAAAATCTAATCAAGGAAAACCAAAAGGTTATTAATGAGATGCTATAAAAATGGAGACTCTGAATGCTAGGATAAATGAAACAGAAGAGAAAATTAGTGATGTGGAAGATAAAATGATGGAGAATAAAACAGCTGAGAGAAAAAAAAAAGATAAACAGCTACTGGATCATGAGGGAAGAATCCAAGAGATAAATGATACCATAAAGCAAGACTACATTAGAATAACTGAGATCCCCAAAGAAAAGGAAAGAGGGAGAAGGGCATAGAGTTATTGTAGCAAATAATAAGGGAGAACTTCCTTAACACGGGGAAGGAAAAAGTCCTCAAAGTCCAAGAGGCACAGGGAAGCTCCCTCAAAATCAATAAAAACATCCTGACATATAGTGATGAAATGTGCTAATCTGAGAGACAAAAGAAAATCCTGAAAACAGCTTGGGACAAGAGGTACATAAACTAAAAGAGTAGAAATATTAGACTGTCAGCAGACCTATCCACAGAGATCTTGCAGGCCAGGAAGGACTGGCATTATATATTCAAGGTGTTAAGTGAGAAAACTATGCAGCCAAGAATATATTATCCAGCTAGGATGTCATTCAAAATAGGAGAGAAAAAAAGCTTCCAGGATAAGCATAAACTAAAAGAATTTGTTATTGTAAACCAGCCCTACAAGAATTATTAAAAAGGGATTATTTGGGGCGCCTGGGTGGCTCAGTTGGTTGGACGACTGCCTTCGGCTCAGGTCATGATCCTGGAGTCCCGGGATCGAGTCCCGCATCGGACTCCCAGCTCCATGGGGAGTCTGCTTCTCTCTCTGACCTTCTCCTCGTTCATGTTCTCTCTCACTGTCTCTCTCTCAAGTAAATAAATAAAATATTAAAAAAAAGGGATTATTTAAGCAAAAAGAGAGCCCCAAAATGACAGACCAGGAAGGAAAAGAGAAAATATATAGAAAGAGTGACTTTATAGGTCATACAATGGCACTAAATTCATATCTTTCGATAGTTACTCTGAATGTAAGTGAGTTAAATGCCCCCAATCAAAAGACAGGTTATTAGACTGGATAAGGAAGCAAGACCCATCAATATGCTGTTGTCAAGAGCCCCATTTTAGACCCAGTGATACCCCAGATCGAAAGTAAGTTAGTGGAAAACCATTTATTTTGCTAACGGACCTAATGAATCAGAAAAGACAATGATTATCCAATGGAATGATGAAAAAGAAAACCAAAGCTGGTGGCATCACAATTCTGGACTTCAAGTTCTATTATAAAGCTGCAATCTTCAAGACAGTATGGTACTGACACGAAAACAGATGCAGAGATCAATGGGACAGAATCGAGGACCCAGAAATTGACCCTCACCTCTATGGTCAACTAGTCTTCGACAAAGCTTGAAAGAATATTCAATGGTAAAAAGACAGTCTCTTCAAAAATGGTGTTAGGAAAACTGGACATCCACATGTAGAAGAATGAAAGTGGACCATTTCGTTGCACAATACACAAAAATAAACTAAAAATGGATGAAAAACCTTAATGTGAGACAGGAATCCATCAGAGTCCTAAAGAACAGAGACAGCAACCTTTGTGACCTTTGCTGCAACAGCTTCTTCCTAGACACATCTCCAAAGGCAATTTAATCAAAGGCAAAAATGATTTATTGGGACTTCATCAAGATTAAAGCCTTTTGTACAGCAAAGAAAACAGTGAACAAAAGCAGAAGACAGCTGACAGAATGAGAGATGATATCTGCAAATGTCTTATCACAGAAAGGGCTAGCATGCAAAGTCTATAGAGAACTTATCAAACTCAACATCCAAAGAAATAATAACAACAACAACAACAATAATAATAATCTAGTCAAGAAATGGGCAGAAGACAAGAACAGACATTTCTCCAAAGAATACAGACAAATTGGTAAAAGGAACTCTTGTTTTTTTGGGATGTTTTTGATTAGTGCTTCAATTTCTTACTGGCTATTGTTTTATTCAGATGGTATATTTCTTCCTGCTTCAGTCATGGTAGTTTTCAAGTTCCTCTTCCTAGTCTTTTGAAGGGTGGTTGAGGTAATGAAGAGAATCCAAAATATCAACCATGATCCAAGCAAAATGCACCTACAAAAAAAATCCAAAGTGGTTGAAGCTACCACAGAAATGTCATCAAAGCCAAAATGATATAAAACAATAAAAAAGAAAAAAAGGAAAGAAAAAAAAGGGGGGCAGGGAGAGAGATTGTAATTTCTCAGGGTGGACACAGCAGGATGATCTGCCTCTTCCTGCTTGACTTTTTGTCTGTGTGTTAGAAGACACTGTATCCGGGGCGCCTGGGTGGCTCAGTGGGTTAAGCCGCTGCCTTCGGCTCAGGTCATGATCTCAGGGTCCTGGGATCGAGTCCCGCATCGGGCTCTCTGCTCAGCAGGGAGCTTGCTTCTCTCTCTCTCTCTCTGCCTGCCTCTCCATCTACTTGTGATTTCTCTCTGTCAAATAAATAAATAAAATCTTTAAAAAAAAAAAAGACACTGTATCCCAAAATTGCAAAGAAATCAGAACTTACATATATATTAAGATAAAATTGAATAGAGTGAAAATGGGCTAATATGGGGTATAAATCTATAAAACGTATATGTGAAAAAGAAAATGATAATTAAGAAGCAACTTAAAGAGGCGCCTGGGTGGCTCAGTGGGTTAAGCCGCTGCCTTCGGCTCAGGTCATGATCTTAGGGTCCTGGGATCGAGTTCCGCATTGGGCTCTCTGCTCAGCAGGGAGCCTGCTTCCCTCTCTCTCTCTGTGCCTGCCTCTCTGTCTACTTGTGATTTCTCTCTGTCAAATAAATAAATAAAATCTTTAAAAAAAAGCAACTTAAAAACATAGGTTGGGAAATACAAATCTATTTGAAATGAAATAAGTGTTTAAAAAAAAAGAGAGAATAAGAAAAGAAACTAGAAAAAATGTAAAATTTTAGCCTTAAGTATAAGCCCATCATGAGGCAACACCTTGAGCTCCTTATATTATTTTCTTCTGGCCCTGGAGTTTTACAGTCCTGTGTGAAGCTTATTCACCTGTTCTTCCAGCCTAGCTTCTGGAGGAGGGGCCTGCTGCACTGCTTTTCAGGCGTCTTTGCCTGGATGGAGTTGTCCCATCTCTAGTCAGGGGGGTAGATTTAATGTGACCTGGTTGTCTGTGTGGCTTTTGTTCCCTGGTGTCTTTCTGCTTCTCTTTATAGGGTCAGAGCAAACATGGCTGTAAGAGAATCTCCTGCCCAGAGCAGCAATGTCTCAGTCGGCCCCCCTCAACAGATCCTGTAGGTAAATCCACCTCCACTTCTGCCTGTACTGAACTCCACCAACTTGTGCATCTTCTGGGGGAGGGATCCATTGCATTAATTTTTCAAATATCTTTGTCCCAGGTGGAATTGCTCCACCCTTCTCTGGGGCCAGGCTAAGTAATCTGCTCCAGTTTGCTTTATGTGGCTTTTGTTCCCTGAAGTCTTTCCAAGCAGCTTTAGAAGAGGATATTGAAAATGGCAACCTCCCAATCTCTGGCCCCAGAGCCAAAAGATCAGGGCCCCACTCCCCTGTGATCCATCAGAGAAAAGCAATCAGTCACTCCTATCTTCCTGCTATCTGGCTTCACTCCATGCTCACTCAGCCTGTGACCCAGCATTTCTATCTCAGGTACATGACCCTGTTTGGAGTCTCCAAACCCAGCAGACTCCTATGTTGCACCTCTGCTCTGCTTCTCCTGAGGAAATAAGGAAGCTCTCCCCAGTTATTCTGCTTGTTGTCCCCTGCTTATAGAGCAGGGGTCTAACTGAGCCACAGTTCACAGTTTATGGCAACCCTGAGCTGAAAGCCCACTCCTGTGCTCACTCTTTGTGGCCAGCTTCCTCACTCCAATACATGGGAGCTCTATTGCACTCAGGCAAACTGGTCTTCCTGTGACCCTGGGGATTCTGAGAATACTGTCCCAGTGAGGGTTACATGTCCTGCTTAGCTGTCTGAGTGATGCACTAGAGCAAACATCTACAAAGTTTTGATTTTGTGCTCCCCTAATATATCACTTGCTAGTACCCAGCTGATGGAGGCTCCCTCACCTGTGGTCTATCTTCCCATATATCATCTCAGATTCACTTCTCTGCACTTCCTACCTTGTGGAAAATTCTCACCTGTCTATTTGTAGAATTGCAGCTATTCTTTTCTTTGATCTCAAGTTGAGTTTGTAGGTGTTGAGAATGGTTTGATAGCTATCTAGCTGAATTCTTGGACCAAATGAAATTAAGGTCCTCTACTCCTCAGTCATCTTTGATTCCTTTCTGTTTGACAATAATTTTAGATTTAAGAGAGAATGTACATCTTAATAGAATTCATTAGTTTGAAAGTTACTCAAATTTAATCAATTTTCCACCTGAGTTTCCTATGTGGGGTGGAACAAAGGAAGCTCTTTAAAGTGTTTGAACTGTATATCCAGAACTTTATCTGATCTACTGATTTTGAGTAGTGAACAAATTGGTCTGGGCTAAAAGTAAATGGAGATACAGAAATAAAAATGCCAGAAGGCTATTTCAGAATGCTGTCTCAGGATGCAGTAAACTATGAGTAAAAGGTAAGCATCCCTTGTGCATATATAGAAGAAGAATGCTAGAGTGCATTTTTTGAGGATTTGAGATGACCTTCTTGAAAACTTTATTTTTCCCTTCATGTAAATATTTTTTTTAATCACACAAGTAAAAACTGATTTTTTTTTAAAGATTTTATTTATTTGTCAGAGAGAGCGAGCGAGAGCGAGCACAGGCAGACAGAGTGGAAGGCAGAGTCAGACGGAGAAGCAGGCTCCCTGCGGAGCAAGGAGCCCGACATGGGACTTGAACCCAGGACGCTGGGATCATGACCTGAGCCGAAGGCAGCTGCTTAACCAACTGAGCCAACCAGGCGTCCCAAAAACTGATTTTTTTTTTAAATTTCTGGTAGCATAGGTATATTTAGAATAAATCTTTGAAGATCTCCTTTGCTGACATTTTTGTCAGTTTTTCTCCCGTTTTCTTGTAGGTAGCCACTGCTTATTATTTGAGGTTAGTATTATTCCTGTCCTTTTTCTATGTATGGTGCATAAACAATAAATTTTGGAGCAGTGGAAAAAAATACTTTCGTAAATATGCATGTGTTCATATATGTTTGTATATATAAACTCTGTGACTTTCTTTTCTTTTGAAACTATACCTGAACACATTACAAGTATAGATATTTATTAACATAAAAGATATATTCCATATAATAAATAACATAACAAACATTCAATGATGTTGAAATTATATAAATGAGTTCTATCAGAAGCATTATGTACTTACTACCATGCTGGGTTATATGTGAGGAGATTAATATAGATTGAAATATAAAGCTTTGCAAAAGTGAGGTTTGGCTAGGACCTTGAAGTATTGTCAACCATAAGAAAGTGGAAGTTAAGAATCATGACATTTCATGTTGAAGGTGGCAGCATGAAAAAAACACAAGAATAAGGATGTCAAATAGGAAGAGAATATATAGCTAAGCAGAAAAGGGAGAGATAGGGTTGCACAGGATAATAAGACTAAGCTGTCTGGTCTTGATGCAGAAGTCAATGTGGGGTATGTTTATGCTTGCAGGTACATTAAGAAATGCATCCTGATGGTACCAAATAAATTTGACTTCACATTTGGAATCCTTGATTCTAAGGAAATAGTGATGTGGCAGCTGCAATAATTCATAGATAGGTTTTGGGACATTTAGGGGTAGCATAGTGGGAATAGAGAAGGGGAAATTAATCTGAGGCATTTTCAGAGGAATAAGGGAAATTATTTAGTGACAAGTCTGATAGAGGGATTAAGGAAAAATAATTAATCAAAGACAAGCCCAGAGTTTTATGTTTCAAAATAATCATCATCTTAGATATCAAAAAGCAGAAAATGAGTCTGGCATGAGCAAGAATGGGAGGAGTAGAGAGGCAATTTGATTTACATAATGAAGAATAACTAAAATGTTTACTCTAAGCAGAAAATGAAAAATGAAGTTCACTTTTTAAATACATAAAAGATTATCTTAATCATCTGCCTTACTGTCCCCTAGACACTTATACCAAAATATCAGAGTTCCACATTTAATGACAAGACAGTGTTTGGTGTAAAAAGAACTGTGTCATGAAAGGTCTTGAAATCTTATTATTCCACTGTTATTCATCTATGCCTTGATAGACTTGTCACAGCCCTTAATATGTTGGGGGCCCCAAAAGAGTGTCCTAAGTCACTGTATCTCAAGTGTGTATCTAGACTAGGGATACCCTTTGTTATAGCACATTAAGTAATAGCACAGGCAACTGGTGACTTCTCAGGCAGATGGTATAATGCCTGGTTGACAGTGAAGAAAATCTTTATAGAGAGATTTCCATTATATTGTGAGATGTGAGGAGAGCCCTTCAGACTTGGGCCTCTGGGGATAGTCCATCCTGGAATGGATGAGAAAAGAAAAGATGAAAAAAAAATGTTTGTTGTTTTTATCCTTCCCTCCCCAGTGGTCACCCAAAAATGTTCTATCAGCCAAGAAACACACATTGAATTGGAATCTTTAGTTAAAATCCAAAGGTGTGCCAGACATAGCCATTTTCAAATTCAAGTGTTACATCTGTTGTAAAATAAGGCAATTTGTCACTGAATTGAGGTGAACTGCTTCAGACCTTTTGAGCAGATAAGACACACATGTACAATCTTACCCACTCCTCTTATTTTCAAAATACTGTGATCCATGTCTAGAATATTGTTTTGGAAAAACGGCATTCAGACTTTTTGAGCAAAGCACCGAGCAGATCTCAACAGTAACAAAAATGACCTAACCAAAACACAAAACCAAGCCATTCCATTGTTCTAATTTTGGTAATGTTAATAAGATATGAACTCTGAACTGCAGGTGGTTGAGTTATAGTGCTAGGTAACTTTGCTTTTTATATATAAGATTGGCCCTTTGGGGTTAATTTTGCATTTTTCTTAAATCCTTCATTTTGAGCAAGTAGAAGGTTAGGTCTACTTGATCTGAAATTGAAAGGTTGATGAGACTGTTACAGGTGTACACATTGTTTGGTATTCTTTTGTACCAATCCACATAGGTATACAACTACACTGTTACAGCTAAAAAATGACAGCATGAAATATAGCAGCCATTTTTCTCTCAAGAAGAGGAGCTTATAAATTTACTTGGTTCCTAGGATCTTCTACTTCAGCAATACATCAAACCGCTCAGGACCATCAGTCTGAATCAATTACAAACTACTCACAAAATAACTTACTTTGAAAAGCTTTGATTTGTTACCAGAGTTTGTTACATTTCTCTTCAATTTAAAAAGTATGAAAGCAGGGACACCTGGGTGGCTCAGTTGGTTAAGCAGCTGCCTTCAGCTCAGGTCATGATCCCAGCATCCTGGGATCGAGTCCCACATCGGGCTCCTTGCTCCGCAGGGAGCCTGCTTCTCCCTCTGACTCTGCCTTCCACTCTGTCTACCTATGCTCGCTCTCGCTTGCTCTCTCTCTGACAAATAAATAATAAATAAAATCTTTAAAAAAAAGTATGAAAGCAAAAAAGTAATAATGTGACAGTGATAGTGAAATGTAACTTTTATTGAGATTGATGAGAACCTATTTGTTACAATATTTGCTTTTAATAATTTAATTTTTCAAACACTGCAGAGAAACCCAAGAATATTTGATTATGAAGCTTCTACAATTTGTATAACTTTAGCTTTAACTGGCTCCTGATCTTTCAAATATACTTATATTAATTCTTATAATTATCCCATTGAAAGTATAGCTTTAGCTCTAAAATTTCTTAATTGTACCTTTGCATTTGATTAACACATTACTTATAAGTAAATAAGCATATACCAATCAGTTATGGAAATAATATGAGGAATTAGAGCTCCTTTTTGCAAAATCTAAGTGAATTATTGAGGGCTGGACTCTAATGCTCACCTTGATAGAAATTTTTGGAAAGTTTCCTTTCACTAGTAGCATTCAGGTACAGCTGTGACCATTTGAAAAATAATATGAGTTATTTATAAGACATAATGGCTGAAAATGGAAATTTTTTAAAAATCCCATATTTAGTGAAGTTCTTCATGAATGTCACTAAATTAACCTGTTTAGGCTTAATTGCATTTCTTAAATATCAAAATATCTATAAAGAATACAGACTAATTTAAAAGTGAATAGGATGTTGGTACTTAAATGCACAATATTAAGAACTATTTTTTAAAATATATAAAACACTGGCTGTACATTTTATTTTATTTTATTAATTTATTTGAGAGAGAGAGATAACAAGAGAGAGAGCATGAGCAGGAGGGAGAGAAAGAAGCAGTCTCCCCACTGATCAGGGAGCCCAATGTGGGGCTCAATCCCAGCACCCTGGGATCATGACATGAACTGAAGGCGGCCACTTAGCCAGCTGAGCCCACCCAGACTCCCCTATTTTATCTTTAAATATTTATTTTAGAGAGAGCGAAAACATGATTGGAAGGGGCAGAGGAAGAAGGAGAGAGAATCTCAAGCAGACTCCACACAGAATGGGGACCCTGAAGCAGGGCTCAATCTCACAACCTTGAGATCATGGACTGAGCTTAAAGCAAGAGTCAGAAGCTTAAGGAACTGTGCCACCCAGGGGTCCTGTGGCTGTACATTTTATTTTATGTATTGATGTATTTATTTGAGAGAGAAAGGGAGTGAGCACATGGATGGTGAGAGAAAAAGAGGGAGAGAATCACCAAGAAGACTTCCTGCTGAATGCAGAGCTCCACCCCAGGGCTCTCTAGCCCACCATCCATGAGATCACAACCCAAGCTGAAACAAAGAATCTGATGCTCAACCCAGTGAGATACCCAGCCAAGGCTATACATTTTAAATCATAACTATCCTATAGTAACAAACAATATTTGGTTGCATTTGAAAATGTTAATATCAAAATCCTATGTGTTCACAAAATATGCCTCCAATGAGGCAATAAACAGACTTACTTGTCATTTCTGCTTCATTAAGATCTTATATAAAACCCTCTGTAGGAATTCTTCAGAATGCTTTCTTTGCTCTAGTGTGGAAGCCTGAAGAATGAATCGTTTCCCATGATATTTTGCAGGGCACAGATCCTATACATGATTCTTGTTTCCAGTTGGCCATTTTTATCTGGGCATTGAATTGGACAACTCTTTTGGAAGTTAACTTAGTATTTAGCCATAATTACTTCTGCTGATGGTTACTGCTATCCATAGACAAAGAGATTCTACCATTTTCACAATGTTCCTTACTTTTTACTATGAAATTCAACGATTCAAGATAGTACTGGCAGACTTATTAGAAAAATAAAGTTGTCTACAGAAAGGTCTGTGTATTTCTTGACTGTTTTTCATATACTTAAAATAGTTTAAAGTTCCAAACCCAGCTAAAGTATATTTGTACCATGTATTTTCTTCAAGTAAAAGGGTAATATCTTGGAGAGTTCACGGCACACAGAGAAATACCAGTGATGTGGTGATGGATGAAATGTGTCCTAATTTTCAAAAAGGAGCAAGCAGATTTCATGTTCATTACCAAATTTTAGAATAAATTTATTAAGCAAAAAGCAGTGATTACTAGAACCAATGTGGAGTACTTAGGAACTATATGCCAAACTTACACAATTACTTTTTAAAAAATTATTTGTTTATAATAATAAGAATACTAAATATGAGCTCTATCCTCTTAAGTTTTTAAGGGCACAGGGGCACATGGGTGGCTCAGTGGGTTAAGCCTCTGCCTTTGGCTCAGATTATGATCTCAGGGTCCTGGGATCAAGCCCTACATCAGATTTTCTGCTCAGCTTGGAGCCTGCTTCCCCACCACCTCCCCACCCACACACCTGCCTGCCTCTCTGCCTACTTGTGATTTCTCTGTCAAATAAATAAATAAAATAAAATAAAAAGATTTTAATTAATTAATTAATTAATTGTTTTCCTTAAAAAATATTTATTTATTTGACAGACAGAAATCACAAGTAGACAGAGAGGCAGGCAGAGAGAGAAGGGAAAGCAGGCTCCCCGCCGAGCAGAGAGCCCAATGCAGGGCTCGATCCCAGGACCCTGGGATCATAACCTGAGCCGAAGGCAGAGGCTTTAACCCACTGAGCCACCCAGGCATCCCAAATAAATAATATCTTTTAAAAAATTTTTAAGTGCACAATACACTCTTGTTGACTATAGGTAAAATATTGGACAGCAAATCTCTAAAACTTCCTCATCTTGCCTAATTGATATTGTATTTCCATTTGACTCTATTAGTTAACTCTTATAAGTTGAATCATGCAGTATTTATCTTTCTGTTACTGTTTATTTTACTTAATGACCTCACACTTCATCCATGTTGTTGCATATTGAATAATTTCCTTCTTTATTTAGCCCAAATAATATTCCATTGTAAATATATACCACATTTTTCTTATCCATTCATCTGTTGGTATAAAGTTAAGTTGTTTCCACCTCTTGATTATTGTGAATAATGCTGCAACATGACAGTTTTAAATCTGGATTTTAATTTTTTTTTGAAAAATACTCAGAAGTGGATCATATTGTACTCCTACTTGTAATTTTCTGAGGAAACTCTATGACAGTTTTCATAGAGTTTAAAACATTTTACATTCCCAAGAAGTGTACCAGAATTCCAATTTCTCCACATTGTTGCCAACACTTACTCCCTTTTATTCTGACCAATAGCCATCCTGACAAGCATGAAGTTTTACTGTTGATTACTGATGTTCAGCATTATTTCACATACTCATTGGCCATTTATATGTCTTCTTTGGAGTAATGGCTATTAAACTTCTTAGTTCATTTTTCATTTATTTTTTTTCTTAGGCAATTTTTAAAAACTGTACTGTTTGTTTTGTTTGTTTGCTGTTGTGTTATATGAGTTCCTTATATGTTTTATTATAAACCTCTTATTAGATATGTGGTATGCAAATATTTTCTCCTATTCTATAGGTTACCTTTTATTCTGTTCATTGCGTCCCTTGCTGTTCAAAAGCTTTTTAGTTTGATGTAGTTCCTTTTGTCTATTTTTTTCCTGTGTTTTTTGTCATATTCATGAAATCATTGTCAAGATCAAGGTTTTATCAACTTGATCTCACATTTTTAAATTTTTTTTAAATGTATTCATTTGACACAGACAGAGGGAGCACAAGCAGGGGGAGAGGCAGAAGGAAAGAGAGAAGCAGACTCTCCACTGAGCTGGGAGCCTGACACAGGGCTCAATCCCGGGACCTGGAGATCATGACTTGAACTGAAAGCAGACATTTGACCATTTTAACCACCCAGGTGCCCCTTCTCATGTTTTATCATAGGAGTTTTACAGTTTCAGGTCTTGTTTTAAGTCCTCAATCCATTTTTTTTTAATTTTTTATTTTTTTATAAACATGTATTTTTATCCCCAGGGGTACAGGTCTGTGAATCGCCAGGTTCACACACTTCACAGCACTCACCAAAGCACATACCCTCCCCAATGTCCATAACTCCACCCACCTTCTCCCAACCCCCCTTCCCCCAGCAACCCTCAGTTTGTTTTGTAAGATTAAGAGTCACTTATGGTTTGTCTCCTTCCCAATCCCATCTTGTTTCAAGGATTCTTCATTTTTATGGCATCTTCATTTAGATGCATACTTTCATAATCATTGGAACACGGGAAATAGAAACATGGAGAATAGATCTCCAGCTCTCAAACAGTTCCATCCAGACATGACTTGTGTCATTTCTACTCCTATTTTATTGGCCAAATCAAACTTCACAGCCTTGGCTAATGTCAAGGGACTGGGAGGACAATTACTCCATGTACCTGAAAGAAGGAGACCAGAAATAGTAGTGATTAGCATGAAGGTTTTCTCATGTTTCAATCATGGAAGACCTTGAACTTCAACTGAAGAGAGGGGACCTTACATGGTTAGCCAATGTACAGCCATAGAAGGTTGGATCATTGAGTGGTGGTATCAAGAATAAGGCTCTATTAAGAGCTGAAACAGGGATCTCTAATCCCACTAGGCCTGATTTCAATCTATGAATACCTAGAAATGTTAATGGTGTTTACGCCTGTGAGCACACAGCCTGTGTATCTAAGCATGTGCATTTAAGGTAAAGACCCATCTCATCTTTATATAAATAAAGATTAGCACATGTCTACCTGCCTGACTCTGCAGGTGAGAACTTTCTAGTCACATCCCCACCTCCAGCTACTCATTACTGCCCATACCTCCAGCACTGCCAAAAACATCTTCCAAACAGCTAGAGGTTCTACTTGCTGACTTTGCAAAAGCCCCTCTTAAATTCCTCTTTTCTTAGAAAGTAACTCAGGCCAAGTACTGAGAAGTTCACACCAGATGGGATGCATTTACAGAACCAGGGCCAGAGAACACCCATCTCTTCATGCACGGCCACAGACTGGGCAGAAAATATCCTCTGAAGCTTGCTTTTCACACCTGTCAGACGTAACAACTCTGCGTGTGCATGCACTTTGGGGAAAGAGACTTCCCTGATTAAGAAAATATTTTCAAACAAATACACCATTAAACTTTTTCTGTGCAGCAATGCCATTCCCTTCAACCTCGTGATCTTGAACCAAATCCAGAAAGATGTTCTCTAGTCATGTGTCTTTAAAAGAAAGTTGGAGCCTGGATCTGTCCATTCCCTATATAATTTATGAGAGAAATATGTTCTTACTACAATCACATGCCTTTTACAGTCCTTTCTTTTTCCAGGGCCTTCCTCTGGGGGGCTGCAATATTCGTTTTCAAGTTCAGGCCTCTCTTATTTGGAAGATATGAGGCTGTAGGTCGGGTTCCTGGAGAGGTGGGCTCTGAGATGGAAATAGCACTCAGGATGCCGAGTAGGGCACACTCAGAAGGGAAGGGAAAGAAGGGGTGTAAGATGGGGCAGAAGAAAAAACCAGGCTGCAGAAAAGGCTTCTGCTGACCCCACAGGGGGCTCAGAAGCTGGAAAGACCCTTTGGCGTTACCCACTTCACAAGACAAGCAGAGGACTTTCTGCAGCAAGCATCATTGGAGGCAGGCTACCCCAGAAAGGAGGAATGGCTTTGGGTGAGGCAACTCTCCCCACTGCAGGGCAATTTCCAGAGATAGTCAGAGACATCTCCTGCCACTGAAGAGCAAAATCATTCATTCCTGAAGGGACACGGAGGTGACACATTACAATATCCACTATGTATTTTGTATCCACAGCTAGAGTTCAAGTTAAGCAGGGTGATGTCATGGGGTGTCACTGGACCAAAGAATACCAGACAAAGATCAATGATCTTTGGTCAAGCAGAGGTGAGTCACTCATGCAATTGTTGAGGTACTGTACCCCAATAAAGATTAGGACTTCAGTCAAGCCTCTGATATTCGTGATCCTTCCCTAACCTCCATAAAACACACTCCCTAGCCACTTACAAGCAAGAGCAAGCTGCAATAGATTTGCCTCACCCTGACACTTACTTGTGCTCCCTTTCCTGAAAAGCTGATGTCGGCTAACAGAGTCCACTGCTCTAGACCACCCTGTGCCTTTAAATAGGGCCAGCTCTCCCATAGCCACCAACATGGACAATCACAAGTACTACAGCTCCTTTCACTTTGCTCAGGATCTTGCTCACGCTCCCAGATCTGAGCATTTGCCTGGCTTGAAGATTTCCTTCACCCTGCTGGCCTCTGGGAATAGCTGAAGGATTGTGAACTTCCCAGTTGGGGTTCTCATCCTCCATGCTTCTGGCTCACCATCACTCTCTTAATTCCTCATCCCCTAGACATGTTAGGGGACTTACGCATGCAAGCTCCAAGATACCTGGTATTGTGGCTTGAATCATGTACCCCCAAAATAACATGTTGAAGACCTACCCTCTAGTACCTAAAAGGTGACCTTATTGGGAAATAGGATCCCTTAACCTAACTACAAAGGTAGATTAAATGGTAGGTTAAAATGAGGTCATTAGGGCAAGCCTAATCCAATATGACTGGTATCTTTATAAAAAGGGGAAATTTGGTCATCCACCCAGGGAAGATGTCATGTTAACATGAAAGCAAAAGTCAGGATACTGTGTCTATAAGTGAAGGAATGACAAAGATTGGCAACAAACCATCAAAAGCTAGGGAAAAGGCACAGAAGAGATTCTCCCTCATATCAACCCTACTGGAACCCTGATCTTAAGACTTCTAGCTTCCAGGGGCACCTGAGTGGCTCAATGGGTTAAAGCCTCTGCCTTCGGCTCACGTCATGATCTCGGGGTCCTGGGATGGAGTCCCGCATTGGGCTCCCTGCTCAGCGGGGAGTCTGCTTCCTCCTCTCTCTCTGCCTGCCTCTCTGTCTACCTGTGATCTCTGTCTGTCAAATAAATAAATAAAACCTTAAAAAAAAAAAAAAA
>NC_081575.1:47407965-47422845 GCF_022355385.1 Mustela nigripes
TCCATCTTTTTCAAAGAAATGGAACAAATAATTCTAAAATTTATATGAAACCAGAAAAGACCTTGAATAGCCAAAGGGATATTGAAAAAGAAAGCCAAAGTTGGTGGCATCCTCAATCCATTTTAATTCATTTTTTTTTTTTTGTGCATGGTATAAGATAAGGTTTCACTTTCATTTTTATGTGTGACTATCCAGTTTTCCCAACATCATTTGCTGAAGATACTATCCTTTTCCCATTGTGTATTCTGGGGGCAAAGATCGTTTGACAAAAGATATGTGGATTTATTTTTGGTCTGTTTCATTGGTCTGTGTGTCTGTCTTTATGCCAGTATCATATTGTTTTCTTTGTTGTAGACTTTTTGAATATTTTGAAATCAGGAAGTGATACTCTTCCACATTACTCTTCTTTCTCAAGATTGATTTGGCTATTCATGCTCTTTTGTGGTTTGATATGACTTTTACAATTATTTTTTTTCTATTTATGTAAAAAATACCATTGTGGTTTTGGTAAAGATTGCATTGAATCTGTAGATTTCTTTGGATCGTATGAACATTTACACCATATTATGTCTTCCAGTTCATGAACACAGGATGACTTTTCATTTTTTGTGTGTTTAATTTATTCCATCAGTGTGTTCTAATTTTTAGTACTCAGGGCTTTCATTTCCTTAGTTAAGTTCATTCTTAAGTATTTTATTATTGTCATGTTATTTTAAATGGCATTTTCTTAATTTACATTTCTGATAGCTTGTTAGTGTATAAAATGCAACTAATTTTTGGTTGTTGATTTTGTATCATGACACAACTGGATTTATTTGTTCTTACAATTTTTAATAGCCTTTTTAGGATTTTCTTAAATGAGATTGTGTCACATACAAACAGGGATAATTTCACCCCTTCCTTTCTGATTTAGATGCCTTTTTTTCTTTTTCTTTTTCTTTCCTAATTGCACTGGATAGCTCTTTCAGTATTATTTTTAAATATATGTGGCAGGAATGATCGTCCTTGGGTTTTTTTTTTTTTTCTGATCTTACACAAAATATTTGTCTGCATTAGGCAGACATTTGGTTAATTTTGATTTCATAAAATGAATCTAAATGCTTCAGTGTTTTGGAAGAATTGGAAGAGGATTGACATGAATTCCTTTTCAAATGTTTGGGAGAATTTACCAGTGAAGACATTGGATCTGGGCTTTTCTTTGTTTTGGGGCACTTGATTACTAACTCAATCTCCATGCTGGTTATAAGTTTATTCCAGATTTCTATTTTTTCATGATTCAGACTTGGTAGGTTGTATGGTTCTGTGAATTTATTAATTTCTTCTAGATTATTCAAACTGTTTGCATATAACTGTTCATAGTAGTCTCTTATGATTCTTTTATTTCCATGGAATCAATTGTAATATTTGTTTTTTAATACCTGATTTTATTTAAATCTATCTTATTGGAGCACCTAGGTGACTAAGTCAGTTAAGTGTCTGCTTTCAGTTCAGTTCATGATCCAGGGTCCTGGGACAGAGCTCCATGTCCAGCTCCCTGCTCATCAGAGTGTCTGTTTCTCCCTCTCCCTCTGTTGTGTCTCACCCCCAACCTCCACTCATGCTCTCTCTCTCTCTCTAAAATAAATAAATAAAATCTTTAAAAACAAACAAATAAATCTCTCCAATTTACTTAGTCTAGCTAAAGTTTTTTCAATTACATCTTTTCAAAAACCAACTTTTAGGAGGGTATGTGTATGGTGAGTGCTGTGAAGTGTTTAAACCTGGTGATTCACAGACCTGTACCCCGGGGGATAAAAATATATTATATGTTTATAAAAAAATTAAAAATCAAAAATTAAAAAAAAAGACTTTTAGTTTTATTGATTTTTTCTGTTATGTTTCCATTCTCTATTTTATTAATTTCTGCTTTCATTTTTCTTATATCCTTTTTTGGTAAATTTGGGCTTAATTTGTTTTTAACTTTTCAAGCTCCTTGTAGTATAATGTTAGATTGTCTATTTAAGATCTTTTTTTTTCTTTTGCAATGTAGATGTTTATTGTTAAAAACCTCTCTCTTAACACTGCCTTTGCTTTATTCTATAAGTTTTAGTATGTTCTGTTTCAATTAATTTGTCTTGAAATCATACTCTTTTCAATTTTTTTATGTGACTGGTTGTTGTTTACTTTCCATATATTTGTGAATTTTTCAGTTTTCCTCCCATTATTGATTTCCAGTTTCATATTTTGTGGTCAAAAAAGATACTAGACATTATTGCAATTTTGTTGAATTTATTAAGCCTTGTTTTGTGACCCTAACATGTGATTTATCTTGAATGTATTCTGTGTGTGTTTCAGAAGAATATGTAGTCTGCTCTTGTTAGATGGAATGATCTGCATATGTCTGTCAGCTCCATTTGTTCTATAATGTTATTTAAGTCCTCTATTTCCTTATTGACTTTCTGTCTAGATGCTCTTTCCACTATTGAGAGTAGGGTTTTGAATTCTCCTACTGCTTGTATTGTTGTCCACTTTTCCCTTCAGTTGTGTCAGCATTTGCTTTAAATATTTAGATATTCTGATGTGGGGTGCATATATATTTCTAATTGTGATACTTCTTAGTGGATTGACACTAACATCCTTATATAAAGTTCTTGTCTCTTGTCACACTTTGTTTTCTTTTAGTCTGGTATAATTTTTTTTAAATATTTTATTTATTTGTCAGTGAGAGAGAGAAAGAGAGCACAAGCAGGGGGAGCAGCAGGCAGAGGGAAAAGCAGGCTCCCCACTGAGCAAGAAGTCTGATGTGGACTCAATCCCAGGACCCTGGAATCATGACCTGAGCAGAGGCTTAACTAACTGAGCCACCCAGGTTTCCATATATATTTTTTTAATCCAATCAGCCATCCCATGCCTTTTGTTTGGAGAATGTAATCCATTTACATTGAAAGTAAACATCAATGGAAGGATTTGTATTGTTAGTCCTGTAATTCTTTTATCTGTCTTTTTTGGTCCTGCTGTCTTCCTTTGCATTTTGCTGTCTTTTTTTTTTTTTTTTTGTATTGGCATGTTTTTTTCTCTTTTTCTTTTATGTACTTTCTACATATATTTTGTTTTGTGAACCTTGAGAACTACATAAAATGTCTTATAGTTGTCACAGTTTATTCTAATCTGATAACTTCAATCACATATAAAATCTCTATCTTATCTACCCCAACACATTTTATGTTTTTATTGTCAAAATTTGTATCTATTTATAATATGTATCTTTTCACATATTTTTAGTTATAGTCATAGTTTGTCTTTTTTTTAAAGATTTTATTTATTCATCAGAGAGACAGCACAAGCAGAAGGAGCAGCAGGTAGAGGGAAAGCAGGCTCCCCACAGAGCAAGGAGACCAATTCGGGACTTGATCCCAGAACTCCGGGATCATGACTTGGGCTGAAGGTGTGCACTTAACCAACTGAGCCACCCAGGCATCCCCATAGTTTGTCTTTTAACTTTAATATTGAAATTAACAGTGATTTACCTACCACCATTCATTAATACAGTGTTCTGTATTTGCCTGTATATTTAACCTTAACCAATGAGTTTTATATTTTCTTCTGTGATCAGGTGACTGTTTTGCTTCTTTTTGTTCAACTTGTAGAACTCCCTAAGATATCTTATGAGGCATGTCTAATTGTAATAAACTGTCTCAGCTTTTGTTTCTTTTTCTCTGCTCCATGTTTGAAGGGCAGTTTTTCCAGATATAGGTATGGAATAGTTCTGGATATAGTTTTAGGGTAGAATATTTTTTTCTTTCAGCACTTTTAATATATCACTCCACTCCCTTTTATTCTGCATAGTTTCTGCTAAAAATTTCACTCATAGTCTTAGGAGGGCCCCCTTGTATGTATTGAGTCACTTTTCTCTTGCTGTTTTCAATTTTCTCTCTTTTTTGTCTGACTTCTGACAATTTAGTGGCATTGTGTTTAGTGAAAATTTCTTTCAATTCATCTTATTTGGTGTCTTTGGCCTTCTTGAAAATAGATGCCCATTTTGTTCCCCAGATTTAGGGAGTTTACAGTCATTTTTCTTTTATTAAAAATCTCTTCTAGCTTTATTGTGAAATAATTGACATGCATCACTACGTTTAAAGCATACATCATTGTATTTGATTTACAAATGTTGTGAAATGAATACAATAGGTTCAACTAACATACATCTTCTCATATGGATAAAATCAAAAGTAAAGAATAAAGGAAAAAAAAACATCCTTGTGATGAGATTCTTAGAATCTGTTCTCAACTTTTCTATATATCATACAGTAGTGTTAGCTATAGTCATCATGGTGTACATGAAATTCCTCACACTTATTTGTAACTGGAAGTTTGTATCTTTTGACCACATTCTTCCAATTCCTCCTCCCCAAATCTTTTGCTTCTGTAACTGTAAGTCTAATCTTTTTTTTCTATAGTTTGTTTAGATTCTGCATAAAAAAGGCCATAAAGTATTTGCCTATCTCTGATGTATATCACTTATAATGTCTTCAAGGTCTATCCATGTTGTCACAAATACTAGTATTGCCTAATTTCTTATGATTAGATAATATACACTGTGTATATATATATTTTCAGTCATAAAAGGAAGATATGAGATATATACTTATACATACATTATATATGTGTACATATATAATGTGTATATCTAAAATATATAATGTATATCTAAAATATATAATGTATATATAATATATATAATGCATATATATAATGTATATATCTCACAACTTCCTTATCCATTCATCCAGGATATTTGACAATGGAGAAAAGATAGTCTCTTCAATAAATGGTTCTGGGATAATTGTATATTTACATGTAAAATAATGAAACTTGTCCCATATCTTATATCACTCATAAAAATGAACTCAAAATGAAAAAAAAAAAAAGACTTAAATGTAAGACCTGAAACTAGGACCTATCCAGCTCATTGTTTAGGGATCTGAGTAAGGCCTGAGTGTGCACTCAATTCCCTGGGCAGGTGAGTCTACCAGTCTTGCTTTGCAGACTATAGAAGCCATGGATTGTGCTCTCTGTCATCATAGAGGTGCTGAATGGGCTATGCTACTTCCTGTATTCTCTGGTTAGGTTCCCCGCTTAGACAGGTTGAAGGCTGTATTCAGTGCTAATAGAGCCAAGGATTAAATTTCCTGTCCAGGCATAGCAAAAGAATAAAATTCCCTTATCTTAATTCAAGCCAACCTGAAAGTTACCTGGCTGAACAGGGTTACTGGCTTTGCCTTGACAACTATGAGTTTTGTCTTCCCTTCTCTCAGCTTGAGTGTGGCTAGACCACATAGCTTTCAGGTGTTTTCATTATCCCTTTTGGTCAGATTGGACCAGAAGACACTCTCCACAGAGGGTGGGATTATTTCTCAGCAGTCTTACCTGGACAGGAGGGTGATGGACCACTCTAGCCTACTCTCAGTTTTTCAAATAAGATCTCTGGTTGAGAGGCGCTAGGAGCTACCTTCAATCTCATCTATGAATGAACACCCCTTCCTGTGCATAGCACAGGAATCTTCCACTCCCAGTACTGGCTTTGCTCTGGGAGCAATCAGTTATATAGCTTCTAGGAGTTGTTATCAGCACTTCTGATAGATAAGATTGGAAGGTACATTTCATAGTGGTTGGGGCTGTGACTCAGCAAGTTGCTTGAGCATGGACAAACCAAGTTCTAGGGCAAGGAAAACTCCTCATTTGAGGATATCAGTCAAGCGGATCTGCACCTAACTGAGATCCCTGATTAGAGTGTGCCCTTGACTTGGTTCAGCAGGTGAATAAAACTTCTGGTTGTGATTACTACTTAGGCACTGCAGGTATGGACTTGAAGTGCCAAGATCCATCTGCTGATTGTTGCAAACCCCTTCTTGATTCTTCATCACAGATTCTCAGTGGCTGGCCCCTATATATTCTCCTGAAATCCTTATGGTGTAATGTGAGAGTAGGGGCTTCCACAAAGTAAGTCAGACTGCTGGGGGAAACTGGCTATACACCACCTAAAGGGAAGTTGAGAGCTGGGATTTTTCATCTGCTTATTCTGTACTGAACAGTGGGTGGAGGTATGGATTCTATCAGGTGAATCTGTCAGATTTTCTGGACTGACATGTTAGAATCCAGATCTTTGGGGAGCTTTCATGGAAGTTTGGACATCTTATATGTAAACTAACTCTTTCCCTCCCAGGGAGAAACTTGGTACCAGCAGATCTCTTCCTGATCATTTGTCACAATCCTGAGAACAGGGATTTTGGTGAGAGAGTATCCTGAATCTCCTTATTGGCTTCAGTGAGTCTAATTTCATGTTTACTTGGAAGTATGGGAGACTTTCAGTTAGTTTCTGGATTTCTCATGAAGGGAACTTGTCCATGAATTGTTGCTGAATAGGTGTGTTTGTAGGGGGAAAAGAGGGTCCAGGGCTTCCTCTTCACCATCTTGCTGATGTCACGCCACACATTATTTCATTTTATGGTAGGCTTGCTAGACTTATATTTATCCTTGATTTTTGGAATTCATTGGACAAATTTTTGTTGTTACAACCTAGTGGGGAAAAAATGAGGTACATAGGCTGAATAATGTTGATTGGATTACTCTACTCAAAAATAATAAATAGATTGTTGACAATCTGAAGGCCAAACTCTACTTTTTAAATTTTATTTATTTATTTGTGTGTGTGTGTGTGCATGTGAGAGAGAGAGAGAGAGAGAGACCAAGAGAGAGCACAAGCTGCGGAAGTGGCAGGCAGAGAGAGAAGCAGGATCCCTACTGAGCAAGGGGCCCAATGTGGGACTCATCCCAGGACCTTAGAATCACGACTTGAATTGAAACCAGACAATTAACTGACTGAGTCACCCAGGCATCCCTGAAGGTCAAATTTTAAAAATATGTCCCAAAACTTTGTTTTGACTTTTTCAAGTTGAATTTTAAAAGTAAATACCTAAATACAAACATTTAAATTATGCTTATATGGATAGTTAGTATTGTGGATATTGGAAGTGAGCATTTGGGTGTCATATTTTAGGAAAAACTTGAACTCAGGGGAAGATGAGAAACATGCTGGTAAAAAAGGAACATTACCTGAGTAACTTAAAGGAATAGAAGATGTTTAGCATGGAAAATATAAATTTTGAGAAGAGATTGTGAGATCTATTTTTCTACAGTTCAAATTGTACTATTATATGCTTTATGTAGATTGAATCTATATTGCTTAAAGTAGAACATAGAAAAATTGATGAAAATTATAGAAAACCAGGTTTGAATAAAAGAAAAATTTCTAATAATGGAATATTCTGCTTCTCATAACAGTCAGCTTCTTCAACTCAGGAATTTGATTATATATTTAGTACAGTTTTACTATGTTATTATTTTTCTTTCCATATAACTTCTATATATTGCTTCTCAGCCTTTTGGCTAAGATCAAGTGTAGTATCTTGTTCTTATCAGTTTAATATCTGATATGTCCTCTATCCATATAACTTCTATAGTTCTTAAACTGATACATTACCACTATGGTATCACTGGTAAACAACTTAGCAGAGTTTTAGGGTGGGACAGTTACACAATATTGTGATTTATTTTTATTGTTGAAAAAGAAGTAAACTTTACAAAATGTTACCATATATTGAAGTTGCAAAAGGGAAGCTCAAAATAATGCAAAATGCTAAAATCTCAGAGAAATTAGAAATTGAAACTTGGGATCAATAAAGTAAAAAAAAAAATACCTATATACTTTGATTATTCTATTTTCATCAAACCAGTGTTTCATTTTCTTTTAGTCATTCTCAGTCTAAGAAGGACACTAAGCATGAATTTGTTTTGCTGGAATACATGGACAGACAAAAATCCATGTGGTATTTTATAAATGACATTATATAAGTAAATGAAACACTGCCTAAATTACTAAATGCTGATTGCAATATTCAGTTTTGTTTCTTGTAAATATTTTATATAAAAACTGAATCAAAGCTACTTGAAGACAGGAAATTAGGGTTTATGCTACTTTAATCATTTATAGTATAATGGTTTAAAGATGCACTCTTGATTCTAACACTCAGGGCTTGAATATACACTTGAGCATGTTATTAAATAATATACACTTGAGCATGTTATTAAATAAATCACTCTCTGCCTGTCTCCTAATCTATAGAGTGGGCAAAATAGTATTGCCTAATTCTTAGACTTTCATGAGAATTAAAAAGGATAATGCATGAAAAGTGTCTAGCTGTGTCTGATACAAAGTAAGCACTCAATAGTAATCACTGTTATTAATAATAACCATATCTGTCTACCCTAAAAAGGGAGTTCTAACCCCACAGACTATTCAACCAATCTACCTCTGCTGACAGAAGCAGTTAAAATTCAGATTCTGGAAAACAATGGTTAAGGTTTTCCAAGCTGGACTTTTGTTCCCACTTCAGATTAAAAAAAAAATGTACAGAATAGAGATTGAAAAGTCTTTCTGTATTAAAAGGAAAGATGTCCACACTTAAATTTTTTTGATTTATAATAAGAAAAGGTGAAATTTTATAATCACTAGAAAGAAAACACACATACAAACCATACTATTTAAGAGGAATAAAAATCATACCATATTCAAATAGTCTTGGACTCCATTACTTACTTTCATATAGAGCTTAATATTAAAGATGCATATGAAGGTTTTTCCTATCATATAAATTTTATTTCTAGATATATGAAGGTTTATATTCTACTCCAAAACTCTCAATTTTCTATTGGGGAAAAATGTGAGCTCAGCTCTAGGAAATTCCAATACTAAGTGGTTTGGGAAAGGAATTTTTAAAAAAGCTAGCAAAGGAGACTAAAATGTAATAAATGAGTAGCTAGAAGTTAAATCATGAGAATGTGGTATCTTGGAAGCCAAGTGAAGAAAAAGTATCAAGGAAGAGGGAGTGATTGATTTTATCAAATACTGCTGGTAGATGAAATAAGATGAGAGGTGATTACTGAAGTTTCAATAAGCAGTTTTGGTAGAGTAGTGAGGGGTAAAGTCTGGATTGAAGTATGTTTAAGAGAATGGAAAGGGAAGAATTCAGTAACAAAGACAACTTCTTTCAGTGAGTTTTGATGCTAAGGGGAGAAAAGAATCTGAACTATAATTGGCAATAAGTGTATGACTAAAAAAGGATTTTATGATATGTATTTTCAGGAAGGTTTTTTAAAAAGTATGAAAGAATAATAAAAACATGTTGGCAGGAATTATACATTAAGGAGGAAAAATCTTCTGCAGAAAATAGAGATGATTAATTCGTGGAGTCAGTCTGAGGGGTTGAAATCTAGTACACAAGCAGAGAAAATTGGCTTTAGATAAAAGCCAATTCATCAATTGTGGATAATTCATCAATTGTAACATTTGGGACAGCAGAATATAATAATTCAGGTGAAAGATTCTGGCTTTTGAAACTTCAAGTCTTCTGGAAGGCTGTGTAAGGAAATAGTTTGGAACACAGGGCCTTGCAACCCCTCTCAAATCTTACTATTAAAAAAAAAAAAAGTAGGCCAGCAAATCTGCTAACTAGTTGGATTACTTTGAATTTTTGTATTTAACTCAAGGATCCTCAGTTTCATCCAGAAAATGAAGAGAAGGGTTCCTAAGGTACTTTTTATCTCTAGCAGTTTGTGATGCTATAGTGTGCACTTGTCTAGATTTCATAGCTGAAAAACACTGAATTCTCTCTGGTGCCTTCTTTCATAGGTTGACTTGGTATATGGCCTTGAGCAAGCCACAGCTAAAGCAACCACAGTTACTTTTAGAAGGAGGCCTGCATTATGGACAGACACATACACACTTTCCTTCAGTCCTATCTTACGTGAAAACTGAAACTGTTCCAAAAAATAGAAATGGAAGGAAAACTTCCAAACTCATTTTATGAGGCCAGCATCACCTTGATCTCAAAACCAGACAAGGATCTCATCAAAAAAGAGAGCTACAGACCAATATCCTTTATGAACACAGATGCGAAAATACTCAACAAAATACTAGCCAATAGGATTCAACAGTACATTAAAAGGATTATTCACCACGACCAAGTGGGATTTATTCCAGGGCTACAGATAAATAGAATAATAACTATCTTCCTCACAGTAATATGGAGCAGATACATAAGAAAGAATTTTAAGAGACTCATGGAATGTATTCAGAGATATTTTATAACATTTTTAAAAACTGGAAATTGTTAACTATATGAAAAGTTTGCAGGCTATCTGGTCTTTTATTCCTGAACACATAAGTTTTTGACTTAATTCAGAATTGCTTCTTTCTTCTATGATTTCTTTGTCATTTTTATTTTCATCTTGAAATTGGCCTACTGATATTCATGCTTGACTGTTGTCCTAGGAATTTATTCCAAACTTTGTTATTCTTCACATGAAGTACTTGAGCTTTTCTTTGTTTACTCCTAGATTTCTAATTTTAGATGTGATTCCCGGAGACAACAAATTCTCAAATCTCTGGACAGAGTAGCTCTAAATGACTTTTATCATCTTTTTCACAATTTTTAACTCTCTAATAGAGGTTCTAGGGGCATCCTCTTTTCTGTTGAAAACAAATTTATTTCTCATCCTAATTTAATTCTCATCAAATTTAATTCTTATCCTAAATTTATGGGAAAATTGTTAGAATGTAATCTTATCTGTTTTCTTTTAGCCTTTCATTTGAACCCATGTTTGATATGTTGTCATAAAAGGCTATTACTTTTTGGAACCGGAATTATTTTGCTTCATATACACTACTAAAGATAAGGGAAAAAGAAAGGAAATTTAGTTAATTGCAGGCAGAGCAAAGGTAGATGCTGGATGTACTTTAAGGGCTTCTCAGATCTATTGGTGGGTACTTCTCAAAGTAAACACTACTGCCCTTGAGATTCTCACCATTTTTATTCTCTCATTATTATTCATCATTCCCATTAAAATACAACCACTGTGTCTATTGTCATTGTTATTGTCAGGGCACTGAGATTCAGCTGAAGTAACATAAAAATTTGAGCCAATCTAGTGGTCTGAGAAAATGAGGTAAGAGAATTGACACTGATTGAAAGGAATTTTACATGTATTAATTTTGGGAAGAAGTATAGTGTTGTATTTACTCCCTGATCTTTGGAAACCAGTAATAATTTGGCGAGTTTCTAACAGAAGAATTTTATGACTTAAAGGCAGAATAAAAAATAATACTGGAATTCTATTATCCTATAAGAAAAAAGAGTCATATCTATTTACCTACAGTCCTACTCATTCCTAAAATAATATAACAGAATGTTAGATAAATTACTAATTGAGTAGTTCTTTCATAAATTCAAATGCATTTATTGAATACTATTTACTGTTAAAATGAATGAGGTAGATTTATGTAAACTAGCTTGAGAAAATATACGTTTTTATTTTGGTGAAATTTTATTTCAATTTATGCAACACAAAATACTACAATCTTTTTTTTAATTAAATTAAATTTTTTTTCAGTGATCCAAAATTCATTGTTTATTCACCACAACCCTATTTTTTTAAAAAAGATGAGATGGGGTGTCTGGGTAGCTCAGTTAAGCACTTGACTTCAGCTCAGGGTCCTGGGATCTAGCCCCACATTGGATTTTCTGCTCAGTGGTGGGGGGAGGGTCTGCTTCTCCCTCTGCCTGTCACATGTTCTTCTCCCTCTCTCTCTCAAATACATAAATAAAATCTTTAAAAAAAAACTAAACTAAAAATAAAAATAAAAAAGGATGAGATGTGGATCCCTAGCTGGCTCAGTTGGTTAAGTTACAGCCTTTGGCTCAGGTCATGATGCCTGAGTCCCAGGATCGAGTCTGGCATCAGGCTCCTGGCTCCATGGGGAGTCTGCTTCTCACTCTGACCTTCACCCCTCTCATGCTCTCTTTCTCTCTCTCTTTCAATAAGTAAATAAAAAAATAATCTTAAAAAAGAAAGGATGAGATGTGTGTGTATGCATACAAATGCATATTTATGTACATGAATATGAAAAGAGAATATAAAAATATACCATAAAATATTATATTTTATATAATATATGAATACATAATTGTATTTATATATTTGCATAGATACAAATTTATATAAATACATACATAAATTTATTTGTATATATAATATATGTGTTTATCTATATATTATATATAATATCTAAAATACTTTCATATAGTATCTATAGTATATGGAATATATAATATATATTAAATGCACTATGTAAATATATATTATATAAATATATACAATACTGTGTACCTATTGTTTAATACTATGGATATACTAAATATGAAATCTATTATACAAAATATATATAAGTGCTATATTATATACATATACACACATACACACATACATATTAGTAGTATTATATAAGTACTACAAGTTACTTGATTGTTGAGAATGGCCTTCTCTTGGGAATGATATTGAAGTTATGATAGGAGAACTTTTAATTTTAAAATATATTTCTAAGCAAGGACACTTGGATGTCTCAGTCAGGTAACCAGCTGCCTTCAGCTTGGATCATGATCCCAGGATGCTGGGATCAAGCCCCATATGGGGCTCCTTGTTCAGCAGGGATTCGGCTTCTCCCCTGCCTGCCACTCCCTCTTCTTGTGCTTGCTCTCTCCCTCTCTCTCTCTGTGTCAAATAAATGAATAAAATTTTAAAAAAAATGTATTTTTAAGCAATAACTCTAAGAGAAAATGTATGAGACTGCAGTTTATTAATCATTTTCTATATTTTGTACATTTTCTATGATATATACATGTGCTATCTTTGTACTTAAAAAAATGTTATACAAGGGCGCCTTGGTGGCTCAGTGGGTTAAAGACTCTGCCTTCAGCTCAGGTCATGATCCCAGGATCCTGGGATCGAGTCCTGCATCAGGCTCTCTGCTCAGAAGGGAGCCTGCTTCCTCCTCTCTCTCTGCCTGCCTCTCTGCCTACTTGTGATCTCTGTCTGTCAAATAAATAAATAAAATTTTTAAAAATATGTTATACAAAACTGATCAATCGAATACTACACCGAAAACTATGTTGTATTATATGTTGGCTAACTGAACATAATAAAAACTGTAAGTCTCCCCCACTCCAAAACAGACAGGAAACAAAAAGCTTCATGATTGCTCACATTATAGGAATCATATGTGATATAATATTTTTAAAAAATTAAGTTTTATTTATCTAAAAATAAGCTAAGCCAAATAAATTTGAGAAACTACTTTCATCTTAGGCACCCAGGTTGCAGTGGAAAGAGAAAAACACAAAAATGAATAAATATGGCACTGCCATGAAGAAATTTACTGTAAACCAACATTGACAGTGGGAGGGAGTGATTCCAAGCCTCCAAAGCAGGAATGGGAAGTTGGAAGCATCATTATTTTGAAGGACTTAGGGCAAGTATGGAGACGAAGACATCTTTGTTTGGGGAGAAGTACACAAACACTTTATGCAATCAATTCTATATCAATAAAATATCAAAGCTGAGGATAATTATGGTAAATTATAAATGAACATTTTCTAAAGAAAACTAGAATATTTATAAATTAAGTATGCATTCTGCTTTGATATAAATCTGGATCTTACACTGGTAGGCTTGGATAGAACTGCAGGGTCCAGGAGACTGAAATTGTATGCAAAATATTGTTTTAAATGGTGAGAAGGAAGCCAGTGTTCATCATATTCTCAGAGATCCCTGGAGCAATGTTTATCACCATGTAGACTACTGGCAATATGCAACTGTATCCATTATACTCACAGACTTTCTCCGACTGAATTAGAGTTTCTGGAGATGAGACTTGGGGTTATGCATTATCAATAAGTTGAAATATCACTGATTCAGGGGCACCTGGGTGGCTCAGTGGGTTAAGCCTCTGCCTTCAGCTCAGGTTATGGTCTTAGGGTCCTGGGATTGAGCCCCACATTGGGCTCTCTGCTCTGCTCTGCTTTCCCCTCTCTCTCTGCCTGCCTCTCTGCTTGCTTGTCATCTTTCTCTCTCTCTCTCTCAAATAAATGAAATATCACTGATTCAGAAGAATTACGGATTCCACTTTCTCTAGGCCTTCCTTTGAAGGTTCTGTGGTTTTAAGTAGGCCTCAAACCAGGATTGGAAAGAAAATGACACAAAAATTAATCCCTGGTAAACACTATGTTAACATGGGCCAAATAGTTATGTAGAGTCTTTTGGCACAAATTCTAATCCTATGTTACAATTAACCAAAGAAGATTGATAGAATGAGAAGGAAGCTGGCTCTTCTTGGGAATAAAACTATGGAAACCCTGAGAAATTTAACAAATATAGGGTACAAAAAGCATAGGGACTTTATATGTCATAAAGTTAGAAAGTGTGATGTATGACTAATTTCACCTTTTCAGTAGTTTAGGAATATTTACTACAGTAACTTTCTCCTTCCTATGTTCTACCCATCTGTGATGTTATTTATTTATTTATTTTTTAAAGGTCAAGCAAAGCTTTATTTTGTGCCAAGCATCGAGAATCAAACTGACTGGTCAGGGGCGTCTCTTACAAAGAGGAGACCCTTCCCTGCCTCACAGACTAACTTTTATAGAGCAAAGGCCATGTAGTTGAGCCTGGCTACACATAGGTGGCCAATGAGATTACAATTTACCCTAGTAGATATTTGAACTAGCCTATCACCTTGGTCAGGATTGGCGTCCAAAAGGCGGGGCCCACTCTCCCTGGTAGCTAGGGAGACAGTATGCATGCTCCACTGATTGGATGTCTCCACCTGGCCTGAATTGCCCTTGTATCTGGGCTTTGCAAGTAAGTTCCTCTGGGAGGGGCAGGGTCAATCTAAGTCTACTGCATAGGGTCAATCTAAGTTTACTGCATAAACAACAAAATGGCTCCCTC